>NC_037668.1:153495189-153849286 GCF_003255815.1 Theropithecus gelada | reverse complement strand
GAGTACAGTGTTTCAGTTTTACAAGATGGAAAAGTTTTAGATATTGGTTTCACAACAATGTGAATATACTTAACAAGACTGAAAAATTAAGTGCATTTGAAAAATTAAGATGAATTTTTAAAATTCAGGTGAATTTCATGTTAGCATATTTTACCACAATTAAAAACATTTTTAAGGGAGACCAGCTAAGTAAATTATATCTATGAAATGGAATATTATGCAAACATAGCACTTATGTACTAATATGAAATGATATACTTTAAGTAATAAAAGCAAAGTGTAGAATAGGACGAGGGATGCCATTAGTCGTGGTTTTTTTGTTTTGTTTTTGAGATGGAGTTTTGCTCTTATTGCCCAGGCTGGAGTGCAATGGCGTGATCTCGGCTCACCGCAACATCCAACTCCTGGGTTCAAGCAATTCTCCTGCCTCAGCCTCCCGAGTAGCTGGGATTACAGGCATGCGCCACCATGCCCAGTTAATTTTGTAGTTTTAGTAGAGATGGGGTTTTTGTTGGTCAGGCTGGTCTCGAACTCCCAACCTCAGGTGATCCACCCACCTCGGCCTCCCAAAGTGCTGGGACTACCGGCCTGAGCCACCACACCCAGCCTAGTTATGTTTTTAAAAAGGACAGAGAATATACTAACCAAATGAAAACTCCCCATATGCCCCTCTTGACAATCCTCCAATGGAGACACACGGACATACGAACACACAAACACACACATACATGCACAACATTCTTTCATTAATACATTCTTCATTCAATAAATCAGCATCAGGCACGGTTAGGTATTGTGGATATAAAATAAATAAAAACATTTCAAGTATTATTCTAAAGTGAACAGCAGTTAAAACTCAAGAAAGACTAGCTTGGTTCTATAAATAGCGGGTAATGTGGAAAGTTTTCTGGCTCTCCATCTGTATTAATAGATGTCTCATAACCAAATAGTCCTTTAACACAGTCTGTGCTGCATGAGTGGAAAATACTAGATACCTAGGCCCATGCAGTGGGAAGGCATATATGTCAATATAACTGCAAATAAGAATAAGATTTTACATAAAATATATCTTATCTGTTTGCTTTATATAAAGCAGATAAATCTAGTAAGTGTGACTGGTTTAAATATGAAAATATAAATTGAATTTGGATCTCTCTGTACTGGGTTGAACAGTATACTCTAAAAATTCATGTCTACCCAGAATCTGTGAATCAAGATGAGGTCATACTGGATTAGGGTGGGACCTAAACCTAAATCCAGTAAGACTGGAGTCCTTATAAGAAGAGGAAAATGTGGTCAGAGAGACAAACAGGGAGACCACCATGTGATGACAGAGGCAGAGATTGAAGTGACGCACCTACAAGCCGAGGGACACCAAGGATGGTGGACAACCACCAGAAGAAGCTGGAAGAGGCAAGGGAGGAGCCTCCCCAAGAGTCTTTCGAGAGAGCATGGCCCTGCTGACACCTTGATTTCAAGACTTCTAACTTCCAGAACTGTGAAAGAATAAATATCTGCTGTAAAATCCAGTTTGTGGTAATTTGTTATGGCAGCCCTAAGGAATTAATATAATCCCTCCCTCAATTTTTCCCATTCTCTCTTTCCCCTTTCCATTCTATTTTCCCCAAAATTATAGTCTTTCTTTTCTTATCAAGTATAGGAAAAGAATTGCATTATACTTTTAATACTGAGAACATTATATATAATCTAACATTATGTATTATAAATGGTTTTTAATGTTCACTTTTAAATACTTTCAGAAATTATACTTTAAAGTATAATTATTAAGAGTTAATCCACTACATGTTTTATCTCTCAACCAGAACTTAGTCGAAACTTATTTTCAGACCAAATGTCAGTTTACCAAGACTCACATAGCATGCTAAATCAAAAAAGTGAAGGTGGTCAGGTGTGGTGGCTCATGCCTGTAATCCCAGCACTTTAGGAGGCCGAGGTGGGTGGATCACTTGAGGTCAGGAGTTCGGGACCAGCCTGGCCAACATGATGAAACTCTGTCTCTACTAAAAAATACAAAAATTAGCAGGTGTGGTGGCATATGTCTGTAATCACAGCTACTTGGGAGGCTGAGGCACAAGAATTGTTTGAACCTGGGAGGCAAAGGTTACAGTGAGCCGAGATTGAGCCACTGCACTCCAGCCTGGATGACAAAGTGAGACTCTGTCTCGAAAAACAAAACAAAACAAAACAAAATGAAGGTACTTAGATCAACTCTTCTTTTTTTCTTTCTTTCTGTGTGTGTTTTTTTTTTTTTTTTTTAGTCAGGAACTCCTGGGCTCAAGCAATCCTCCTGTCTCAGCCTCCCAAAGTGCTGGGATGACAAGCATGAGCCACCACACCCAGTTTGGATCAACGTTTTACTAAGAAATTATCCTGAGGTAGCAATAAGGTCATGTTGAATTTTATAATAATCCTAATTTTATTCAATAACAAATTTAATTTCCAATATATATGGTATTCTTTTAGAGCATCATTTAAGGACAACTGTTAGAAAGTTAAATCACCAACAAAATCAAGATTAAAATGAGCAATTTATTACACAGATGAAGTAGTTATGCTCCTCAGATTATGCCCTGCTATCCCAGGACCAGTAAATAGAGTAATAAAGCTAATATCTTAACCAAGGGATAGAAAAGAAGCTATGGATGCCTGCCAGTTCTTACACTGCACTTCACTGGAAGAACAAAAATATTCTAACACGCTGCTCTATGAAATGAATTCTCAAAAAAGAATTGGGTCAGGTCTACTACTTCCAAAGGGAAAAAGGACAACTGAATAAAAACTGGAGGAAAAATTTTCTAATTGTAATAAATTTTAAAATTGTTATTGAAAACCAAAGCTAAGGGTTATCATCTACTACATACACACACAACACACGCACACACACACACACACACACACTCTCTAACATGTATATCAATATACTTTTCCCAAAAGTTACAGATTAGAATTAATCTGGACAGTTCACATCTCAAAAAGAAAATAGAAACAGCCACCCATCAAAAACTCCTTAAAACAGTGACACTAAAGCCATTTATACTGGCCGACAAAACAGAATTAACGGAGAGAAGAAAGGTTGCTTATTATGCCCACAAGCTGATGCAACAAACTATTCCATCCTTCTGTGCCTTCATTTTCTCACTTATGAAACAATATCATTAATGCTACTTAAACTTGTTGCAAAAATGAAGGAGATCTAATTGATAGTACCATAGAGATCCTGAGCAATGGGATTAAAGTCACTTTTGGAATCACTAGTAACTAAAAGAGCCCTATGCCTACTGTGTCATACGAAAATCAGTCTAATAGTAAAGATTAAAGAGCCAGCTGGGCACGGTGCCTCATATCTGTAATCCCAGCACTCTGGGAGGCTGAGGCAGGAGGACCCCTTGAGGCCAGGAGTTCAAGACCAGTCTGGGCAACAAAGTGAGAATCTGTCTCTATAAAAAAAATTAAAAATTAGCTGGGTGTAGTAGCATGTACCTGTGGTCCTAGCTACTCTAGAGACCACAGGGACCTAAGGCAGAGGATCTCTTGGGCTCAGAAGCTCAAGGCTGTAGTAAGCTGTGATCATGCCACTACACTCCAGTCTGGGTGACATATATAGGCACTCTCTCTAAAAACAAACACACAAACAAACAACAACAACAACAACAAAAATAAGAAATTAGAGAGTCAAAATAATCATAAGTGAATTTCACATAGCTGGAGAACTGTGGTTTTCAGCAGTTCAGGTTTGAGGCAGACCGGATTAGATTCATCCGAGGGAGGGTGTTAATTAAGAGTGGCCATGAGAGAGTGGCTTAAAGTACTGATTAATAGAGGAGAGACTGGTGAGGGAAAGAAGCCTTGCAAACAAACAGCTGACTACCTAGAAAAGAGATGGAGGGAGGGCAATCATACATAGAGATGCTAATGTCATCCCTTTCTCCACAACATTCTAGTCAAGCTTCCCAAGGGAAGGCCCAGACTTTTGAAAATCCTTCTAATACATATCTCTAAGTAAGAACCACTGGAATTGAAGTGCTGATGTTTAATTTTATTTTTTTTTAAAGCAAGTACATTGTACACACTAGGAAATCATGGTCAGTATCCCTTTGGCACTTAAATTTTAAGAGGTTAAAATTTGAGAGGGCAAGGCTCAAGAGGTAGCTTTTGGAGGGGTTACATAACTAAAATACTAATAGTAGCAGATATTATTAAACAGATGTATAAGTAATAATCTCAATAGCTAACATTTATGGAATGTTTATTATGTGCCATGCACTAGAATTAGTAATAGAAAATAATTTACATTATTTTCTGATTTAATCTTCACAAAATTCCAAATGTACAGATAGTATCATCCCCAATATGCGAATGAAGAAAATGAGACACAAAAGGCTAAGCACTGTTTTCAAACTTATACAGTTAGGAAGCAGGGGAACCTACTCCTAACCACAATATCATATCATCACTGCTGACATGCTTCATGTCAAAAAATGTTAAGGACAGGAACTCGGATAAACTGCACTTGAAGCCCCTAAAGTTGCCCATGATTATGCCAGGGAATAGGGTGGACAAGCCAAGTCCCAAAATCCTCAACAAATAAGGATGGTGGATGGCAACAACAAGAAGGGGTAGAGAGGTATATAGCCAAATAATCAAGTATTTTTTTCAGTGACAGCTGAATAATAACCAAGTCTAAAGGGGCAAAGTATCTAAGAAAAAAAATCAACATTGTCTTTGGGCCCAGATGGGATTATCTTAAATATAATATGCTTGATACAGAACTGGCTCTTTTCCCTAGTCTTCCCCATCTTAGCAAAGAATACTGCTGTTCACCCAGTCATCTGAAGGTGAAATCTAAGACTATCTTCATTCCTCCCTTTCCTTAATCTTCCACATTCAATCCATCTCTAAGTCCAGTGGCCTCTGCCTTCAAAATATATTCGGATCCTCTATTTTTCTTCTTCTTACTACTACCATTTATTATTATTATTATTATTATTATTGAGACAGTCTCACTCTGTTGCCCAGGCTGGAGTGCAGTGGCACAATCTCAGCTCACTGCAACCTCTACCTCCCAAGTTTAAACAATTCTCCCACCTCAGCCTCCCAAGTAGCTGGAACTACAGGTGTGCGTCACCACATCTGGCTAATTTTTTTCTTTTTTTTTTTTTGTATTTTAGTAGAGATAAGGTTTCATCATCTTGGACAGGCTGGTCTTGGTGATCCGCCCACCTTAGCCTCCAAAGTGCTGGGATTACAGGCATAAGCCACCATGCCTGGCCCTCTCTACTACTACCATTCTAATCCAAGCCACCAATAGCTCTTGCCTGGACTTCTGCAATGACTTCCTAACTAGTCTTCTTGCTTCCACTCTGCCTACCTATGTAAAAGAAATCTTTAGAATTCCAATTTCAAATATCATTAAAATCAGAAACACCACTGTCAAGCATGAATTAGGGAACAGCAGGAAAGTCAAAGATAATACCTGGGAATTAACTTTCACTGGCATTAAGATTTGGTTTAAGTTAAACTTGTACTGTTTTCAAAAGGGGAGCTAGTGGCATTTTGGGTGAAGCAATTCTTCTTCCTACAGCTCACCAGTATTGCAAAACTTTTAGCTTGCCTGGCCAATAGTCTGTTACAATCCAAAAGGTAATTCCAAACATCCTGACTCCACCCCAATCTCCTTTGAGAAGAACTAAGTTAAAATTATGTCAATACAAGCCTGTGGTAAAATCAGGGTGAGGTTAAATAACAAGTTAGAATCATCCTGACAACATTAGGACTAAATAAACATGTGTTTACTGCCAACAAAGATCCATCTCTATGATTCCCTCCCCTTCACCCACTAAGCTCCCAGGATATGGCAGCCAAGAGTTTGGAACAATCTCCTCTAGGAAATCTATCACCTCAAGAGGAAAGACCTAAAAATATTGACATTTGGGGTTCCCCAGTGAAATATTCCAATAAGATCACCCTACAATGAGGCTCAATGTTGATAAGCCACAGCCACTTGCTTGGCTACAAATCAACATTTTAATCCCTTACTCTTAAAACAAGAACAGATAGCTGAAGGGGATGAGAAAAGCAGATGTGTGAAGGGCTCTATGTCATCCCCACTTCTGGCTTGAAATAAGGCATACATTCCCCATGCGAAAGTTACCCTCCTGATACTAGGAAGAAAAGAATATTCTTATCACCACGAATGGGGAGTCAACACGGGGATGAGTCTGCACAGCAAACCATATTAAAATAATGCTTTCCTTCCATTAGTTTCCCCCATGTAGTTCCTAGTCACCTTCCTACAATTTGCCACCCTTAGAAGCTCAAACCTGTTTCCTTCATCCAGTCATTTCTCTTCAATTTATTACCCTTTGTTAAAATGGATATAAAGCCAGGCTTGGTGATTCACACCTGTAATCCCAGCACTAAGGCTGACGTGGGAGGATTGCTTGAGTCTAGGAGTTCAAGATCAGCATGGGCAACAAAGCAAGACCTCATCTCCACAAAAAAAAATTTAAAAAGACATTAACTGGGCATGCTGATGCATGCTTATAGTCCTAGCTACTTGGGAGGGTGAGAGGGGATGATCACTTGAGTCCAGAAGTTCGAGGCTACAGTGAGTTATAATCACGCCACTGCACCCCAGCCTGGGAGACAGAGTGAGACCCTGTCTCTTAAAAAAAGAAGAAGAGAAGAAAAGAGAAAAAAAGAAAAGAGAGAAAAGAAAAGAAAAGGCATGGTGGCTCACTCCTGTAATCCCAGCACTTTGGGAGGCTGAGGAGGGCAAATCACTTGAGGTCAGGAGTTCAAGATCAGTCTGACCAACATGGTGAAACCCCATGTCTACTAAAAAAATTTTGTTTTAAATTAGCCAGGCATGGTGGCACACACCTGTAGTTCCAGCTACTCAGGAAGCTAAGGCAGAAGGACTGCTTGAACCTGGGAGGTGGAGGTTGCAGTGAGCCAAGATTGCACCACTGCACTCCAGCCTGGGTAACAGAGTGAGACTCTATCAAAAAAAGAAACAAAAGGAAGGAAGGAAGGAAGGAGGGAAGGAGGGAAGGAGGGAAGGAGGGAAGGAAGGAAGGAAGGAAGGAAGGAAGGAAGGAAGGAAGGAAGGAAGGGAGTATATAAAATCCTGAATCTAAATGCTTCTTTGGAGTTTTCACTTCTTTTCTATGAAGCCCCCTGTGCCACATAAAAAATGCTAACATCAAATAAAATGTGTATCCTTTTCTCTTGTCAATCTGTCTTTTGTTAGCCTAATTAGGCTAACAAAACAAGCCATAGCTGCGAAACCTGAGAGCAAAGGAAACGTTTTTCCTTACCTACGTAGTCCTGTATTGCCAGAGACCTGAAAAAGGTTAACGTGAAAGAGAACAAAGCAAACAGAAAAATAAAGAATCTGAGGAAACAGGCATTACACAAAAAAGAAAACTTCAAGAGACTATCATTAATGTCTATATTGAGGTAAGGGATGAGATGATGATAATAACCATGAGACAAGAACAAGAAAAAAAAGGACCTGCTGGAAATTAACATAATTGTAAAAATAAAAGTCTCAATAGAAAAACCGAGAGATAAAGTTGAGATAATCTTCCAAACAGGAGATTTAAAAACAAGATGAAAAACGAGAAAAGACTTGAACATTAGAAGACAATTCCACAAAATCCAGCCTTCAAATAACAAGAGTTCCAGAAAAAAGAACAGAGAAAAAGAAATCAAAGATGTAGTTAAAGAGCATTTGAGGGTGTGGATTTCCACTCTGACATGGGACATCAAATAGCTAGCACAGTGGATAAAAACAGACGTATACCAAGACATACATCCCCATGAAATTTCAAAACAATAAATAAAAAGAGAAGATCCAATAGACCGTCAGAAAGGAAAAAGAAGACACATATAAGGATAAGGAATCAGATTAACTTGGAATTTCTCAATAGCTACTGAAAGCAAAAAATCTTGTAGAGATTATTATTAAAATAATAATGACTTCAAAATCCTGGAGAAACGTAGTGAGTTATTTCAATTGATTGTTCACAAAGACTGAACTTGTTCTCCTCACTACTGCACTTGACTTGGGGGAAGAAAAAAAGGGAAAAAAAGAATCCCAAAGAAAAACTACTTTTAACCTAGAATTCTCCACCCAGCAAAATAATCAATCAGGTGCAAGCAAAGAAAAATATTTTCAAGTGTGTGACATTTTGAAAAATTAACCTCTTGCTCTCATGAAGATACTGGATGATGTGCTTCCCTAAAATGAGAAATAAACCAAGAAAGAGAAAGACATGTGAAAAAAAAATTGGGAATACAACCAAGGAGAGAGGATGATAGGGAAGAAAGATAATCAGGATGTCGGCTGTATACCAGACTTAGTGGATAACCAGCCCAAACTGGAGCAAGTTAGGCATTTCCCAAACAGACTTTCCAAAAAAGATGAAATTGGCAGAGAAGCATCTGAATGACTTGAAAGGAGATCTAAAAATGAAAAGGACTTGGGGGTGAATTAGTGATCATTTCATACCAAAGTAAGCAAAAGAAACAAAAATTATTAAATCTAGGAACAACTCTGTGCAAGAAAGTAAAAGTAAACAGTTTTATACATAGCTCAGCTCTGAGTAGATTTACATATTCACAATAAAGAAAAACTCCAAATACTGACACTACCAAAATTACAATAAAATTCAAATACAAACTAGAAAATGCGTTTATTTTTCAGTTTCTTTGCTTTTCTTTCTTTCTTTCTTTTTTTTTTTTTTTGACACAGTCTTGCTCTGTCACCTAGACTGGCGTGCAGTGGCGCAATCTTGGCTCACTGCAGCCTCCACCTTCCAGGTTCAAACAATTCTCCTACCACAGTCTCAAGTAGCTGGGACCGTCAGCATGCATGATGAAATACAGCTAATGTTTGTATTTTTAGTAGAGACAGGGTTTTGCCATGTTGGCCATGTTGGTCTCAAACTCCTGATCCCAGGTGATTTGCCCGCCTCGGCCTCCCAAAGTTCTGGGATTACAGGCGTGAGCCATCATACCCAGCCCTCAAAATTGGCTTATTTTTATTTTTATTTTTGAGGTTGGGTCTTGCTCTGCTACTCAGGTTAGAGTGCAGTGGCACAATCAAAGCTCACTGCAGCCTCAACCTGCTGAGCTCAAGTGATCCTCCTGCCTCAGCCTCCGCCACCATGCCCTGCTAATTTTTTTTTACTTTTGTAGAGACGGGGTCTTGCTTTGCTGCCCACACTTGTCTCAGATTCCTGGGCTCAAGCGATCCTCCCACCTTGTGCTCCCACAATATTGGGATTACAGGTGTGAGCCACCATGCCCGACAAAAATTTATTTTTAAAACATTATTTTAAATAGGTTTCTAAAAAGATAAGGCTTTCTGAATATTAAAACAACATATATTCATTGTAGTAAATCAGAATACTGAAAAACACAAGGCAGAAAATTACCCCAAATCTCACTATCCAGGGATAAGAAAACACTATTAAAATTTTATACTATATCTTCCAGTTATTTTTCTCTGCGTATATGTATACTTTTTTAAATCAAAAATGAATGATTCTTAAATTCTGGTTTATACAACTTGAAATTCAATATATCATACAAAATTAGCTGTCATTATTCTCCCACAATATGATTTTTAATGGCCACATAATAATTTATTACATGTAAGTGCACAGATTAGTTAGTTCTCTAATGTTGGCTACTGGCTATTGATTATCGTAAAATCCTTGACCAGTAAGTATACAAATCAAAGAACTAATGGGTGTGTGTTACAAAAAGTACTATGACTTTCCTAAAATAAAGAGTAAAAATATCCCTACCCACAAATGTTAAGTCACCAAAGCAAATAAATCAAAAGTATAAAAATTTACTTTAGGAGGTAATGGAATTGTGGTGGTGGTCATATAACTGCACATTGTAGAAGACACAGAGACTTTTTTTTTTTTTTTTTTTTTTGAGACGGAGTCCCGCTGTGTCGCCCAGGGTGGAGTGCAGTGGCCGGATCTCAGCTCACTGCAAGCTCCGCCTCCCGGGTTTTTACGCCATTCTCCTGCCTCAGCCTCCCGAGTAGCCGGGACTACAGGCGCCCGCCACCTCGCCCGGCTAGTTTTTTGTATTTTTTAGTAGAGACGGGGTTTCACCGTGTTAGCCAGGATGGTCTCGAACTCCTGACCTCGTGATCCGCCCGTCTCGGCCTCCCAAAGTGCTGGGATTACAGGCTTGAGCCACCGTGCCCGGCCAACACAGAGACTTTTTAAAATGTTCTTCAAGCCAGCCATTGAATAAATTCATAGAGAAACTTAAAATTGGGGGGATGTAAACAAGTTCCAGATTGACAGAATACTAAATACCAAAGAATCAAAAAACAAAATACAAAAGTCAAAGGCAAACACAGAAATCAATGAAATAAAAAAAAAAAAAAAAAAAAAATGGAGAAAATCAATGAAAGCAAAGGTGACTCTGAAAAGGCCAATACAAGTAATCGAATTAATTTTTAACAACAACAACAAAAAAACCCATAAAAACCATAAATCACCAATATCAGAAATGAAAGAGAAGACATCACTACAGATGTTCCTTGATTTATCATGGGGTTCCTCATAAACCCATTGTTTATCAGGAAAATACAGCAAGTCAAAAATGCATTTTTAACACAAAGCCTATTTTATAAAAAAGTGTTGAATATCTCATGTGATTTACTGAATACGGTACTAAAAGTGAAAGACAGAATGGTTGTATGGATACAAGCATTATTGAATGCATGTCACTCTCATACCATCATAAAGTCAAGAAATTGTGAGTAAAACCATGAAAAGTCAGGGACCATTAGTACTATGAACTACTTTAGAAACTAAATTTGACAACTTAGGTGAAATGGACCAATTCCTTGAAAACCACCAATTACTAACTATCAAAACTCATCTAAGATGAACAGATAACCAATTTCTATTAAAGAAATTGATTTTAGAGTCAAAAACCTTCCAAAAAATAATTTGGCCCAGACGGTTTCACTGGCATTTTCTACCTGACATTTCAAAAAAGAAATAATACAAACTGTATGCAATCTCTCCTAGAAAACAGAAAAGGAAGGAATGCTCTCAAGTTTATGAGGCCAGTATTGCCCAGATACCAAAACCAGAAAAAGACAAGCAAACAAAAGCTACAGACTAAAACCATCACGAACAGAGGCAAAAATCATCAATAGGATATTAGCAAATGGAATCCAACAGTATATACCGTGACCAAGTTAGGTTTACCCTAGGAATGCAAGGCTGGTCCAATATCCAAATATCAGGCCGGGCACAGTGGCTCATGCCCGTAATCCCAGAACTTTGGGAAGCCAAGGTGGGCGATCACTTGAGGTCAGAAGTTTGAGACCAGCCTGGCCAACATGGTGAAACCCCATCTCTACTAAAAACACAAAAATTAGCTGTGTGTGATGGTGCATGCCTGTAGTCCCAGCTACTTGGGAGGTTGAAGCACAAGAATTGCTTGAACCCAGGAGGCGGAGGTTGCAGTGAGCAGAGATTGAGCCACTGTACTCCAGGCTGGGCAACAGGGTGAGACTCTGTCTCAAAAAAAAAAAAAAAAAAAAATTCAATCAATATAATTCACCACATTAACTGTCTAAAGAAGAAAACCTTCCACAGCAATTTAAAAAAATAAAAAAAAAAAAAAAGAATGAAATCATGTCCTCTGCAGCAACATGGATACAGCTGGAAACCATTACCCTAAGCGAATTAACACAGAAACAGAAAACCAAATACTGCATGTCATCACTTATAAGGGGGACCTAAACACTGGACACACACAGACACAAAGATGGGAACGGTAGACACTGAGGACTCCAAAAAGGAATGGCATGGAGGGAGGGGGAAAGGATGGAAAAGCTACCTATTAGGTACTGTTTTCACTATCTGGGCTAGAAGCCCAAACTTTAGCATCATGCAATATACTCATGTAGCAAACCTGCACATGTACCCTCTGAATCAAAAATCTAACAAATAAAATTTTTTAAAATAAGAAAGTCTCATAATCATATGAATTTATGCAGAAAAAGCATTCAATAAATTTCAGTATCCAATCATAATAAAAACTCTCAGCAAACTAGGAGTAAAAAAAATTTTCTCAGTGTGATAAAGTATTACACATAAAAACTACAACAAACATAGTATTTAGTAGTATTTAGAATGTTTCTCCCTAAGATTAAAAACAAGGCAGAGATGTCCACTCTCATCGCTCTTACTTAATATTGTACCAGAAGTCCTGGCTAGCTTAATAAGAAGAAACAAAAAATTGGAAAGGAAGAGATAAAATTCTTATTCACAAATGACAAGACTGCCTATGTAGAATATCCTAAATGATTTACAAAAAGCTCCTATTCCTAATAAGTGAGTTTAGCAAAGTTGCAGGATACAAGACTGACATGACTATCAATCATATTTATTTACACGAGAAAAGAACAAGAGGAAATTGAAATTTTTTAAAAATACTATTTACAAAAGCTCCTCTCCAACACATGAACAAGATCTATATAGTCAAAACTACCAAACACTGAGAAAGAAATCAAAAAGGCCCAAAATGAAGAGACATACTATGGTTGTGGATTAAAAGACTCAACATAGCAAAAATGTCTATTTACCCACAACTTGATCTACAAATAAAACTCAAATCTAGTCAAAACCACATTTAAAATGTTTGCACATAAGTGGTTATTAAAATTTATATAGAAAAGTCAGCAAACTAGACTAGCTAAAATAACTTTGAAAAAAAATAAAGTTGGAAGAATCGCACTACCCATTTTTAAAACTTACCATAAAACTATAATAATTAAGATGGTGTGGTATTGGTGAAGGGACAGACACATAAATCAACAGAACAGAAAAGAGGGTCCTGAAATAGACTATGTAAGTATGGTCAAATGATCTTTGACAAAGATGTAAAGTCACCTGAATGGAAAAAGAATAGTCTTTTCAACAAATAATGTTGCAAAAAGAATGTGAACCTTGACCCAAACCTCACACCTTATACAATGATTAATTCAAAATGGATCACAGAGATGTACATAAAATGCAGAACTATAAAACTCCTAGAAGAAAACACAGGAGAAAATATCCATAACCTGGGTTTGGGCAAAGTACTCTCAGACATGACATGAAAAACACAATCCATAGAAGAAAATAACATCAATGAATTGGGGAGTCTCTCTTAACCTACTCTGGCTTGGGGGCTGCCCAATTTTTTTTAAAAAAGTCAATAAATTAGACTTTATCAAAATGTAAACATTTTAATGAGGAAAAGACACTGTTAAGAGAATAAAATGAGAGAAAATAATATGCAATCACATATCCAACAAAGGGTTTATATCCTGAGTATATAAAAAACTCTCAGCCGGGCGCAGTGGCTCACACCTATAATCCCAGCACTTTGGGAGGCTGAGGTTGGCGTATCACCTGAGGTCGTGAGTTCGAGACCAGCCTAACCAACATGGAGAAACCCGGTCTCTACTAAAAATATAAAATTAGCTGGGCACATGCCTATAATCCCAGCTACTCGGGAGGCTGAGGCAGGAGAATCATTTGAACCCGGGCAGGGGTACGGAAATTGCAGCGAGCCAAGATCATGCCATTGCACTCCAGTCTGGGCAACAAGGGGGAAACTCCATCTCAAACAAAAAAATAAAAAACAACTCTCAAAACTCAGCATTAAGATAACAAACCACCCAATTAAAAAAATTAAGAAAAGACTTGGACACTTCACCAAAGAGGACACACAGATGGCAAATAACTATATGAAAAGATGTTCAACATCATTAGCCACTAGGGAAATGAAAATTAAAAACACGACAAGCTACCTTCATACATTTACTAAAATGAGTAAAATTTTAAAATATTGGCAATATCAAGAGCTAGTGAGGGTAGAGAACAACTGGAACATTGCTGACAGAATGCAAGATGGTACAGCCACTCCAGAAAAGAGTTTGGCAGCTTCTCATGAAGTTAAACATACATTTACAATGTGACTCAGAAAACCTCCTTCTGGATATTTACCCTGGAGCAGGACTCAGCAAACTTTTTCTGTGATGGGCCAAATAGTAAATATCTTTTTTCCTCCAGATCAAAGTAATAATGGGAGACATTACTAAATGGACTGCACTCCTTTTGTTTCGTGTTTATTTGCTTCCATTTACTATCTAACAACCTCTCCCCCAAAGTAGCCTGGTTCAAATTAATTGTGTTGGCAGGGCGGGGTGGCTCACGCCTGTAATCCCAGCACTTTGAGAGGCTGAGACGGGCGGATAACGTGGTCAGGAGACCGAGACCATCCTGGCTAACATGGTGAAACCCCGTCACTACTAAAAATACAAAAAAAAAAAAAAAAAAATTAGCTGGGTGTGGTGGCAGGCGCCTATAGTCCCAGCTACTCAGGAGGCTGAGGCAGGAGAATGGCATGAACCTGGTAGGCACAGCTTGCAGTGAGCCGAGACCGCGCCACTACACTCCAGCTTGGGCAACAGTGCGAGACTCCGTCTCAAAAAAAAATAAAAATAATTGTGTTAAACCACTCACAGTTGAGGTAGCTAAGACTTTACATCTTAAGTTTCTTTCTATAGTATGTCCCAATAACAGCACTTCCACCTGTACAAAATCCCCAACTTGCTCAAAGGTTTCTTGTCTCATCCTTTTAAATAGCTCCTTTCATTTATGCATAAGTTGAGCAATAGGACACTACACTAAATTCAGAGATTCAAATGTAAATCAAAGGTCCTTTAATTTTATAACATTGGGAAAACTTAAACTAAGTAATGAAATTTAGCAGTATTTGCCTTAGATTCCTGATATGGTTTGGTTGTGTCCCTGCCCAAATCTCATCTTGAATTATAGTTCCCGTAATTTCCACGTGTCGTGGAAAGGATCTGGTGGGAGGTAACTGAATCATGAGTGGCGGTCTTTCCCACACTGTTCTCATGATAGTGAATAAGTCTCACGAGATCTGATGGTTTTATAAAGAGGAGTTCCCTTACACAAGCTCTCTCTTGCCTGCCACCACATAAGATATGACTTTGCACCTCATCCGCTTTCCACCATGATTGTGAGGCCTCTCCAGTCATGTGGAACTGTGAGTCATTCAAACCTCTTTCCTTTATAAATTAGCCAGTCTTGGGTATGTCTTTATTAGCAGTGTAAGAACAGACTAATACAATTCCTAAAATGAGCAAATGGAAAAAGGGAAATTCTAACATCTCCTAAAGGTAAAGGATTACACCAAATTGCCAGGAATACATGTACAACATGGATACCTCTCTGTTTTGCTAACGCAGCTCTAAAAAGCTTTAGAACTGAACTATTATATATAGTAAGGGTTTTGATCTTAAAGAAATTTAGAGCCGGAAAGGAATTTTGAGATATTTTAAGTCAAGCAGAAGAAATGTAACTCTATGGTTCCTCCCTGTCTGACTGAATTAGTTGCAAAGAAAAACACAGATGGTAAATATAATTAATTTACACCACCTCCTGTTCACTGTCCCCCAAAGCACTTATTGATACGTTCATTCATTCAACTGGTTTTATTTTCTTCAGAGAGACACAGGGTTCTACCACTGCAGAAGATATAAAAGTATACTAGAATTCTATCATGAAGTCATTAATGCAATTCAAGAGAAAGTAGAACATGAGGGAAGATAGAGGGTGGAAGGAAAAAAGAAAAATTAAAACAGATAAACATTTTAAATAGTATACACAATTTGCCTGTCTTTCCAGTCAACAGATGTATGCCCTGGAGTATGGATAGACCGGAATCTTGAATATGCTGTTCCCTGTCATATTCAGCTCTCATGCCCATCATCATGCCAGCATCTCATATGCCCATGATTACGCCAGCATCTCACTTAGTTGTGTGATTTTTGTTTTTTAAAGGTATGTTTCCTTCCATATAAAACTTAAGTCAACTTTTAAACTGATCTAATACAATCCCCGTCTTCAAGAAGTTTGCTCACTTATTGGGAATAAAAAACAAACTGTGAAATAATACAATACACATGAAAATATGTACCACAGAAGCTAGGAAAAGAAGTCATTGTGAGCTGAAATATGAAGGGAAGAGATACGAAAGACAGGGAGAACATGCCTGGGTAGTAAACTTCTGGGGGAGATAGCTGGCACTGAGAACAAGAAGAAATAAGATTATATCTATAAATACAAATTCAGGTTATAGGATTACTTTTAAAAGTCAGATACCAGACTTTAGGCCAGGGAATACAAAATTCCTGTTTTATCACCACACAGGTGACAATAGAGGGAAGTAGGCTTCCTATATGATAACAGGGAGCAGTGGGACTGTGTTTAAATAAAGAGAACATTCACCACCCAAAGTGGGGAGACACTATTTAGCTCCAGTCTCTTGCTGATATTTGGAAACAAAGACCCAGGCTACCATATCCTCCAATTCTTTAAAAGTATTGGAAAGTCAAGAGTTTTTATGAAAGTTAAAGAAAGAGGACATTGACAATGAAGGAAGGTTTATGAGCAAGCAGGGAGGAATGAAATCCAAACAAAAGGACTGGGTCTTGATAGGAGGGACATTCTACACTGCAGCAGAAAGCATAAAGGGAGGGAGCACCCAAAAGATAAGACAGGCTTGGGTCAGGTTATTAGAGCATCAGAATCCTTAATGTTATGTTATAAACAACAGAAAAGCCAGTAGGTAAAAGGAACTGATAACATATGGGTCAGAGGAAAGGAATGAAGAGCTGTTGGGAATGATGGAGGCTAGTTTGCTAAATGTGGAATTTTTTTAAAGATGGGAGTATCTTGGCTGAGCACAGTGGCTCATGCCTGTAATCCAGCACTTAGGGAGGCCAAGGTGGGTGGACCCCTTGAGGCCAGGAGTTCAAAACCAGCCTGACCAACATGATGAAACTCTGTCTCTACAAAAAATACAAAAATTAGCCAGGCATGGTGGTGCGTACCTGTAGTCTCAGCTACTCAGGAGGCTGAGGCACGAGAATTGCTTGAACCTGGGAGGTGGAGGTTGCAGTGTGCTGAGATCCCGCCACTGCACTCCAGTCTGGGCGACAGAGTGAGACTCTGCCTAAAAAACAAAAAAGATGAGAGTATCTTCATATCCTGCAGGATAAGAGCAAAGATAGAAGGAGACAGTACTAGTGAGATGAAGCAGCAAGATGGGATATTAACCCTGCGGAAGAGACTATCTATAGATAAATGATGGTGTGAATAAATTACAAGAGGGAGACAAGAAAAAAGAGGAAGTCTCCAGAGCACAGTTCCAAGCCACCAGCTAAACCCATGGCAAAGAGGTAATGAGAGGAGTTAAAAACTGACCTAGGAAAGAGAACTGCTCAGAAAGTTATCACAAATGTAGATATCCTAAGTAGAACTGAGCTACACAAAGTTGGGGATGCCCCTTAAAAGAACAGAAAGCAGAATGTAAGAATTCACAACAGCCAACCAAATATCTAAGAGGTTTTAAGCAAAGAAATTCATAGTTGGGGTTAATGTATCCTCTGGTTTGAGGTTTGGCCACATTCCCAAATCTTGAAATCTAAAAAAGGAAAAGAATAAAGTATTAAGAATATTCTAAAATGAGAAACCAATTAATTGTATTTATACTACATAGTAGCAAAATTTTTCTATTTGGAGGGCTTTCAATCTATATTTTCTCAATTTCTACAAGAGCTCTAAAAGACATACCACCCAGATATTAGTGTTATTTAAAGCTAAGGATCAGAGAAGATACTTGTGCAAAGTAATACTGTAAGTAAGCACTGTACATGTGACTAGAACCCAGTGAAAACAAAACATAGGTAGCCCCTGTCTAATGAGATTACTAACCATTTAACTAAAAGTGAAGCGTGCTGTGTTTTCATGGTATAACGAAAACACACGGGCTTTAGACAGGACCTTCACTCAAAGACTAGCTTGGCTCTTGCCAGCTCTATCACTCACATTGTGCACGTAACCTAACTTCCACAGACCTTTATGTGCTCACTGATACCACCTTTCCTCGACAGGATTGTTTTCAATATTAAATAACAAACCACGTGTAAGCACTTGTCAAACAGCCTGGCACAGCAGATACTCAATCAAGGTGTTTCTTCTCACTAGAAGCATTACTGGTTATCTGTGTTGGCACAGAAGTTAGTCTCCCTACTGCAGAATGAAGTAAAAAGGCTTAGGGAGGGCTTTCTTTTTAACAAGAAGCTTATCAAAGGATAAACAGTTCCTAAGGGAATCAGAGAAATTAACCTAAACAGCAAACCATACATGGAAAAATCTAAAGTTACAAGAAAAAAACATCATTTTGAAAATGGTATTAATGGGATGATGAATGTAAGCATATGACACAGAGACAGGAAAGAATAAAGAGATTAACTAGAACACACTATAGGTGTAAGGTTCTCACTGAGCAAGGAGCCCAAACCTAGAGTCCATAGGATCCATAAACGGACTTCAGAGTTGTGACTCCTTGAAACTCCTTGAAACTCCTTAAAACTGTGACCATGTGCAAAGGTTCTATGGAAAGCTGAAAAATGTACCCCTCCACAACCCCAAAGATATCTATGTCAAATCCTTGGAACCTGTGAATGTTACTTTATATGATAAAAAATGTGATTAAGTTAAGAATATTGAGAGGAAGTGCTTATCCTGGATTATCCAGATGGACCTTAAATCCAATGACAAGAGTCCTTCTGTAAGAGATACATGGAGACGAAGGGGCGGCAATGTGACCCTGGAGACCGAGGCTGAGTGATGCAGCCACAAGCCCAGGAACGCAGCCCAGATGTTGGAAGAGGTGAGGGATCTCCCTTAGAACCTCTCGGGGGGATCTCGGCCCTGCAGATACCTTGATTTGAATGTCGGGCCTCCAGAACAGTCAGAGAATAAGTTTATGTTGCTTTAAGCACTCCTGTAGTAATTTGTTTTGGTAGTCACAGGAAACTAACACGGATGCACCCTTCTAGAGGGAGGGGCTATTTACTTTTGTCAGATTCTGAAAGAGGTTCTAATAAACCTCCAAAGGTAAAAGAACTACCACTGTAGAAAGTAAGCAAAACTGTCTATAAACAAAATAACTAAAAAATTTTTAAACCAGCAAAACAAGTAGTTACTTGGATAAGGTCTCATAGTTAATAAATGCTGAAGTAAGAATTTATCCTCTGACATATAACTAACTCAATATTCATTTCATTATCTCTCAGGGTTCAACTCTACGAATGCACTAAAAGGAAGTGATTCCCAAATAATTCAATAATTTGTTAAAAATGTAAGTTCCCAGGCTCCACCCCTGATGTACTGATTCAGAATCCCCAGGGTAGAGGAATATATATATTTATGCTTATAAATATGTATATTTTCTTAAAGTTCCTCCAACAATTCAGATATTAAACAAGGTTAGAAACTATGACTATGGGCTGGGCGCGGTGGCTCACGCCTGTAATCCCAGCACTTTGGGAGGCCGAGGTGGGCAGATCATGAGGTCAGGAGATCGAGACCATCCTGGCTAACACAGTGAAACCCCGTCTCTACTAAAACACAAAAAATTAGCTGGGCGTGGTGCTGGGCGCCTGTAGTCCCAGCTATTCAGGAGGCTGAGGCAGGAGAATGGTGTGAACCCGGGAGGCAGAGGTTGCAGTGAGCCGAGATTGTGCCACTGCACTCCAGCCTGGCAACAGAGCAAGACTTCGTCTCAAAAAAAAAAAAAAAAAAAAAAAAAAAAAAAAAAANTTCAGATATGCAGGCCAAGAGGCAAATGAGGGTATTAATTGAATATAATTTATATAATACAGTTCTACTAATGACAAGAATGGAATTATTTCTCAGGAAGAACATTTTGCTTAACTGGAGTTCAAAGTTAGTGTTCTCTTAGCATCAGGTTGATTGCAAAGGTTCACCTGTAAAAGCTTCTTAGCTGGAAGGGAGTTATGAAACAGGCAGTGAGCTGGATTTGGCCCAAGGGCTGTAGCTTGCCAACCTCTGCAGTAGGGTACAAGGAAGAAGAAAGAACCACAACCCCTGCCCTTAAGTAATTTACAAGTCTGTTAAAGAGACAGGAAAAGAAAAGATAATAGTCAAGAACATGAAGGAAAACTCAATGTTGTAGAGCCATGATTCCTAACCTTGTCAAGTATGAACATTCTTTTTTAAGTTCAAAAAATGTGTCCAGCCTTAATAAATCAGTTCTTTTAGAACTGAGTGAAAATATCCATAATAAAAGTAACAACAAAGTTTAAAAGCTTTTAAAGGATTTCTTATTAATCAAAACAGCAGCCACATACATTTGAAAAACATTAGCACATATTTACAAGACACATTATTTATTCATCCACAGATGGCACTTAATATGCGTATGGATTCCTGACCCCCTGAGATAACTCTGAAGCACTGCAGGAAATCTCAGCCCAATAGTTAGGAACCACAATTACAGAGTTGATGCCAAAGAGGGTCAGAGGGAGGAAAAGAGTGGAAACTGGAGCAGTGTGGAAGCGTGTCATGGGGTTAGATAGGCAGGTAGAAATTTTCAGAGAAATGAAAGAATAGATTTTGGGGAGAGGAAGAATGAAACTGAGAAAATGCAGAGGGGTTGCAGGAGAGCATCCTTACTAAAGAGCTTGGAACAGGACCAGATCCAATGGGGGCTCTGGACCACTCAGCCTGATTCTGCCAACAGAGTCAACATTTAAACGCTTTCCATGTATGGAGTGCTGATATGCATTCGTTCATTCAATCCTCACCAAGAAGAGTTTCCTAATACACTACCTGTGTAAGTAAATGATCCTGGTTTCATCAGGTACAACCCTAAGTGGGTCAGGACCTAGACTTTTCCACCTTAAAAAACAAAAAATGTAAAAAGTCTTCCCTTGACCCTATATCACCCCCTCCAGTATCACCCTCTATTCTTTCACAGCCAAACTTCTGGAAAGTCATACATTCTTGTTTCCATTTTGTCCCCTCCCATTCATCATTCATCTCCAACCCATTCCAGTCTAGTTACACTTCTACCACCTCAATGAAGCTGCTCTTGCTAAATACAATAAAAGATATGTCAGCTCTCATCTTGGAAAATGTAAATAAATGCTCAGCTGCATTCAGCAGGTCCCTGCCTTGAAACACTGTGGACTTCTGTGACCCCACACTCTTAAGGCCAGCATTCCTTCTGCTTCTTCTCTTCCCATCTTCCTCTCTTAACCTCCAAATGGTGGCATTCCCTCACAAGTTAATCCTGGGCCTCTAATCACTTCGTACTGAGATATCTCTAGGTGATCACAGCTTTAAACACCATGGATAATTTGCCAATTTCTCTTTCTAGCTCAAGTTTCCCTTACAAGTTCCAGACTGCACATCCATGTCAATTTCATAGCTTCACTTGGATGTTTTTCATCTACCCTATGCTAAATTTTTAAACTTCTAAAAAATTTCCTCTCAATGTTACTTCCTCTCTGAGCTTCCCCATCCACCCAGCAGCTCACACCAGAAATCTCAGGGGCGTCCCGGTCACCTCTCTCTCTACCTCATCCTCCAGGTCTAATCTCTAAGCAAGTCCTGCCAATTTTCCCTCCTATAAAACTCTCCAATCAGTTCACTTTCCATCTCCACTGCCATCATCACTAGACAACCAACTATCACCCTCACCTGAAAAGGTGAGAATCTTCCACAGGGTCTCCTGGCCACACACATTGGCTTCTCTTGAGTTCATTTCTACAAAGCTGCAGAGTAGAATTACAAATAAGAATCTGATTTCATCATTCCCTTACTTAAAACTCTTTAATGGTTTCCTCTCAAGATAAATTTCAAAATCCTTAATATGCACTACAAGGCTTTAAAGGATTTGGCCTCACCAGCTTCCCTCAAACACTAAGCTCCTCTCCCCCTTACTCCCTCCCTGCTGCAGTCACTGGCCTTCCCTTTGTTCCTCAAACATGACAAATTCTTTTCTGCCTTTGTGCATGCTGTCCCTCCTCCTAGCTTCACCTGGCCAACTCCTACTGATTCCTCAGGTCTCAATTTCAATGTCCCTTTCTCAAGGGCACCCCTCCCCGGTACCACTAGTCTCAAGATCAAGTCCTCTGTCTCATCCTTTCCTAGCCCTTTCCACACGTGATTCCATGGTTATGACGTGACTCCTGTTGTCTGTCTCCCACACTAACCTGTAAACTTCTTAAGAACAGGAACTATGTTGTTTTGTTTGCCACTGTACTCCCAGCCACCAGCACAATATCTGACACAGAGAAGGCACTCAAATGTTTGCATTAGAATAGGTGACTGAATTAATAAATTGCTTTGAAGCACTGCAAAATTTACAAACATAAAATCTAATTAGTTAATATTTTATTTAGACTATGGCCTAAATTATTTTTATTGATTGATTAAAGCAAGAATTTGACTGAGCTACACTACTAGCTAGGCCTGAGTAGCCTCAGATATATTTCTAAGACTACCTCATATGTTAGTTTTTATTCATTTACACATGCCTTTTCCCAAAAGGCTAACATAATTCTTTTCCTAGGCATTAATATAATAATGATCATACTAATAATAATGAAATCATCATTTATAGAGTACCAAACACCATGTTTCACTTTATATTCAAGTTTCATAACCTCCATTTTTACAGATGATGAAAATGAAGCTCAAAGAAATTAGGCAACTAGCTCAAAGATACAACTAGCAAGTGGTAGAAACAGGATCCAACCTCATATTAGCTCAAAAATCAATGTTTTTTTCCCAACACATCATGCAACCTCTAATATCATACTTATTTTGCAACATCTATTATTTGTTGAAAATACATCTGTATACAAGTATCTGAGGCTTAACACAGCTTAGAATGATTATTTACACTTTACAATAGCTGCTCAATTCAGAGTCTCATATACAAAAACAAGTTCTATCCCAACTGTATAAAATAGCCTGCAACAATTATTCCAAATGACATTCTTGTTCCTTATCCTTGTAACCTATACTTATAAATTTAGCCTCCAATTAATTTTCTTCCCTTCAAGGACCTCAATTAACTTTAATAAATGGAACCATCATATTAGGGGGAAATGTATATATTGATCTCTGTTTTTCAAAAAACTTGTCACAAATGCATTTTGAACATGCAGTTCATAACAAACTCAACTATTCATAAAACCATCCATTGTCAGGTGTGGTGGCTCACACCTGTAATCCCAGCACTTTGGGAGGCAGAGGCAGGCGGATCACCTAAGGTCCAGAGTTCGAGACCAGCCTGACCAACATGTTGAAACGCCACCTCTACTAAAAATACAAAATTAGCCAGGCGTGGTGGTGCACGCCTGTAATCCCAGCTACTCGGGAAGCTGAGGCACAAAAGAATCACTTGAACCTGGGAGGCAGAGGTTGCAGTGAGTCAAGATCGTGCCATCGCACTCCAGCCTGAGCAACAAGAGCAAAACTCCATCTCAAAAAAAAAAAAAAAAAAATCCATCAAAAACAACCAGAATAAAAACTATGCCAAAAGTCCTTTTGGTAGGAATTAATCTACATCACACTCCCAACCCAGTATTTATAAATCAATAACTTTGCTAACTGGTAGTAGGTAGTCGATAAAAATTTGATCAGTCACACAATAAACACAATTCTACAACGGATGTCCAGCTTTTTAAAGAGAGTAAACAGCAACTACTGCTATTCCTAACAATGAAACACATAACTAGTAAATATTTCCTCAACATGGAGATAAGGGTCATTTAACCCAATTATGTATATTAATTCTTGAAAAACATTGTTCTAACTCAGTAAACACTTTTAAATCCAAAACTGTTTTAAATTAGTATTTCTATGTCATGAACTAGCCTCATTATTAAAATCATAATACATAATAAAAAGGACAAGGATTTTTCTTTTCAAAGACAGGGTCTTGCTCTCCTGCCCAGGCTACAGTGGGCAGTGGTAAGATCACAGTTCACTGCAACCTCAAACTCCTGGGTTCAAGTGATCCTTTCACCTCAGCTTCCCAAATAGCTAGGACTACAGGTGCAGACTACCACACCTGGCTAATTTTTAAATTTTAGCCATGTTGCCTAGACTTGCTATGTTGCCTAGACTGGTCTCAAACTCCTAGCTATGTTGCCTAGACTGGTCTTGCTATGTTGCCTAGACTGGTCTCAAACTCCTAGCCTCAGCTTCCCAAAATGCTGGGATTACAGGTTTGAGCCACTGTGCCTGGCCAGAATTATGAATTTAAAAGAAATTAAAATACAACAAAATTATTTAACACTCAAAATTTACTACAAAGCTACACTAACTAATCAAGATAGTGTGGTACTGGCACAAGGACAGACATACAGAGCAATGGAATAGAATTGAGTCCAGAAGTAAAGCCATACCTCTACGGTCAATTGATTTTTAACAAGGGTACCAAGATCACTCAATGTGGAAAATCATTTTCAACAAATTATTCTAGGACAACCGGATATCTACACGTAAAAGAATGAAGTTTGGACCTTTACCCCACACTACATGGAAAATTTAACCCAAAATGGATCAAAGATTTAAATACAAAAGCTAAACTCAGCCGGGTGCAGTGGCTCACAACTGTAATCCCAGCACTCTGGGAGGCTGTGGTGGGTGGATCACTTGAGGCTAGGCGTTTGAGGCCAGCCTGGCCAACATGGTGAAACCCCGTTTCTACTAAAAATACAAAAATTAGCCAGGCGTGGTGGTGGGCGCCTGTAATCCCAGCTACTTGGGAGGCTGACGCAAGAGAATCGCTCCAGCCTGGACAACTGAGCAAGACTCCACCTCAAAAAACAACAACAACAACAACAACAACAAAAACACTAAACACTCAACAGAAAGCATAGATATAAATCTTCATGACCTTGGATTAAGCCATGGTTTCTTAGAACACTAAAAGCATAAGTAACCAATGAAAAATAGATAGGGTCTAGTATACAGAATACAGAAAGAATCCTTATAACTCAACAATAAAAAGAAAAATAACCCAACTTAAAAATGGACATAGGACTTGAATAGACATTTCTCCAAAGAAGACATACAAATGGCCAATAAACACATGAAAAGATTATTATAGTCATTAGAGAAATGCAAATCTAAACCACAGTGAAATACCACTTCACACCCACTTAGGCTGGCTAGTATAAAAAGAAAAAAAAAAAACAAAACAGAAAATAACAAGTGTTAGTGAGGATGTGGAGAAATTACAACTCTCCTACATCGCTGGTGGGAATGTGCAATAGTGCAGCTGCTATGGAAAACAGTCTGGCAGCTCCTCAAAAGTTAAACACAGAATTACCATATGACCCAGCAATTTAACTCCTAGTCCAAAAGAACTGAGAACATACATTCACACAAAAACTTCTACATGAATGTTCATAGTCACATTATTCATAGTAACCAAAAAGCAGAAACAACCCAATGTTCAGCTGATGAATATATAAATAAAATGTGTGTCTATCCACACAATGGAATATTACTCAGCCACACAAAGGAATAAAGTGCTGACACATAATACAGATGAATATTAAAAACATAATGCTAAGTTAAAAAAGCCAGACACAAAAGACACATATTGTATATAATTCTCTTTATATGAAATGTCCAGAATAGGCAAAAGCATAGAGACAGAACATAGATTAGTGGTGGACAGGAACTAAAGGTAGGAGAGAACGTGAAGTGACAACTAATGCGTTTGAGGTTTCTTTTGACGGTGATGAAATGTTGTGGAATTAGATAATGGTAATGGATGCATAACTGTATGGATATACTCAAAGCCACTAAATTATATACTTTAAAATGATTAATTTATGGTAGGTGAATTATATCCCAATTAAAAAATACATATGTACATATGTGTGTAACACTAAAGCTGTACTAAACATAGTTTTGTCTTCTTATGATTCAGAAACATCTTGAGGTATTTAAATTTATAATTTTTTTCCCTTAGTGTCAAATAATACAAATTTCTAATTAAAAGCACATGCAAAATGTGCATTAGATACTTGATTCATAGCGGTTCTTCTCTTTTCTTTCTTTCTTTTTTTTTTTAGAGCGATATGATATCACTCTGTCCCCGAGGCTGGAGTGCAATGGCACAATCACAGCTCACTGCAACCTTGAACTCCGGGGCTCAGGCAATCCTTCTGCTTCAGCCTCCCAAGTAGCTAGGACTACAGGCGTGTACCACCATGCCCACCTAATTTTTTAATTTTTTGTAGAGATGGGATCTTGCTATTTTGCCCAGGCTGGTCTGGAACTCCTGGCTTCAAGCTATCTTCCTGCCTCAGCCTCCCAAAGTATTGGGATTATAGGTATAAGCCACTGCATTCAGCCTCATATGTTTTCTTAATGTTTAATGAAGAAAAAAAGTTTGGGGAAAGTTTCTTTGTACTAAAATTTGATGAATCTATTAAACCTTAAGAAAAAGTATAACCAGTAGTCACAAGCCACATGTGGGTATTGACTGCTTGAAATGTAGCTAATGTGACTAGGATACTGAAATTTAGATTTTATGTATTTTAATTCATTTAAATTTTTTTTTTTTTTTTGAGACAGAGTCTCACTCTATTGCCCAGGCGCTGGAGTACAGTGGCGCAATCTTGAGTCACTGAAACCTCTGCCTCCCGGGTTCAATCCATTCTCCTGCCTCAGCCTCCCAAGTAGCTGGGACTACAGGCACGTGCCACTACCCCCAGCTAAGTTTTTGTATATTTAGTAGAGATGGGTTTCACTGTGTTAGCCAGGATGGTCTTGATCTCCTGACCTTGTGATCCACCCTCTCAGCCTCCCAAAGTGTTGCAATTACAGGCGTGAGCCACCACGCCCGGCCTTAAATTTAAATATATAGAGTCATATATGGATAGAACTGGGAAACTGAATCTAATTCCAGGCATTTGAAAGGCAAGGCCTGGCTGGGTGTGGTGGCTCACGCCTGTAATCCCAGCACTTTGGGAGGCCGAGGCGAGCAGATGACCTGAGGTCAGGAGTTCGAGACCAGCCTGGCCAACATGGCAAAACTCCGTCTCTACTAAAAATACAAAAATTAGTCGGACATGGAGATGTACGCCTATAGTCCCAGCTACTCGGGCGGCAGAGGCAGGAGAACTGCTTGAACCCAGAAGGCGGAGGTTGCAGTGAGCCAAGATTGCGCTATTGCACTCCAGCCTGGATGACACATCGAGGCTCTGTCTCAAAAAAAAAAAAAAGAAAAGAACAAGAAAGGCAAGGCCTATGTAACAAAGTGAAAAGTATAACCAAGAAAATAAAATGTGATGAAATAGCTTTACAAAAAAAGAGAAAAAGTATAACATCATAACTAATCATTCTATAATACTATCTATATTTCATTTTTAGTTATTTGTACTATAATTTAAAATAAGAAACAGAAATCAACCAGGTTTGCTTTGTTTTTCATATTTTAAAATATAAAACAGAAAATAGAAATAATTTTTAGCCAGGTGCTGTGGCTCACGCCTGTAATCCTAGCACTTTGGGAGGCCAATGCAGGTGGTCCAGCTGAGGTCAGGAGTTCGAGACCAGCCTGGCCAACATGGCAAAACTGCATCTCTACTGAAAATACAAAAATTAGCCAGGCGTGGTGGCGGGCGCCTGTAGTTCCAGCTACTCAGGAGGCTGAGGCAGGAGAATCACTTGAACCTAGGAGGTAGAGGTTGCAGTGAGCTGAGATCATGCCACTGCACTCCAGCCTGGGCGACAGAGTGAGGCTCCATCTCCAAAAAAAAAAAAAAAAAAAAGAATGTTTAATAATCTAGATTTTAGATAATTATATTCTTAAGAAGAAATGAGACATTCTACTAACTAATGAGTGTATAAACAGCTGGCAACATTTTACCATGTCAGTAATAGGGTACATGAAACTTGAAAAACCTTGTGACCACAGCTTTTGGTAATAGTGCTTCATTTTTCAGTTTCTATTAAACGCCTCTGCTTCATAAAATCAGCAGTTGAGATTACTAACAAATGCTCAGTTTTTTATTTTGTTTTGTTTTGAGACAGAGTCTCACTCCGTCCAGAGACAGGGTGGAGTGTGATGGTCCTATCTCAGCTCACTGCAACTTCCGTCTCCTGGGTTCAAGCAATTCTCCTGCCTCAACCTCCTGAGTAGCTGGGACTACAGGCGTGCACCACCACGCCAGTCCAATTTTTGTATTTTTAGTAGAGACGGGGTTTCACCATGTTGGCCAGGCTGGTCTCAAACTCCTGACCTCAAGTGATCCACCTGCCTTGGCTTCCCAAAGTACTAGGATTACAGGCGCGAGCCACCGCGGCCAGCCAATTTCAGTTTTTAAGGGTAGAGTTCATTGGTCTTAGGCACTACTAGGGCATATAAATGCAAAACTATGCTTAACAGAAATAGACTAGTAATTGTAATTTAAATGTTTTAAAATGAACATCACCCAAGTCTCTGGGATCCAAGCAAGTACTCTTAATGAGTAAAGTAGGCCCGAAACAAGACAAGCAGCAGCAGGATCTTGGATAAACTGGACAGTAAAGGGGGTGGTCATCACGCAGCTCCAGCAAATTGTTACTATGCAGGAACGAGGGCTCAGCATGGCCGGATCTCTAATTTCTCAAGAATAGCTGGAAATGTGGCATTTGTTTTCATGTGTTGTGAAATCTCCCAAATTTGAAATGTTGACAACTAATTTTTTTTAAGTTTAAATAGTGCTAAGACCAACATATCAGCTTCTGAATATGGCCACTAACTTGCAAACTCTGAAAAGAAACTCCTAAAACAAAGCCTAAGTATTCAGTAAATCCTAAATTTAGATTAGGAATGGTAAACTCATATGTAACAATATTTGTCAAACTTTGGGGGGCACTAGTGATCTTTAAAGTTCTCAAGGCAGACCAGACCCTAGAGCTTTACTGTATTAATGTCACATTTATTTCATATTCCTTACTAAACTACCAAAGGTAACTCACTCCTTCCATTCATTTTGATGACATTTTCTTACTGCAGCCAAATGGAAATAGAGTGGATGTCTTAAACGTATGCCACTGGTAAGCAGTCTAAGAATCAAAACAGTTTGGAAACCACTGGGAGACAAAAGAAATACATTTTGGAGGCTACTTTATGCTTTTAAACAAACCTCAAAGAAAATTAATTAGATGGTAAAATTGCTCTAACCAACGTACAATAGGATGCTGACAGTGCTATTTGAATTATAATTAGTTAAACAAAAATCTTGTGTTGTACTTTTTGGTATGGACATAGTAGCATTATAGGCATGAATCTTCTGGGAAAATACAGATAGCAACAAGGAGAAAAAACTGCACAAAACTGCTTTTTCAGAAAACCTAGGAGAAAAACAAAAATATCAAAATCCCAGGCCAGGTGCAGTGGCTCATGCTTGTAATCACAGCACTTTGGCAGGCCAGGTGGAAGGACAGCCTGAGGCCAGGAGTTTGAGACCAGTCTGGGCAACCTGGCAAGATTCCATCTCTACAAAAAAATTAAAATAATTATCCAGGCATAGTGGCACATGCCTGTCGTCCTAGCTACTTGGGCTGAGGTGGGAAGGCTCATTTGAGGCCAGAGTTTCAGGCTGTAGTGAGTTGGAATGCACCATGGTATTCCAGCCTGGGTGACAGAACAAGACCCTGTCTCCAACAACAACCACCACCAAAAAAGCCAAAAACTTTAAACTTAAAAAATAAAACCACCAAAGTACCTGAGAGCAAGGCTGAGATCAAACAAGGCAGGCAATCCATGCTGCGGTGGAGAACAGCTTATAGGGAAAGACACTGTGGCATGTGATGAGGAGGGCCTGACAGTGGCAGATCTCAGAAAGCAACAGTTACAATACATTTCCTTAAGAAAAGGGTTGCTGGGCACAGTGGCTCACGCCTGTAATCCCAGCACTTTGAGAGGCCGAGGCAGGTGGATCACCTGCGGTCAGGAGTTCGAGATCAGCCTGGCCAACGTGGTGAAACCCCAATTCTACTAAAAATACAAAAATTAGCCAAGCATGGTGGCAGACGCCTGTAGTCCCAGATACTTGGGAGACTGAGGCAGAGAATCGCTTGAACCCAGGAGGCAGAGGTTGCAGTGAGCTAAGATTGCACCACTACACTCCAGCCTGGGCAACAGAGGGAGACTCCATCTCAAAACAAACAAACAACAAAAAAGGTGGTGGGGGGTGGTTTGCATTGGCATGCTGGAGCCATGTCCCTCCAATCATAGCTGCAAAGGAAGGAGTGGGAAGTTCAGAATTAGTGGCAAAATGCCTTCTAGACTTGTTCTGGTTTGGAGAGGCAGAAGACTTGTGGCAACACAGAGACACACACCCAGTTTCATATGTGAAAAAGACTACCTCTGAGGCAGAAATCCGGAAATCTACCCTGGCCCCACCCAAACCTCCTACAAATAACAGATTGAGGTAAAGCCAATTCATTAAATCACAAGGAAAAAAAGGTAACTGGCATGATACTGACTGAGAGATACTTTAAGAAAAATGATAGATAATGTACCGACACTCCAAAAAAATTACAATGGAGAAGACAAAATTTATAACTGAATAATTTTGTTTGATTTTAAGAAAATCAGTGAAGCCATCATCACTATGAGCAAGACCACAAATAAGAAATACAAGAACTCAACAGAGAAATGTCTAGATAACAGGAATAGGGAAGCATGAATTGGCAAAACTAAACAACAACAACAACAACAAAATGGAAGAATAAACAAAGCCATCACAGAAATGAAGAAGAAACTGATAGGAGAACAAAGAAGAGACATTGCAGAAAATACAGTAAGAGACATGAAAGAAACAAATGAAAAAGTGTTTAAAAGGATTAAAGGAAAAATAGATATAAAAGACATAACAAAAAAAAAGTGGGATTCAACATACATATAACTAAGGTCTCCAAAAAGGAAAACCAAACAATGAGACAAAGTAAATATTTAAAGATATGATTAAAGAAAACTTTCCTGAAATGAAAATACATTTGAATCTAAATATTAGAAAGGCACACATATACTATTAAAAATTGAGCTAAACAGTCAATACCACTATATCTGAATAAAGTCACTAGATATGAGAGATAAAGGGAGAATCCCTTTTGGCAGACAGGCAAAAAGACCAAATCATTAATATAGGAAAAAAATCAATCTGGCTTCATATAACATTTAATGCCAGAAGACATTTGTATAATACCTGTAAGATACTCAGAAAAAGAATGTGTGAGCCAAGGACTTTATAACCTGCTAAGTTATCCTTCAAGCATAAAGCAACAGGCTGTGGGCATGGTGGCTCACACCTGTAATCCTAGCACTTTCAAAGGCCGAGGTGGGCAGATCACCTGAGGTCAGGGGTTTGAGACCAGCCTGGTCAACAGGGCAAAACTCCATCTCTACTAAAAATACAAAAATTAGCCGGGCGTAGTAGTGCATGCCTGTAATCCCAGCTACGCAGGAGGCTGAGGCAGAACAATTGCCTGAACCCAGGAGGCGGAGGTTGCAGTGAGCTGAGAACGTACCACTGCACTCCAGCCTGGGCAACAGAGTGAGATTCCATCTCAAAAAAACAAAAAACGTATAAAGCAACAAAAGACAAATTCTGAAAATGATGTAAGAGTAATATCCCCATCTTGTTCCCCTGAGCCCTTATTGAGAAACTGCTGGAGGATAAACTTCAGCCAATCAAAGAATGACTCTGCACAAAGTACCTGGGTGAACATTACATTCAACTGAAGAATTAATACAAAAACAGATGGAAATGAGGTTGATAAAATAGAATGCAAATATTACAGGCTATAACACTATAAATTCAAATAACATAAATTGAAATAAGGGAGAAAGCAGAGAGAAGTATAATAAGCTTACTGATTACCTTGATGTAATAGCTGGGAGTCAGTGTATAGTCTTAAAGCTCAAGTCGTAGAAGCATAAGTATACATGATAGCACAGATGTATACGCTATTTTAAATGAATATTACTGACTAAGATTGGGTGAGGAAGAAGAGAAAGGGGAAGAGAGAAGGATTAAAAAGAGTTTTACCTCTGGTTATAGAATAGAATGAATGGTTACTATCAATAGACAACTAAGAATATTAAAGTAATAAGACTGAAATACAAACCTTCCTAAATATCAGAACTGAAAAGCAAAGAAAAAGATACTACACAGTGAACAACTTAACATTCATATGTATATATAAATAGAAAACATAAAATACAATGGCAGAACCATGATAAATTTTTGACATATGAATATGGATTCAACTCATATTAACAGAGATTTTCAAATTCACTCATAAAGCAAAACCTAACTCCATGCTATATACTAGAGACACATCTAAATCAAAGCAAATCATAAAAGTTTGAGTTTGAAAACAAAAGGATTGGCAAAGATATGCCAGGCAAATATAAACAAAAATAAACCAAAAATTACTCTACCTAGCTCTTTCTGACTCCAGAACTTGAGGTCTTACTACAAACATTGCAAATACTGCCCCCTGAGCTTCTGTAACAGTGTATGTGAAGGTGTGTGTATGCAACATTATACATTTTTCAAAATAAGTATCTAAAATAAATTATTCAATTATAAACTATCTTTGAAATAAGACCAGACATCAAAGGTACAGTACCACCAGATTGCTGAGTTTAAAGCATTTAGTAATATTTACCTTTAATTACCTATCACAGGATGGAGAAGAACAAAAATATTTCCTTTCATGATATATTTTCCATATAAAAATCAAAACATTGTACTGAAAACTCCTCTCCTGGATTTATGTCAAGATCAGTTGTCAGCCAGGCGCAGTAACTCACGCCTGTAACCCAAGCACTTTGGGAGGCTGAGGCGGGTGGATCACTTGAGGTCAGGAGTTTGAGACCAGCCTGAAACCTCATCTCTACTAAACATACGAAACATTAGCTGGGCATGGTAGTCCATGCCTGTAAACCCAGCTACTCGGGAGGCTGAGACAGGAGAATCACTTGAACCCAAGAGGCGGAGGTTGCAGTGAGCCAAGATTTTGCCATTGCACTCCAGCCTGGGTGACAGAGCAAGACTTCAAAAAAAAAAAAAAAATCAGTTGTCAACCTAACACCATGCAATAACTCCTTACTCTGATGATAATCCACTTTCAAGCACCAAAACCAAAATTCCAGTGGAGTTTTTGTTCTCCACATAAGTAGAGAGTTAAGGAAGTTAGATTTTATGAAATTTCCATTATACTACAACATTTCCATTGAAGCACCAAGTTTTTAACGTCTTGAAGAAATCTATAGCTATGATATTGCTTTCAGATGTTAAAGAGTTGTATCTTCAGAAAGAGATTTCATGCCTCAAAAGCAAAAGGGCATATGGCTAGTAAAAATTAAGAAACACTCTAGGCGGTGGCTCAAGCCTGTAATCCCAGCACTTTGGGAGGCCGAGACGGGTGGATCACGAGGTCAGGAGATCGAGACCATCCTGGCGAACACGGTGAAACCCCGTCTCTACTGAAAAATACAAAAAACTAGCGGGGCGAGATGGCGGGCGCCTGTAATCCCAGTTACTTGGGAGGCTGAGGCAGGAGAATGGCGTAAACCCCGGAGGCGGAGCTTGCAGTGAGCTGAGATCCGGCCACTGCACTCCAGCCCGGGCGACAGAGCGAGACTCCGTCTCAAAAAAAAAAAAAAAAAAAAAAGAAACACTCTAGGAACATAACCTAAAGGTCAGTATTGGCTCTTTAAATACAAAAATCAACTTGTGGCAACATCAATCCAGTTAATGCTTCTGGGGAAGTAACTGTGAAACCTCTTTGAATTTCAACATCCATAACAAAAGGAGAAGTGATAACAGTACCACCCTGATAAAATTTATGTGATCATTAAGTGACTGAAGCACTTTGGTCACTGCCTGGTTTATTTTTCAATAAATCTCAGCTAATATCATTACCACAAAGATACACATTGCATCTTTTAAATGAATTATAATTACTAAGGATTCAAAGGAATTCAAATTCCTTCGAAGCCTCTCGCTAAATCCCCTATTCCTTCCCTGTCAGCCCCCACCACTGAAGCTAGATCAGGAGCACCTCCTCTTACCTCCCTTTGTACCCCTGTATATTTTCATTGTTGGTGCAGTCTCCCCAACAAGGCTGCTGTGAGCTCCTTAAAGTCAGTGATTATGTCTTGTGCCTATCAGGTACCTCCAGTGTACCTGTTCCCACAGATAACTGAAGTTCAATAAAGGTGTGTTAAATTAGTAAATGTGGCCAGGCATGGTGGCTCATTCCTATAATCCCGGCATTTTTGGAGGTCAAGGAAGGAGCAGCCCTTGAAACCAGGAGTTCAAAACCAGCCTGGGCAACAGCAAGATCTCATCTTTACAAAAACTTTTTTAAAAAATTAGCCACGCACGGTGATGCACACTTATAGTCACAGCTACCCGAAAGGCTGAGGCAGGAGAATCCCTTTTGAGTCCAGTAGGTCAAGGCTGCAGTGAGCTATGATCTCGCCACCACACTCTAGCCTGGGCAATAGAGTGAGAATCTGTCTCTCAAAAAAAAATTAACGAATGTGGTATGGTAAGAGATTACATATATAAAACATGATGTGATTCAAGGTTTCATATTTTGTGGATTGCAATGACCTTGATAATAGACCTTTCAGAAAGGTGGGCAGCTAGGGAATCTCAGAACCAGGAAAGGAAAAGAGAACATTTGCCCTGGTGCAGTGGCTCACGCCTGTAATCTCAGCACTATGGGAGCCAAGGCGGGTGGATCACTTGAGGTCAGGAGTTCAAGACCAGCCTGGCCAACATGGTGAAACCTTGTCTCTACTAACAATACAAAATTAGCCAGGCTCGGTAGTGGATACCTGCAATCCCAGCTATTCGGGAAGCTGAGGCATGAGAATCGCTTGAACCTGGGAGAGAGAGGCTGTCGTGAGCCAAGACTGTGCCACTGTACTCCAGGCTGGGCAACAGAATGAGACTGTCTCACAAAAAAAAAAGAAAGGATCATTCAAGAACTAGACACTTATTGAGTACTCTGTGAGCATCAGGTAACAAATCAGACCCTGGGGTTATAAAGAAGATCCATCAAGTGGGCACAGAGTAGGTAAGGATCTTACCCCTACCAGTGAGAACAGATTTAAAGTTAAAGCTAGACCACCGACTCCCAGAGTTTTCCAAAATCCGAGTGCTCTTTCCATTAGAACAATGCCTTTCAAATGTTGACTGTACTCATAGTAAAAAACACATTCTGCAGCACCACTCAGTATAAACACATGCACTTCTAATATATTCTATTGAATTCTATTTTATTTCACATTCTTAAAATGTTCATCTTCACATACTAAATTGCTTTTATGGCTCGAAGGTTATAAGATATTGCTCTCGAAATACATTTTTGAAACTTTCTGTAGAATTTCAAGGTCAGAAATAATTCCTAAAAATTATTTTTTGTCACACAATGAATATGCATCCCTCCCCGAAAAGCAGGACACTATCAAATAATCAAATAACCCAGAAAGACATAGCAGCTGTCAGTTGGGGAGTAGGAGGTAACTAAACGTAATCTCTAAAGCCTCCCCAAATAATGCTCAATTTAAGGAAAACTGTTTGCTACACAAAAACAGGTTGGCAGCAAGTCCCCTGGCACCCCAGCTCCCTTCCAGTCAGACTTTGGCCCATGACTCTCATCCTATACAAAAATAAAAATTCTGGAGTTTCTATTAACAATAAATATTTTTAAAGTATTTCATGCACAGTCTTTTTTTTTTTTTTTTTTTTTAAATAAAGACAGGGTCTCTGCTGCCCAGATTGGAGTGCAGTGGCATGATCACAGCTCACTGTAACCTCAAACTCCTGGGATTATGTGATTCTCCTACCTCAGCTTCTCAAGTTGTTGAGATTACAGGCAGAAGCCACTGTGCCTGGCTGAGACTTTAATTAAATGTGTTTGGATGACAATTCCTTTACTAAAATAAGTAAATGAAAATAAAAATCAACCATTTTAAATAAATAGAATATATTTTGTTTGGTATGAAATCTTTCTCTCAAATTTGCCAGTCGTCACTTAAACTCCGGGGGGGTGGGGTACTGATTTATCCTAGATCCAAATAAAGCATGCAGCAGTGGATCATTAGTTAAGCTAGTATCTCTTTTGGTTTGCCCTTGAAATATTAAGACAAAGGCAATATAAAATGTTATTTCAGCATGAGATATCTGTACAGCACTTCCTACTAAAGAAAATGTAAAAACAGGCCAGGCACAGTGGTTCACGCCTGTAATCCCAGCATTTTGGGAGGCCAACGTGGGCGGATCACAAGGTCAGGAGTTCGAGACCAGCCTGGCCAGCACAGTGAAACTCCCATCTCTACTAAAAATACAAAAATTAGCTGGGTGTGGTGGCACACGCCTGTAGTCTCAGCTACTCAGGAGGCTGAGGCAGAAGAATCGCTTGAACCCGGGAGGTGGAGGTTGCAGTGAGTCGAGACTACGCCATTGCACTCCAGCCTGGGCAACAGAGCAAGACTCCATCTCAAAAAAAAAAAAAAAAGGAAAATGTGAAAACAACAATCATTACTACTTTAGTAGCAAGCCAGGGATGAACAAACCCCAGTGTCTTCAGAGTACTTTTTAAAATGTGTAACTTAAAGTCAGAAACACACCAGAAAATCCCTTTTCCATCTTCTGTGTCTACAGACAGTTCCCCAGCTCTGAAAATGCAAACTAAAGTACAAGAATGTTCATTTATGTTCTTGGGCTTACTGGCCTCACCATTCCCCATCCAAGAAGCATGTATGAATTTAAAGGGCTCATTTTTGTGATGACTTAAGAGACAGTTTAATAAAACTTTAATAAAACTTCTTGTCTTTTACAAAAGAAATCTGTTTAGAACTAAGGAAAGATTTTTTAATAAAGATAAAATTTAGTTTCTCTAAGAAAAGAAAAACATGCTTACTATATCAGCTTTGTTCAACAGTACTTGCTGTGATGATAGAAGTGTTCTGTACCTGCACTGTCCATACAACTAGGTGGCTACTAGCCACCTAGTACTGAGCACTTGAAATCTGGTTGGTGTGACTGAGGAGCTAAATGCTAAGTCTTATTTCATTTTAATTAATTTAAATCTGAATAGTGACACGCAGCCAGTGGCTACTATATGGGGCTGTGTAGGTTAGATAATCAGCATAGTCCTCATCAGCAGAGCTGAGAATTCACTCATATTACACTGAATGTCATAATTTGGAAAAAAATATATATATTCTATACCAATATACCAATATTCAGTTTTTAGCTTCCTAATTAGTATTTAAGGTTTCCTCATAAGTGGTTTTACAACAAAGGTTTGGCAATTTTTATTCTAAAACATGAACATACTTAATCTGCGGAGCAGAATTCCTTTGGCAATGTTCAATTTTCCATCTGTGAAACGGGCATAGGGAAAAAAGAACTTCACAAGCCCACCCTCCTATTGATGTAAAGGGAAGAAGTGAAATATATTATCTAAAGAAAGGCTAATATAACCCCTGAGATTGTTTTATGGGTACACCTGTTCATTAACCTCCGCTTAGATGTGCTTCTTTAAACTCAGCTGAGGTTTTCAACCAAATTCATTCCTATATTTGTGTAACTTCTTGACTATTTTCTGTTATGATCAGACTATGACCAGGCCCTCTGAAATCAAGTATTCTACCTATAGGAAAACCTTTTAAAATACATATATTAAAACAGTCTATATTTAAATAAGACAAACTGATCAAATTGTCAAAATTCAGTAGCCTGAAGAAGAGCAGATGCTTCAGAGAGACTAAAATATGCAGATCATGCCAAGACCACATTCCAAGCAGGTGGCAAAAGAAATTACACAGTTCTATAGTCAGCAAGGAAGAGACACCCCAAGAAAATATGTTTAAAAATACATGCTTAAAAATGCTATGGCCATAGGATAACTAACTTTGACTTCAAGCAGCGCCACTGCACTCCTAATCTCAAGGTCAATGCCAAATTAATTTTACCTTCCCATCATGCTAACATTTAAATACACTATACACAAGCACAAACATTTCAGTAACTTCATTGTTAAGCAGAATGAACTTCTAGAACACATTTCTGAAAATACTATAAGCTAATTTAAAACAAGCAAACTTAAGTATACTATACAAGAATAAAGCCACTAGTACCATATAACATATATTTGGGAATGCTCAAACTATACCAAGCCAAGCAACTCTAAGACAGCAGTGCAATTCAGGTAAGAATTCAGCACCATAGACTAGAACTTCATTTTTTCTCTATTACTGCTATTGCTACCACCAAGCCCTAAAAAAGGGCTAGAAGCTCACCTACTATATCCAAAAAGCACTAGAATCTCAACAAGACAGATGACAAGGAATCAATGCATACACTATCCCAGGGGCTTCAGCTCTTGCATAATAATAAATGGCACTGCTGGAAGGAGAAAAGGCTTCATCTGGGGCAACTGAGAGCACTCAGACATAGCAAGAGTCTGTCAGACTCCACAAAAGCTGTATACTATCAGTCCTTCTCTTGTGTGTGTGGATAAAATGTGCAGGTGCAGCCTGGGTAGGAAAGAGGGAGACAGAATTTCAAATGGAGAACCACCATACTGCTTGACCCTGGGAGTACCCCTCCTCACTCTGCCAAGCTATGAACTACAGCCTCCACTGACCACAGCATGTGCATGATCTCCAAGGAGCCTGCCAGGTAGAAATTTCTGTGCTAAAAGCCTCCACATCTGACAAGTGCAAAAAATCTCTATGATTTTTTTCATTATCTTAATTCTTAAGGGAAAAAAATCAAATAAATACAATAAACGATACAGAATTTTCACAGCAAGGGCATAAGTTCTCAAAGCATATAAGGTTTACCTCAGAAAATAAACACTTCTCATTTAGTTCTATAAAAGTCCACTTCTGAATAGTGTTACTCTTGCTTCCCCAAATGCAATTTAAAGGCAGAAATTACAATCTATTTAAAGACACTCAGAAGATAAATTAGCTTAACAAAGTTAACTTTATTTTTTATATTTAATACTCTCAGATTTATGAGATAAAATATAGATTCTAGTAAACAAAACATACATGAGAAAAGAAAGCCATTTTGCTTGCTCAAAATGCTAACAGTACACTATCACATTAAATGATGAAGAAACTTATTAAACTATCTTAGCACAAATATGGTTCCATCATTTTTCTACATTTCCAAGGGCATCCTCCATGAAATAGATGAAATATTTTACATCTTCACTTTATAAGTTCTCAAGTCCTATGCAATGCACTCCTATTCCTCTACCAGAGCTTTTGCAGACCAGTTTTCATCAATGTATGCCAATCACAGTAAAAACATTTTGAAATTTACCAACACACAATTATGAAATTATACTTCTGAAAACATCAGTCTTCCTGAGATTCTGAAGAGAAACCCAATAGAATTGTTTTCTTTTTATTTTTTTTCAACAGTGAAGACATGAAAGCAACCTGAACCCAAAGTGTAATATATATTTAATCATGGCTCCTGACAATTTTTTCTTATGCATTAAACAAAAGTGTTCTCACTCTTACCTGTATATCCAGCATACCATCCCCAGGAAGCCACCATTCCTAAAAGCCATTTATACATGATTCCTTCGATATACCAGAACCGCTTACTGTCCAGCACTCGAAGGGGCTGGAGTATAATTACATAGCAGATGTAGGATGGAATAGCAACTAGGTTGTTGGCGACCATGAAGGCAAACCTCATCAGTGCTTTCACCAAGAGCCAGCCCAGCCACGGAGCTTCTTCCAAAGTCATAGCCATTCTCACATTGGACTCCGTCCTGTCTTTCTGGGGTGAAAGAAAAATTAACTTAAAAAGGAAAATGCATAAAACATATCTAAACAGTCACCAACATAGAAATTGCCCCCAGCACAAAATAAAAAAGCGAGGGTCGAAGCTTTCCGGGTGTAGGACCTCAGTGATCTCTCAGGGGAAATTCCAGAGGGGGACAGAGAGCTAGGGAGGAGGAGCCGCACAAGGTCAAGGGAGCTGTTCACCGAGGCACAGAGTATGTCACAATATATTTAGCAAATGATAACACAATTCCCATTCAGTAATTGGTGACCGTCCCCGCACTGTGTCTCACTGCAGTCGTCTATTGGACTTAGAAAAATAGATCCACTCGCTTCAGACACCCTCATGATATCCAAACTGAAGACATGAGTGACATGACTGAAACAGAGTCCTCTCGATCAGATTTCCCAAATACTATGAACCTCGGTCTCCTCACCACCACCATTCCTGCACACTGATGCAGTCCTTTAAAAGGTCTCTGGCTCTAGCGAAGAGTTACCCTCAAAATTCTCATTTGTAGCAAAAGGGTTTTTCTTTTCCTTTTTTTTTTAAAGAAAAAAATGGGGGGCCTAGAAAAAAAAGCTTAAAAGGTGAGAGGAAGAAAGTAGGGGGTTATAAGGCGAAAAAGAGGAAGGACAGGAGTAGGGGGAGGGGAGCAAAAGCCAGCAAGAGGTAAAAGCCAAGGAACTGGGGATGAAGGGAATGAGATCTCCGACCAGAGGGCAGGGAAGCGAGGGATGATGAAAGGAGCAAAGAAGAAGAGGCGACCGCAGCGCGGGGGGGCCGGTGGAGCCTGCAGCGGTTTCCGCGGATGTGGAAGGGTCGTGGCGGCGGGCGCGGCCCGCGCGCTGGGCTCACCTCGGCGGGAGCGGACGGCGGGCGGCTGCGGAGCGCGGGGGCGGGTGTCCCCCGCCGAGGGGTCGCGGTCATGGACGCGGCGGCGACCCAGGCGGCCCGAGGAGCGGCGCGAGCGGGCGCGCTGGCGCCCTACTCCCCTCGCGACTGCCTGCGGACAGAGGGACGGCGGGGACTCAGAGGCCGGACCTGTCACCGGGGCGGGTCCCAGGGAGGCGGGCGGATGCCCCGCGCCCCCGCCTCCTCCCCGGGGCCTACCGCGCCCTCGTCCCTCAGGCCGCTGCCGCTTGCCCGGGCCACGCGACGGCGACACCCCCTTTCCCGCCCCCAGCGCCTCCCCTGGTCCGGCTCCGCTGCCGCTCCGGGGCCTGCGGCCGCCGAGCCGGGGGTTACCTCGGGCTGGCCGGGCCCCGGCCGGGGCTTTGGGAGTCAGAGGAGCCGGAAGAATGCATGGCCGGCGGCGGAGCCGGCGGAAGAAGGCGGCGGCGGGGCCCTGCCCCGCTCTGGCTGTGGCGCGGCCCGCGCCCGTTCCCCGGTGGCGCCGAGACTCGGTTCCCAAGGGCCCGGCCGCGTTCGCCGGGACTGGCGGGGAGGGGCGGCGGGAGGAAGCGGCGGGAGTCGGGACTGCGGCGGAGCCGCCCCCACAGCGCCCTCTAAGGAAAGCGCGGCCGCAGCTGCCTGGCCCGCTTGCCTCGCCTGGCCCGCGCCCCCTACCCCTTCGCCAGGGAGTCGGGGCCCTAGGGGCTACCTGGACGCTCGGCCAGGACCTCAATGAGTCCAGAACATACTGAGGGAAAGGGCCGCTCGGAAATGTCTAGGAATGAACACCCATCCTCACACCCCGGGAGTGCCTTGGTTTCAGTTGAGAGCCCCCTTTCAGCCAACACGGCCGCCTTTCATTGTTAGGGCTCTCTTCTCTGCCCAAAGTAGGAACCTGTCTCCTTGAAGACTAAATGTCCTCTTGATCATTCTTAATGAAACCCAGTTGCACTCATGGCTTTTCTTCTTAACCTCTGCGGAGTATTATTGTCTAGAGTTTCAAATTCATTCTTTTTAGGGTCAAAAGTCTTGTTTCAGGAAAGCAGCTGGAACATTAATGGCAATTCCACTTTCCCATTCATCGCCCCCGCCCCCACCACCCCCCCAAGAAATTCAGTGGGAATGAACGGCCTACACAGAGAAACTGAAATCTGGCTAGTCAAGAAGGAAAAAACAGCCAAGTGCCTAGGTTTAAGTAAGTACTCACCCGCCCCCCGCCCCACCAATAAAAAGAAAAACCTAAACCACAAAAAACGGTGGCCATGGGAACTCCTAGGCAGACCCCGTCACTTGGGATACTACAGCTGCATTCTGGTTCAAAGGCTGGACCACCTGAAAGAAAATAGAGAAATAGTCCATTGACCTACCGTTGAACATTCTTAAATGATCTGCCTAGATTTCAGTTTTTAAAAACCCTGTTTATAAAACCTTGTGTCCCTTAAGCACATTTGTAAATGGAGGGGATAGGGGCAGGCAGATTTTACACTCCTTAGGGAACCGCCATATTTGAATCAGAATGCCACGTATTCTGCCTGCTTTGAAAATGTTCATCACAGGGTTTGCTGTGGACTCTCAACTTTCTCTAATTTCAGTTCCGGAAAGATACGCCCCATGCTATTCCTTACATTCTCTATTGACAAGGTAGTAAGATCTTTAAATAAATCTCATGAGAGAGATAATATATATACTTTATTGTTCAAAATATGTCATTATATTCTTAAGTAAGATAGGTGAGGCACATATTTATTTCCAGAATCAAGAATAAACTCTAAGGATTCCATGTGGTCCATCCCATTTAGTTTTCCAACATGCTGCATAAACGTTGGCTGACACCTGGAGAGAGATAACCTACAATGGGATTTACACGTGATTCCTGGATCAGGGACCATCTGCCAGAGGACCAGACACAGCAGCACTTGATGAAATGCAATTAGTACCAGGCCCAGAACTCATTTTCAGGCTCAGAAAAGAGCCAGAGGTTGGGCAGGACCTCTGGCTCTTTGGTGTACAAAAACAACACTTGAAGTGTCTACCAAAGAGACAGATTCTTAGGCATCACACCAGAACATTTTAATAATCCAGGTCCACTGGACCTGAGAACCTGCTTTTTGAAAAGTATCATAGGTGATTCTGATGCAAGTAGTATGCAGACCTTGCTTTAAGAAGGCCTGACCTAGAGGTATTCTGAGATGATCCCATTCTTTTCTAGACCCTTAATAATTTTAAGTCATTTGATCATATGTATTCTCATGTGTGTTACTCAACTAGAGCTGCCATAACAAAATACTGCAAACTGGGTAGTTTAAACAACAGAAGCTTATTTTCTCAAAGTTCTGAAGGCCCAGGTCAGAGATCAAAGTGTGGGGAGGTCTGGTTTCTTCTGAGGCCTATCCCCTCAGCTTGCTAATCACCATCTCTCATTGGATGTTCGCTGCAGAATTCTGCCATTTCAGTATCTCCTCATGAAAGGAATAGGGAACACCTAATCTCCTTGATCTTTTCAGATGTCCTCCTATTAACTGCTTCTAACCTCGTTAGACTTTTCTTGAAGCTCAACAAACAGTACAACACATTATGTTCCAGGTATAGATATGCCCTGGTTTTGTGCCAAGGGTGTCGGAGAGGGGTTATCTTCTTAACTTTCTGACCACTGTATCACAGTTTCAAGATAATCCAGCTCCTATCCTTATCTATTGATAAGAAACTGTTAGAGCTGACTTAAGAGAACAATTTCAGATGATGCTTGCATTTATTTCTCGCATTTTGAAGTTCATTTTAGTTAGTTGTACCTTCCTCTTGCCTATACTACAACTTTTTTGCCCTGCCTCCTTTCAACTACTTAGGAAGCCTCCTGAGATTTTTCCATAGTCTATTTTATTGCACCATCGACAGAGAGATGTATGAATGCTCTGAATGAGTGTAACAGGAAGGTTGAAACAGCCAGTTCTCCAGGGTAGACTGTTGTGTGGAAAACAAGGATCTTCTTTGATGACTAGTTAGCTTCTAGTCCCCTATCCTGCTACCTTAGAGCCATCTTTATCAAAACACAAACATGAAGCCAACAATTTCAACACCTTCATGTACACCCCAATAGAGAAAAAAGGGAAACAAACAGACCCCACCTTATAGCCACAGACGTTATTGTTTCTGTTTCAAAAGCCCACATTTGAACCACAAGAGAATGGTCCTTTGAAAGACAAAGAGAATTTCTTACATTTCTTGGAATCACTGGTCATTTTCACATCTAACCACAATACCTTGGCAATCTAACCACAATACCTTAGAAGGTTTAATTCCACCCATCTGGTCCACATACACACAACAAATTAGGTTATAACCAGGGACGGGTTCCCTTGGGCAGAAGAGTACCTCCTGGGCCCTCTCTTTTTCCTAGTGGCAATTATAAAAACATTTTTACCTACCTGTGTTGGTTTCTGCAGCACTAAAGCTCCAATGAACTATTTCCTGTCTAGGGAGAAACCCTACCAGCAATAACTTTCAATGACTTGGCACAGGCCCCCCACATTACTAGGAAACAGTTGCAAGCTTGAAATCAGCAGCCCAAGAGAGTCATGCATTCTGACTGTTGTCGGCTGTAACTTCAAACAAAAAATGGAAATATATGTGGATGTTCTCTTCTGTATTCACGTCAATAATTATTTTTATATAAAATGCTCCAGGGCTTATAACCTTAAAATTTTTTAGACAGGTGAGCCAAATCATCCACACTTGGCTGAGTGTGGTGGCTCACTCCTGTAATCCCAACACTTTGGGAGGCTGAGGCAGGCAGATCACTTGAGGTCAGGCGTTCAAGACCAGCCTGGCCAAAATGGTGAAACCCTGTCTCTACTAAAAATACAAAAATTAGCTGGGCGTGGTGGCGCCCGCCTGTAATCCCAGCTACTCGGGAGGCTGAGGCACGAGAATCGCTTGAACCTGGGAGACAGAGGTTGCAGTAAGCCTAGATCATGCCACTGTACTTTAGCCTGGGCGACAGAGCAAGACTGTCTCAAAGAAAAAAAAAAAAATCATCCAGACTTGACTGCAACTCTCAGCCATTTCAGCAACTCTTTTTATTAACATGATTGACCCTAAACAATACTGTAAAGTAAACAATTGTGTCTCCTCCATGCTCCTCTCCTGTTCAGCTAGCTTCTCTTTTTCCCTTCTTAAAACTAAAATTATTCCTAATTTCCAAAGGGCCCTGAAGACTCCACATGAGGCCTCCCTCTGCTCCCCAAACAGATGATTAGAACCTTCCTTCTCACCTGTCCAATGTTTGCTAAATCCTTATCTCCCCTTCCTGGTGTGGTCAGCTAATCCATGACAAGGGGCTTATGGTTAAAAAATGGAAGAGAGAACTCTATTCCTAAAGCATTAGTATTTTATAAAGAAACTAAAACCCCCAAAGCCTTAACGTATTTCTGCTGGCAGATTATCAGGTATTGTAATGGATGAGTATATTTATAAGATGTTTTAGAAAAGGATATTTTGGCAAGTTCCTCTACTCACAGAACCTACAAAATCACATAGTACCCCTATGAATAAGACAAGTTCAGATTTAGACTTGTATTTTCATAACATACGATTCAAAATTATGACATGTTATTGCTGATTATGTCAAAAAAATAATAATCACTGGCACTTACTGATCACTTTCAATAGTCCAGGCCATGTTCTTGGTGCTTTACATATATTAATTCATTTAATCTTCACAATGACTTTCTTTTTCTTTTCTTTTTTTTTTTTTTTTTTGAGACACGGTCTCACTCTGTCTCCCATACTGGAGTGCCATGGCCTGATCTCTGGCTCACTGCAACCTCCACCTCCCAGGCTCAAGCAATCCACCCAGCTCAGCCTCCCATGTAGCTGGGACTACAAACGCATGCCACCACAGCCAGCTAATTTTTTTGTATTTTTTGTAGAGACAGTGTTTTGCCATGTTGCCCAGGCTGGCCTTGAACACCTGAACTCAGGAGATCCACCTGCCTCAGCCTCCCAAAATTCTGGGATTATAGGCATGAGCCACCGCACCTAGCCCACAACGACTTTAAAAGGACCGTATTGTTACCCACATTGTACAAATGGGGAGATTAAGCTGTTTGCCCTGATTTCTACCCTCTTTCCTCTGTCCTCACCTGCATCTCCAGGAGACCACTGAATCTCACATCTCAAGCTTTCTTTCATATTATAACTTCAAGTCTTATCATTGACAGCAAGCCCCTAATTTCTTCTGGAACCTTTTATCTCCTAAGTACCTAAGTTTCTGGATTTCCCCACAAATTTTTTTTTTTTTTTTTTGAGACGGAGTCTTGTTCTGTCACCCAGGCTGGAGTGCAGTGGTGCAATCTCTGCTCACTGCAAGCTCCGCCTCCTGGGTTCACACCATTCTTCTGCCTCAGCCTCCTGAGTAGCTGGGACTACAGGCACCCGCTACCACGCCTGGCTAATTTTTTTGTATTTTTAGTAGAGATGGGGTTTTGCCATGTTAACCAGGATGGTCTTGATCTCCTGACCTCGTGATCCACCCTCCTCGGCCTCCCAAAGTGCTGGGATTACAGGCGTGAGCCACCGCGCCCGGCCCCCCACAAATTAAAAAAAATAATAATTGGAACATCTTTGTTCTAGTGTTGGGATGGTGTAATTTAGTGATATTTGACAAGAGAAAGGAATTTTTATTTTGTAGAAAAGGAAGATGGGTGGGGCGTGGTGGCTCACGCCTGTAATCTCAGCACTTCGAGAGGCTGAGGTGGGCGAATCACTTGAGTCCAGGAGTTCGAAACCAGCCTGGGCAACATGGTGAACCCCGTCTCTGCTAAAAATACAAAAATTAGCCAGATGTGGTGGTGCATGCCTGTAATCCCAGATACTCAGAAGGCGGGAGGAGGAGGTTGCAGTGAGCCGAGATCATGCCACTGCATTCCAGCCTGGGTGACAGAGAGAGACTCTTCTCTCAAATCTCAAAGAAAAGAAAGAAAGAAAGAAAGAAAGAAAGAAAGAAAGAAAGAAAGAAAGAAAGAAAGAAGAAAGAAAGAAAGAAAGAAGAAAGAAAGAAAGAAAAGAAAGAGAGAGAGAGAAAAAGAGAGAGGGAAAGAAAGAAAGAAAGAAAGAAAGAAAGAAAGAAAGAAAGAAAGAAAGAAAAGAAAGAAAGAAAACACAGAATAATTCCACTTATGAATGGGGAAAATAAGTTGTGGAGAACTTATGCAGCTTGTTCATCATAGAGTAGACCAGAAATTGAGTTGGTGTGATATCGAGGTGACCAGTTCATCCTGGCTTACCCAGGACTTTACCCATAGTTTTACTATGGAAAGTCCTGCATCCCAGGAAATTCCTCAGTCCTGACAAATGGTTGGTGGCCCTGTGCGTGGTCTCCTGACTCCTGGATTCCCATACAGTCCCTTAGGTTACAGAGATCCAGCCTTCCTGCTCCCCTTCTTCCCCACTTTTTGATCTGCTCTACCTACTCCCTGATGATCTGATATATCAGAGGTTAACAAGACATTCAGAGTCGATAGTGGTGTTTAATGTTTCCTCTAAATCCTATTAGTTGTCCTTACCTGGGTTAAATTTCCCCCTCTTATCCAAGCCTTCTGTAGTGTAGCTTGGCTCTTTCCATGCTTCTCATCACATCAGCTTAAATCATAAGAGATGTGAGCAGAACTTTTCACTCTGTTCCTACTCCAACTGTATGTTTAAGATTAATTTATATTTTTGGGGCTAAGCCCATTGGCTAATACTCTGTTGTAATGAAAGTCATGCCACTTTGCATTTCTCCAGCGCTTTTCAGTTGACAAAGTTCTTTCACACACACACACACACACACACACACACACACACAGACACACAATCTTGTTAGATGCTATCAATAACCCCCTTAAGTAAGAAGGTACTTATTGGTTAAAAGAAATAAGAATAAGGTTAAGGAAAGAATTTCTTTACAAGTGATTTTCTCTTGAAATCTCTTCAAGAAATATTTTATGAAACACAATTTCAAACCTTTTGTTTCTCTTAAATTTTATCTTCAAAGCATAAGCTGAAGTAGAGATCTGAATTATTTGGAACCAGCTGCTGGCAAGCCTACAGCCATGAGAAATCCCAAAGTGGGGCAGGGGAGGTTCTCCTGCTCTAAGTGCTAAGAATCAAACCAAGCTATGGGCAAAAGAGTGATGCTAAAATGCTGCAGCTTAAAGTATGGGATTTAAAAAAATTTAGAACCATTCAAGTTGTATTAATACATTGTTTAATTTCTTAAGTTTTGGTAGTTTCAGTTACTCCATGTTATGCTGAACTGAATGACATTATTTCAAAAAGCTGCCTACTCATAAACAGGTCTAATCATAAAAATCATCTAGGGTTCTTTTTAAACTCAGATATCAGTGTATATGCAGATCTGCTACAGAGTTTGTTAAAATGCAGATTCTGGGGTCCCATCTCAGAGATTCTGATCCCATAGGTCTGGAGTGGGACCCAGGGATCTTTTGCTTTAAAATGCATCTTCATGTGATCTGGGGCAGATAATCTGAGGATCTCTACAGCCTTGCTATTTACATCTGCCAACACTGGCATCACCTTGGATATTTTATTTATTTTTTATTTATTTATATTTATGCTTATTTATTTATTGAGACAGGATTTCACTCTGTTATCCAGTGGTGTACTGGAGTACAGTGGTGTGATCTCAGTTTACTGCAACCTCTGCCTCCTGGGCTCAGGTGATCCTGCCACCTCAGCCTCCTAAGTATCTGGGACAAAAGACACACACACCACCATGCCTGGCTAATTTGTGTGGGTTTTTTTTTTTTTTTTTTTTTTTTTTTGGTAGAGGCAGGGTTTTGCTATGTTGCCCAAGCTGATCTCAAACTCCTGACCTCAAAGATCTTCCTGCCTTGGCCTCCCAAAGTGCTGGGATTACAGGCATGAGCCACTGCACCCAGCCCCACCTAGAATATTTTAGAAATACAGAATCTCAGGCTCCACCCTCAATCTCCTGAATCAGAATCTGCATTTTAATAGGATTCCTAGGTGATCTGTATGCATATAAAGTTTCAGAAGTAGTGCCTTACAATACAGCAAATACCACCACATCAATTCAGAAATTGAAACCAAGTGAGAACTCTAAGTGGATAACTTGGAGCAATGGGGGCTTTCAATATGTACTTAATGGTTGAGTGTAGTGGCTCACACCTGTAATCCCAGCACTTTGAGAGGCCAAGACAGGGAAGATCACTTGAGGCCAAGAGTTTGAGAACAGCCTGAGCAACACAGCGAAATCCTGTCTCTACAAAAAATTAGCTGAGCATGGTGACATGCACCTGTAGTCCCAGATACTGGGAGGCTGAAGCAGGAGGATTGTTTGAGCCTAGGAGTTTGAGGTTGCGATGAGCTGTGATTGCACTACTGCACTCCAGCCTGGGTGACAGAGAGAGATCCTGTCTCCAAAAACAATAAAATAAAACCAAACATGTTCTTAATAAATATTCATTAAGTGCGTATATTTTCGCAAGAGATGGGGAGAGAGACTACAGAAGTCCCCTGGTGGTAAACTAACCCTGAAAAATCCTGAATAAAGCAGTGGTCCACATGAGAATTAAAGGAGTTAAGTAACGCTATTTTATATATTAATCAGTAAGTATTTACTAGGTGTTTGCTATGTACCCAGAACTTTGCTTCTTCCACTCTATTTGGAGGACAGAAAGCTAATATAGAGGAAACTTTTAATGAGCTAATCAGTAAAGTGTGGGTAGAATTTATGTAGGTTGACAGGAAGCCCTCCCAAGTAGGAGAAAAAGCAAGGAGAGTAAAATCGAAAATGAGTTTGATATGTCTAGGAAACAGAGAGGTTAGTGGCCCATTGTGGCAATGGTTTAAAGTGAGTGAGAGGTGGAAAACTAGAACATTACGTAGAATGAAACTAAATTGTAGATAATTTTGAAAGTCCTAAGTAGAACTTGCTCTAGCGTGTGTTTTGCAGATGCTGTTATTTCCCCCAATATCCATTCTTTCTTTCTTCCTTATAGGAGGATTTTTTTTAAGTTCAGCCTATGGACAACAAAAGCATGGACTACATTTCCCAGAATCTTTTGCGGTAAGGTCTGATCATATGACTATAATCTGGCTAATGAAATATAAACAGAAGCTGTGACTTCTCTAAGGTATCCTTAGAGGATGAGGGACACATCTTCCTTTTTCCTGTTAACTAAATAGGGATTAGGAAACTGGAGCCCAGGTAGCCATTTTGGACCTAAGATGGAAGTCACAAGCTAGGGAGAGCAAACAGCACATGTGTAGATCCCTGATGATCAGGTCATCCTAACCCTGGACTGCTTTCCTCTGGTCTCTTTTAACAGAAGAGGTTAAACAAAACACACATGGTTCTTACGCTCAAAGAGTTTACAGGCTGGTATGGGAGTCAAACATAAAACTACTAATGGAAAATTATAGAATGACAAACTAAGGTACATGACCTGAGGGAAAGGAACAAAATATTCTGAGAGCTTGTATTACAGGAACCTAATGTAGTGAAGTGCAATTAAGCTGGGATATGAAGGATGAACCTGAGTTAACTAAGAGAGGCAGAAAGTACATCCTCTGAAGGGAAATGAAGGGCAAAGTTCATGTGGTGAAAAAGATCACAATGAATTCTCAAAATTAAGATAAAACTAATGCATTCACAGTGGTGAGTCCGAGGGGAGCCTAGTCTGAGATGAGCTGGAGAGGTAGGCAAGAGATACACTCTATGGGGCCTTGCAGACCATCATAAAGGGTTTTATTCCAAGGATGTCTGGAAGGTGCTGGCAGGTTTTGAGCAGAATCCTAGGGTGTCCAACCATCCCAGTTTGCCTAGGACTGAGGGATGTGAGACTTTCAGTTCTAAAATTGGAGCAGCCCCAGGCAAACCAAGGGATTGGTCACCCTTGTAGTTATATGATCTGATTTTTTCTGTAGGAAGGAAGAAGTGCAATTGATAAGAGAGGAGATTATTGCAGTATCCAGACAAGAGAGGATGGTAGCTTGGGCTAGGGTGATGATTGTGGAGTTGAGGAAAAAAGGATGGGCTTGAGAGAAGTTTAGGGGTAAAATTGGCAGGGGTAAAATTGGCAGGACATAGTGAGAGATGGAAATGCTACTTCTAAGACCGCATGGATTAATTCGAATACAAGAGGGAAATCTAGATTCAAATTCTACATATGACTACTCTATATACTCTTGAGCACTAAAATACTGGGGTCTATGTAAGAGGATTTTGCCTTATCCAAGGTACAAGCGTACCTCTGAGATAATGCAATTTTGGTTCCACACCACTGCAATAAAGTGAGTGATAAAATATTTTTTGTTATCAGTGCATATAAAAGTTATGTTTACATTATGCTGGAGTCTATTAAGTGTAAAGTAGCATTATGTCTTAAAAAATACAAACCTTAATTTAAAAATACTTTGTTGTTGAAAAATGCTAACAGTTATGAGTCTTCAGTAAGTTGTAATTTTTTGCTGGTGAATGGTCTTGCCTCCATGTTGAGTGGCTACTGGTTGATCACAGTGAGGGTTGCTGGAGGTTGAGGTGCTGTGGCAACTTCTTAAAATAAGACAACTGTGGGCCAGGCGCCATGGCTTACACCTGTAATCCCAGCACTTTGGGAGGCTGAGGCAGGTGGATCACGAGGTCAGGAGTTCAAGACAGGCTGGCCAAGCTGACGCCGTCTCTACTAAAAATACAAAGAAATTAGCTGGGCGTGGTGGCACGCGCCTGTAATCCCAGCTACTCCGGAGGCTGAGGCAGAGAATTGCTTAAACCTGAAGGGGCAGAGGTTGCAATGAGCCAAGATCGCGCCACTGCACTCCAGCCTGGGCAACAGAGCAAGACTCCGTCTCAAAAAAAAAAAAAGACAACTATGAATTTTGCAGCATTGATTGACTCTTCCTTTCATGAAAGATTTCCCTGTAGTATGCTATGCTGTTAAATAGCATTTTACTCATAGTGGAACTTCTTTAAAAATTGGAGTCAGTCCTCTCAAACCCTGACGCTGCTTTATCAACTAAGTTATGTAATATTCTAAACCCTTTGTTGTCATCTTGACAATGTTCTCAGCATCTTCACCAGGAGAAGTAGATTTCATCTCAAACAATTACTTTCTTTGCTCATCCATAAGAGGCAATTCCTCATCCATTCAAGTTTGATCGTGAGATTGTGACAATTCAGTCACATCTTCAGGCTAGTTCCCTTGCTATTTCTACCATGTCTGCAACGACTTCCTCCACTGAAGATTTAAATCCCTCAAAGTCATCCATGAGGGTTGGAATCAACTTCTTCCAAACTCCTGCTAATGTGGATATTTTGACCTCCTCCCATGAATTACATTTGTAATGGCATGCAGAATGGTGACTCCTTCCCAGAAGATTTTCAATTTACTTTGCCCTAATCCAGTCCATCAGAGGAATCACTATCCATAGTAGATATAGCCTTATGAAATATATTTCTCTTCAATAATAGCACGTGAAAGTCAAAATTACTCCATGATCCATGGGCTGCAGAATGGATACTTTGTTAGCAGGCAAGAAAACAACATTAATCTTCTTGTACCTCTCCATCAGAGCTCTTGGATGCTCAGGTGCATTGTCAATGAACAGTAATATTTTGAAATGATTTTTTTTCTGAGCAGTAAAATATTTAGTAAGCTATGTTATAAATACATGCACTGTCATCCGCGCTTTGTTGCCCCATTGAGCATAGAAAGAGTCAATTTAGCGTAATTCTTAAGGGCTAGAATTTTCAGAATGGTAAATGAGTATTGGCTTCTGCCAAGTCATCAGTTACATTAGTCTCTAACAAGAGCCTTAGCCATTCTTTGAAGCTTTGAAGTCAGGCATTGACTTCTCTCTAGCTGTGAAAGTTCTAGACGGCATCTCCTCCCAATATGAAGCTATTCTGTCTACACTGAAAATCTAGGGTGTAGTGTAGCCCCCTTCACCAATGATCCTAGCTAGATCTTCTGGATAACTTGCTGCAGTTTCTGCATCAGCACTTGCTGCTTCACTTTGCACTTTATGTTATGGAAATGGCTTCTTTCCTTAAACCTCATGAACCAACCTCTACTAGCTTCCAACTTTTCTTCTGCAGCTTCCTCACCTGTCTCAACCTTCATCGAATTAGAGAGTTAGGGCCTTGCTCTGAATTAGACTTTAGCTTAAGTAAATGTTGTGGCTAATTTGATCTATCTAGACCACTAAAACTTTCTCCCTATCTGCAGTAAGGCTGTTTTGCTTCCTTATTCATGTGTTCACTATAGTAGCACTTTTAATTTCCTTCAATAACTTTTTCTATGCAGTCACAACCTGGGTAACTGGTGCAAAAGGCCTAGTTTTTGGCCTGTCTTGGTTTTCAATCTGCCTTCCTCACTAAGCTTCATTATGTCTAGCTTTTGATTTAAAGTGAAAAATGCAACTCTTCCTTTCACTTTCACTTAGAGGCCATTGTAGGTTATTGGTCTAATTTCAATATTGTTGTGCCTCAAGGAATAGGGAGGCTCAAGGAGAGGAAGAAAGATGTGAATGGCCAGTTGGTGGAATGAACAGAACACACACGTTTATCGATTAAGTTCACCCACCCTCTATGGACAAGGTTCCTGGAACCCCAAAACAATTACAATAGTAACATCAAAGATCACTGAACACAGATTACCATTACAGATATAATAATAAAGAAAAAGTTGAAAATATTGTGAGGATTCCCAAAATGTGACACAGAGACAAGAAGTGAGCACATGCTGTTGGAAAAATGGCACTGTTAGACTTGCCCAACGCAGCATTGCCACAAACCTTCAATTTGTAAAGACTTGCTCAACACAGTGTTGCCACAAACCTTCAATTTGTAAAAAGCACAGTATCTGCAAAGCACAATAAAGTGAAGTGCAATAAAACGAGGTATGCTCAAATAAACTCTCTGGTCTGAACCTTAGTTTCCAAAATCAAAGGCTATAAAGAGAAGTTATGTCTCTTTAACTTGCTGCCTTTAGGCATTTCAACCACCTCAGATCAATGTGTTCCCCAAGGAAAATGATCTTCTTTATAGCCTAACAACCACACCTAACCCCACACAGATTCGCTAGAAATGAAGCCAAGAAAATCTTTCACCTAGATATGCTCTAAAATGTCTTTTCCTCCTGCTAGTAAGTGTTCCAGTTGTTTCCATGAGTTACTTATCTAGGTTTTATTGGTATGAGAACTGTGCTTCTGGACACACTTGCAAATATTCTTTTGTTCTATCAGATTTCTAAACTCATGCACTAAACATAGTGAAGGAAATTATTGTTTACTTATGGTTATCATTGTGGTTTTGTAATAGCTTTAACATTCTTTGAATATGTTTTACCTTTTTAATCAGTATAACAAACAGTGTATATGAGGGGACTGCAAAAAGTTCATAGAAAAATGGAATTAAAAGATAAAATAAAACATACAAACTCTATTTCTCAACATAAACTCCATCACATTCAAGACACTTTTATCAGTGATGATACCAGCCATTTTGTCCACCTCTAAAGAACTGAGGATCCTGGGAACTTAACCATGTCAATGCAGTCTTTTTACATTATTAACTGAAGAAAAAGGGTGCCCTAAGATTGTTAAAGGTTAGGAAACAAAAACAAGTCAGAAGGAGCCAAATCAGGAATGTAAGGTGGATGTCTAAAGATTTCCCATCAAAACTCTCACAAAATTGCCCATGTTTGATGAATGGAATGAGCGGAAGCATTGTTGTGGTGGAGAAGTACTCTCTCGTGAAGTTTTCCTAGGCATTTTTCTACTAAAGCTTTAGCTATCTCTAAACATTCTCATCATATATAAACGTTGTCATTCTTTTGGCCCCCCAGGAAGTCAACAAGCAAAATGCATTGAGGATCCCAGGAAACTGTTGCCATGATCTTTACTCTTTTTTTTTTTTTTGAGATGGAGTCTCACTCTGTAGCCCAAGCTGGAGTACAGTGGGGCAATCTCGGCTCACTGCAACCTCCACCTCCCAGGTTCAAGCAATTCTTTGCCTCAACCTCCCGAGTAGCTGGGATTACAGGTGCCTGCCACCATGCCTAGCTAATTTTTTTTTTTTTTTTTTAATGGAGACAGGGGTTTCCCCACCTTGGCCAGGCTGGTCTTGAACTCCTGACTTCATGATCCACCTGCCTCAGCCCCCCAAAGTACTGGGATTACAGGCACGAGCCACCGCGCCCGGCCTGACCTTTACTCTTGACTAGTCTGCTCTTGCCTTGACTGGACCACTTTAACCTCTTAGCAGCCATTGCTTTGACTGTGCTTTGTCGTCAAGGTCATACTAGTAAAGCCATGTTTCATCTCCAGTTACAATTTTTCAAAGAAATCCTTCAGGATATTGATCCCACTTATTTAAAATTTCCATCAAAAGCTCTGCTCTTGTCTGCAGCTGATCTGGGCACAACAGTTTTGGCACCTGTTGAGTGGAAAGTTTGCTCAACTTTAATTTTTTTTTTTTTTTTTTGACAGAGTCCTGCTCTGTCACCCAGGCTGGAGTACAGTGGTGTGATCTCAGCTCACTGCAACCTCTGCCTCCCAGGTTCCAGCAATTCTCCTGTCTCAGCCTCCCCAGTAGCTGGGACTATAGGCACATACCACCACGCCCGGCTACTTTTTGTATTTTTAGTAGAGAAGGAGTTTCACCATATTGATCAGGCTGGTCTCAAACTCCTGACCTCAGGTGATCCACCCACCTTGGCCTCCTAGAGTGTGGGATTATAAGCGTGAGCCACCACACCTGGCCATCTTTAATTTTTCAGCTAGAATTATGTAAGCCAGACCAGTTGCGATGTCTATGGTGTTGGCTATTGTTTGTGCTGTTAATCATCGGTCCTTTTCAATTACAGTGTGAACAAGATTATTTTTTCCTTGAAAATTGACATGGATGGTCTGCCACTGTGGGCTTTGTCTTCAACATCGTCTCAACCCTTCTTATTCATAACATGAGCTATCCACTTGTAAATTGCTGATTTCTTTGGGGCATTGTCACCATAAACTTTTGATAAGGCATCAATGATTTCAACAGCATTCTTCCACTCAAGCTTCACCATAAATTTGATGTTCCTTTTTGCTTCATTTTAGCAGAATTTGCTCCACTAGGGGCTCTTTTCAAACTGATTTTTTTGTTTTCATTTTTTCACTGGGATTTTGAGAAAATCAAACTGATGTGTTAGCCTTCTTAGTGCCTCAAACTCGATCCTGTTCAGACACAAACAAGTTAGTACAAGTTTGTTTCAGTGAAAAAAAGTTTTGAAATTCATGCATAGTTTTTCATAATATGCATTTTTTGTGAACTTTTGGAAGACCTTTTGAATACTTTTTTAATTGCAACACTCTTTTTGCACCATAAAACTAATTAGTGGCTTTACTATTAAGAGGTTGAGCCAAGCAAACAATAATAAAAAAGCTTTGTGTAGAATAAAAATTTACACTTAAATTACTTTTTTGCTTTCTTTTTCTCCATTTGTATTTATTTAATCTATATTTAATTTAATATATTTAATCTGTAATAAGCCCACAGGAGTACTTCTTTGTACTGTTTACGTCAATGAAATACATACATATTTTCTTTGCAACATAATAATTAGCACATCTTAATGTTATTATGTATTACTATAAAATAGCCCAATTTCATCCTGCAGCATTTAGTCACTTTAGCTTGAATTAACTTTATTGTAAAATACATGAAAAATAATATGAATGAAATTATTCTGAAAATCTTATGATTGTGACCAGTATAAATTTAGATTACTTGCATATATGACAAAGGCAGATATGTTTCTCTCTACTTTTAAAAGGTGGTGATAAATCCAGCCTCCAGCTCTGGCATAATTGATTAAGTCAAAAAGCTAAAAGGACACCCCACCATCTAGGGGCTCCAAAGAAACAGATTTAGGAATTATATAGCATCCACTCTCATGGTCACCTTGGACCTGGTCACCACCTAGAACTGCTTTGATTATGAAATCTTAAACTCCATTATTCAGGCCTCTGACCACAGCCTTCTGGTCTTCTATTTCTCACTCCCTCACTGTTGCTACCTTGAAACACCCCACTCTTCTTTCTCCCACTCCCTATCTCTCCCCTGGGCTTTTATTATCTCACTTGTCACTTTAATAACTCACTATTTCCTTTAACTTACCTGTTCCCTAGTCTATTTTTTTTGAGACAAAGTCTTGTTCTGTTGCCCAGGTTGGAGTGCAGCGCCGTGATCTTGGCTCACTGCAACCTCTGCCTCCTGGGTTCAAGAGATACTCCTGCCTCAGCCTCCTGAGTAGCTGGCATTACAGGCGCCCGCCACCACACCCGGCTAATTTTTTGTATTTTTAGTAGAGATGGGGTTTCAACATGTTGGCCAGGCTGGTCTCAAACTCCTGATCTCAAATGATCCACCCATCTCAGCCTCCTAAAGTGCTGGGATTACAGGCGTGAGCCACCGCACCCAGTCTCCCCTAGTCTTTATATTACACCTGCCCTACAATATGAGGGATAGCCCTGAATCCATTTTCTTTTTTTGTCATACTCATATAGGGGATGTTGGGCTCAGTTGAAAAAAATCACACAACTCTGTACAGAAGGGCAACACAATACAATATGGCTTCCAAACTTGATTAGGCCCTGAGTGACTTGGAAAGCCTTTTATAGCTCCTTGATCAGCTTCCCATCCTATTTGTCTCATTTCAAATATGATGTCTTCTTTACTTTAAACTTCAATCTAAATTTTCTCTCCTCAGTCTCAACAAAAGGACTTGTCTTCTGACCCCCAACTGGAAAGTTATTTTCAACCATCTTTATGAGTTTTTGATCAACTAGATAAGTTGTAATTCATGCATCTTTAAGACACATTAAGCAAAAGAGTTACTAGAAATTTCCTCTGATAGAGTTTGGCCGCGCATGATGGCTCATGCCTGTAATCCCAGCACTTTGGGAGGCCAAAGCAGAATTTCTTGAACCTGGGAGGTGAAGGTTACTGTGAGCTGAGATGGCACCACTGCACTCCAGCCTGGGCAACAGAGCAAGACTCTGTCTCAAAAAAAAAAAAAAAAAAAAGAGATTTTGGGTATTTGTCCCTACCCAAATTTCATGTTGAGATATAATCCCCAGTATTGGAGGTGGGGCCTCATGGGAGGTGTTTGGATCACTGGGGTGGATCTCTCATGAATGGCTTGGGCCATCTCCTTGGTGATAAGTGAGCTCTCACACTATGTTCGCAAGAGATCTAGTCTTTAAAAGTGCATTGGCACCCTTCCCCACCTTGCCTGCTCCTGCTTTTGCCACGTGACATGCCTGCTCCCCCTTCACCTTCACCATGATTGTAGGCTTCCTGAGGCTTCCCTAGAAGCCAGGCAGATGCCAGAACCGTGCTTTCTGTAAAGCCTTTAGAAACATGAGCCAGTTAGACTTCTTTTCTTTATAAATTACCTAGTCTCAGATATTTATTTATAGCAATGTAAGAATGGCCTAATATGTCCCCATTTCGCATTATTATTATTATTTTTTTTGAGATGGAGTCTTACTTTGTTGCCCAGGCTGGAGTGTAGTGGCGTGATCTCAGCTCACCACAACCTCCACCTCCCGGGTTCAAGAGATTCTCCTGCCTCAGCCTTCTGAGTAGCTGGGACTACAGGCGCACACTACCATGCCTGGCTAATTTTTGTATTTTTAGTAGAGACGGGTTTTCACTATGTTGGCCAGGCTGATCTCAAACTCCTGATCTCATGATCTGCCCACCTAGGCCTCCCAAAGTGCTGGGATTACAGGTGTGAGCCACTGCATCTGGCCTTGTATATTTTATTTGGAGAAATCGCTATTGAGATGCTTTGTTTTAATTGGATTATCTTTTTACTGCTGAGTTGTAATATCCTATATATTCTAAATGCAATTTCTTTATCAGGTATATATGGCAAATATTTTCTCCCATTCTGCGGATTTTCTTTTCACATTATTTTCTTTCTTTCTTTCTTTCTTTCTTTCTTTCTTTCTTTCTTTCTTTCTTTCTCTTTTTCTTTTTTTTTTTTTTGAGACAGAGTCTTGCTCTATCACTCAGGCTGGAGTGCAGTGGCACAATCACAGCTCAGTGCACCCTCAACCTCCTGGGCTCAAGCTATCCTCCTACCTCAGCCTCCTGAGTGGCTAGGACCACAAGTGCACACCACCACACTGGGCTACTTTTTTTTTTTTTTTTTTTTTTTTGGTAGAGACGAGGTCTTGCTATGTTACTCAGGCTGGTTTCGAACTCCTGGACGCAGGTGACCCTCTAACCTTGGCCTCCCAAAGTGCTGGAATTACAGGCATGAGCCACCACTCCTGGCTTCTTTTCATTTTTTGGGGGGTAAAGCACAAAACTTCTAATTTTAATGATGTCCAATTAATATTTTGTTGCTGTTGTTTGTGCTTTTGGTGTCATATCTAGGAAAGCATTGCTTAATTCAAGATCACAAAGAGTTACAGCTACATTTTCTAAGACTTTCAGTTTTAGTCCTACATTTTGAATAAGTTTTTATATGTGGTACAAGATAGGGAGGTATCCAACTTTGTTCTTTTGCATATGGGTATTTAGTTTTCCCAGTACCACTTGTTAAAAATACTATCTTTTCTCCATTGGATGGTCTTAAAACCCTTGTCAAAATTCATTGACCATAGATGTGAGGACTTATTTGTGGTCTCTCAATTCTATCCATTAATCTGTATGAACTATCTCTCCTTATGCCAGTACCATACTGTTTTGATTACTGTAGCTTCATAGTAAGTTTTAAAATCACAATATGTGAGTCCTCCAACTTTATTCTTCTTCTTCAAAATTGTTTGGCTATTCTGGGTCCCTTGAATTACCATATTAATTTTAGGATCGGCTGGTTGATTTCTGTAAAGAGGCCAGACAGAATTATGGTAAGGATTGTGTTATATCTATAGTGCTCTGGGGAGTATTGCCATCTTAACAATATTAAATCTTTTCTTTTTTTGTCTTATTTGATTTCTTTCAACAATATTTTGTAGTTTTCAGAATACAGGTTTTATACATCTTTTATTAAATTTATTCCTAAGTGTTTTATTCTTCTTGATGCTGTTATATATAGAATTGGTTTCCTAATTTCATTTTCACAGTTTTCATAGCAAGCATATGGAAATATAAATAATTTCTGTATATTAATCTTGTATCCTTCAACTTTGCTGAACTCATTTATCAGTTCTTATAGTTTTTAAGTGGATTTCTTAGGATTTTTTTATATAAGGTTATGTCACCTGCAACCTGAAGGTTCTTATGGAGGATTATAACAACTGTGCTGTGGTGGGGCTGAGCTGGGGGTGCTTCATCAATCTTTTCAAAATAGTGATGTGTTTTTTGCTGAAAGCTTTTCTTTTTTCTCATTAGAAAAGATGAATCCCCTAACAAAAATTATTACTAACTCTTTACATATTACATTTCAGCTGGCCACAGCTGAAAAAACATGTTTTACTTTTTACCACAAGGGTTGCACATATCAATCTGCACAAACGCATGAGACCATGATTCCAACAAACTTTCAGTATTGATCTCTTTTATTCAGGAGGCATTGTGGTTTATGGAAGAGCTTGGCCTCTGGAATTGGGAGGCTGGTTTTCAATCCAGCTCTATCCATATTATCAGTGAGACTAAAGCTCACCCAACTCAATTCACAGGCTTATTGTTGAGAGTCCAGTGAACTACCTCAGGCTTTTCTCTGTGGAATGACTGTTGCAGAGAACTGCAACTCAGAAGAATGGAGGTACCAGAAGAGGCCCTGGGGCAACGCTTACTTTTTATTTTAGTCAAGTCACTTCCTGGGTTTCACTGGGGACAAATTCCTTTCCTAGTTTAAAACTGTGATGACGTTCTACTTCATTGAAGAAATCCTCCAATGCCAAGGGTGGATCTCTAAAGAAGGTATACCCAGATCTCACCCAGCCTAGTACTTGCAGGCTGAAGAGTATCTAAGGATCTGTGATGGGAAAATCATAGTAGTGCTCAGGAAGAAACAACAGGCTGTATAGCCTTATCTTAATCACAGAGCCAAGGCTTTGTCACCAGGATGGAAGATTAGTGGGGGGGGAGGGGGGCGGAGGGGGGGAATTCTATGCCTTATCATAACATCCATTGTATTAGCTGCACCACTGCTTCCATCTTTAATATGCAATTAAAGGCTGACTTTAAAAGAGATAAATAACATGTCAATTTTATAATAGCCAAAGTCAATAACCTTACCATGTGGTTTCCTAGCAAGGCTCAAAAGCAGAGTGGCAGAAGCCCGGCCCTAGAGTCAGATTGTCCTTGGGTTCCAATCCTGGATTTATCCCTTAATAGCTATATGACCTTGGCAATTTATGTAACCCCATTTCCTTATCTGTAAGGAGTATAATTATAGCAATTCATAGGAATTATTGTGAGAATTGAATGAAATATGTATCGTGCTTACCACATGATAAACACATGATACATTTTAGCTATTGGTAGTATCCTTCAAGGCATTTAGTTGATTAAGCTAAGAAAATGCATTGGCTTGAAGGAGGGTAGGTAGACAATTAGAAAATTTAATTTTTTTCTTTTTAAAATAAAAAAATTTAAAAAATAAGAGATGGAATAAAGATTAAAAGGTTTCGAGTTTTAAAATTTTGTTTAAGATGAAAAGAAAATGCATTGGCTAATGAAAGCATTATAATTATGATTCTTTTGTTTGTTTTTGAGACAGGGTCTCTCTGTGTTGCCCAGGTTGGTCTTGAACTCCTGGGCTCAACGGATCCTCCTTCCTCAGCCTCCCAAAGTGCTGGGATTACAGGCATGAGCCACTGTACCCAGGTACATTATAACTTTTTTTTTTTTTTTTTTTGACAGAATCTTGCTGTGTTGCCCAGGCTGGAGTGCAGTAGTGTGATCTCAGCTCTCTGAAGCCTCTGCCTCCCAGGCTCAAGCAATTCTCCTGCTTCAGCCTCCCAAGTAGCTGAAACTACAGGTGTGTGTCACCACACCCAGCTATTTTTTTGTATTTTTGGTAGAGATGGGGTTTCACCATATTAGCTAGGCTGGTCTTGGACTCCTGACCTCAGGTAATCTGCCCACCTCAGCCTCCCAAAGTGCTGGGATTACAAGTGTGAGCTACCACACCTGGTCATAACCGATTTTTAATTGAAGTACACCCCCAATGTTTTTCAAACTTCAGTATACGTTATAATCACCAAGAATGTTTTTGTAAATGAGAATTGCCAGGCTCTAACCTCTCCTGTCCACACTCCCTGAATTTCTGATTCAGTAGTCAGTGGCAGGTCCCATGAATCTGCATCTGTAGCAAATACTCCAGTATTCTGATTCAGGTGATTCGGGGATACTTGTTAAAACTAACTTTTAATTTTGATATAATCTCAAATTTACAGAAAAGTTGGAAAAACAATCCCAAATTTTTCACATATGCTTTACCAAGATTCATCAATTTTAAATATTTTGCTATATTTGCTTTATCAATCTTTTTCTCTCTATATATATAAAAATGTTTTCCTAAATTATGAGAGTAGGTTACATATCATCTCTATAGCCTTTAAAACTTCACTGTACATTTCCTAAGAATAAGGATATTCTCTTTACACAACCACTGTTCAGTTATTAAATTCAGTGAATTTAACATTAATAAAATACTTTTATCTAATATATAACACATATTACAATTTTATCAATTGTCTCAATAATGCCTTTTATAGCTACTTTTTTTTCCCCATACAGGATTCAATCCAGGATCACATCTTTTTTTTTTTTTTTTTTTTTTTTTTGAGACGGAGTCTCGCTCTGCCGCCCAGGCTGGAGTGCAGTGGCCAGATCTCGGCTCACTGCAAGCTCCGCCTCCCGGGTTCACGCCATTCTCCTGCCTCAGCCTCCCGAGTAGCTGGGACTACAGGCGCCCGCCACCTCGCCCGGCTAGTTTTTTTTTTTTGTATTTTTTGGTAGAGACGGGGTTTCACCGTGTCAGCCAGGATGGTCTCGATCTCCTGACCTCGTGATCCGCCCGTCTCGGCCTCCCAAAGTGCTGGGATTACAGGCTTGAGCCACCGCGCCCGGCCCAGGATCACATCTTATATTTAGAATGACATTCCTTTTTTCTCCTTCAGTCTGGAACAGTGCCTCAGTCTATCTTTGTTCTCTATGACATTGACATATTTTAAAGAATAAAAACCAGTTCTTTTATATACCATCTCTTATTGTGTGCTTGGCCGACGTTGTCTGTTGATTAGATTCAGGTTATGCATTTCTGACTGGAATCTTACATAAATGATATGTCCTTTTCAGAGTGTTGTCTCTGGAGACACTTGATACCCACTTGCTTCTTGTTGGAGAGACACACCACACTTAAGAAATATTTGACTACTTCGAGAGATATTTGACTAGCCACTTTCTGCTCTAAGAAGCCTCAGAATATAAAATAGTAAAAACAACAACAACAACAAGACTTCTCTCCTGAATGTTCTGATTGATTGTAATTTGTTAAGGGGCTTATCTAACTATTGCCTAATTACTTTAGAATATGATCACATATTAACCACAACTGCTGTTACATTGAAAACCACGACACACCTTCATATTTTTTAATAACTTAGGCAGTTTCCCACCTTTCCCCCCAACCATTTCATTCTTAGTAACTCTGGATCATAACATTTATTTCCCAGTTAATACAGGTAATCTATGGGATGTGTCATATGACATAACTAAATCAGCTAATGTATTTTAAAGCTGGTAGAAACCACTTAATTGCTTACATCACACATTTTACAATATGCAAGCTTCCTCTTCAAAGGTGTGTTTGGAAATATTCACTTATTTTTTGTTTAATCCCTAAAATATACTTATCCATGAACTGTAATTTTTATCATATCACTTAAACTTCCCTGTAAAATTTTTAGCCAGCTGCCTCAGTGTACCTACTATGTTGCAGACTATATATTTCTCTTGGAATTCAGTCATTTATTTATCTGAAAAAGTTCAAGGACTGAAGAAGAATATGATTTAAGTTTTAAAGAAGCTAGCATTTATTGAGTACTAGCTTTATGCCAGCCACTGTTGAAACGGGAAAAGTTCCCTTGTCCCCCTTGCAGGGCATGTGATGGGGGTGTGGCTCACTTCTTCACTGCCCCGCTGCACAAACTCCTCGGGGAGCATACAGATGGGCAGGCTGTGGGGCTCCAACCTCAAGGCAACGTCTAGGAGTGAATGTTTACAGCTGAAGCCCCGGTGGGTGTGTGTTGCAGGGTGCTCTTTTAGTTTTGCCACCTATAGGCCGCTTGTGTTAACCAGCTCAATTAGACCCTCTAACTTGTCTTAAGGACAGAGGGCTTTCTGTATCCTGGGTTCCTGCCTCGGTGTACTGGAAGAATTGGATCACACGTGGGCTTGGAGAATGAGTGCAAGATTTTATTGAATGGAAGTAGCTCTCAGCCGGTGGGGGAGCCAGAAGGGAGATGGTTTTCCCCTGGAGTCGGGCCGCTGGGCAGCCCCAGATCTCCTCCAACTGCCCTGGGCAAACCTCTGCCTCATCCTGCCTGTTGATGGTCTATCAGCATGCCAGCATCTATTGATGTGCTCTTCTGCCAGTGTGCTCCCCTTGACATCTTTTCACCATCCAGCCACTCCTGTCTTCTTCCGCTGATGTGCTCCTCTTGATGTCCCCCCGCCTGTGTCTGCCTGCTAGCGTCTTGGGAGTTTTTATAGGCACAGGATGGGGTTGTGGCAGGCCAGGGTGGTCTTGGGAAATGCAACATTTGGGCAGGAAATGCCTGTCCTCACCTAGGTCCATGGGGGTGGAACCCTAGCAGGGACCATGCCCTCCTCTACCCAGCGCTTCTCTTCCCCAACCCCCATTCTGTATCCTTTAAAGGGACCACACTCTTCCCTTCCCAGCACTTCCATATCACTATTACATATTACCTCACACCAACCAGAGAGGAATGTTTTTGCTGCCACCATTTTGCAGACAAAAGAACAGAACTAAATAATTTGCTTAACACCAAACAGCTAACAACTGATACAACTAGGATTTAACCCTAGGTCTGATGAACTCTGAATAAACTCTTTCTGGCTACATCCTATAAAATCACAGTGGTAAGGATAGAGTGAAAAAATTAAATTCACAAACTTCAGAATTCCATAATTAGGGCATGCAATCTAAAGTCAGACGAAATAGAAAGGCAATTTAAAGTCAGATGAAAACATTACCTTACTAAATGGTCAGGAAATGGTAAGGAACTTTTTTTTTTTTCTTTTTTTTTTGCAGTTGCAAGATTTAATAGAGTGAAAACATAGTTCTCATACAAAGGGAGGGGACCCAAAGAGGGTAGCCATTGCCGGCTCGAATGCCTGGGTTTATATCCCTATCATTGTCTTCCCACTGTGCTCTCAGGTAATAGATGATTGGCTATTTCTTTATCTCCTGTTAGTAAGCTCCCTTTACTATCTGGTTGGTTGGGTGTGAGCTAAGCTGCAAGCTCCATGTTTAAAGGTAGAAGCAGTCACCTTCCCAGCTAGGCTTAGGGATTCTTAGTTGGCCTGGGAAATCCAGCTAGTCCTGTCTCTCTGTTCCGCCTCTCAACAGGAAAACCCAAGTGCTGTTGGGGAGGTTGGCTGATGACTGCTCTAACTGCTTCCTGCTGAATTGGGGTGTAGTAGCGGTTGTGCAATTGAGCTTTCCTCACGAGCGGTGCCTTTGATGTCATTAACATTGGAGTATGGGCTAGCAGGCTGGTCCAGGAGTCCGAGTTGATCTTAGTCATGGACTGCATCTGGGGCTCCATTTGAAGAACGATTTGTAGTTTCACAGTTTCGATTCTGGAAGAGACAAACTTAACTAGGAGGTTAAAGATACAGGGTCCAAAGAGGAGTAGCAATATTATAGCTGCTAGAGGTCCTAAGAAGGGGAGAATCCAGGGCATCCGTTGACTGAGGAAGCCCCAGTGTCTAGTGTTTTGAAGCTCCTCTGCTCTATGTTGTATTCGATCTTGAATTTCTTTAACTTTCTCGGTGACGATTCCAGATTGATTAACATAATAACAGCATTCTTCCCCTAAAAATAAACAGGTTCCCCCTCTTTCGGCAGTTAGCAAGTCTAAAACTCTTCAGTTTTGAAGGACTACTGCTGCTAGGGAGTTAAGTTGATCTTGCAAGGTGACCAGGGAGTCGGCGACCCATTCCATGTCACCATTTAATTCTTGAGATATTTTGTAGTAGAACTGAGTAGAGGTTGTGATACTGCTAATTCCAGTACCTAGACTGCCTACCACTCCTGCTCCGATAACAAAAGGAAGAATGGGTACTCTTTTGTTGTGGGGCTTAGGTATGACATGATTGTATAAATCTTGTTCAGAGTAGATGGTCATGGGGGCACTAAGAATGAGAGGAAGCACACAGATTCTGAAGAGCCATTCAAACAATGATAAATTGAGGTACCACAAAAAAAAAATACTCCTGAGGGTAGGCAGACTATTCGTGTGGGAGGAGTTACCCACCTGATGCACTGAGAGTTGGTTGTGTCTATAATATTGCTAAATTTTACACAGGTGAGGTTTGAGGTATGGGTTATTTCCAGATTGGAAACAAGAGGTCCTACTAAAACAGAAGTAGTGTTTACTTTTGTGCTGGAGTTGTTCCATTGTTCTGGTACAGGGATTGAAATGCATGGCCTGAAGTGCAGGGAGAGACACATCCAACAGTTAGTAGGGTTTTGGGATGAGGATAAGCCACTATGGGCTGGATACGTTCCTCACTGAGGGCCCTGGTGCCTTTGGATAATTTTTGCCCTAAGTATTTAAACTGCTGTGAGCAGAGCTGAGTCTTTGGTTTGGAAACCTGTAGCCACAGGTGGTGACGAAATTAAAGAGTGCTTGGGTGGCTTGATGGCACAAGGTTTCCGAATGGGCGGCTAAAAGTAAATCATCCACGTACCAAAGGACAAGAATGTCCAGGTATGAGAACTGACTCAAGTCTTAGGCTAATTCCTGGACAAATAGATGAGGGCTATCCCTGAACCCTTGGGGTAAAACAGTCCAGGTGAGTTGAGATGTTGGGTCCGAAGGATCTTCAAAGGCAAACAAGAATTGAGAGTCAGGATGTACAGGGATGCAGAAAAAGGTATCCTTAAGGTCCAGGACTGTAAACCACTCTGCTTCCTCTGGTATTTGGGAAAGCAGAGTATAAGGGTTAGGGACAACTGGGTATAGAAGGACAACGGCCTCATTGATAATCCTGAGATCTTGCACTAGCTTCCACTGTCCTTTGGGTTTCTGTACTCCTAAAATTGGAGTATTGCAGGGGCTATTGCATGGTTTTACTAGGTCTTGGGCTTTTAGGTCCTTAACAATCTTTTGGAGTCCTTGTTGGGCCTAAGCCTATGAATTAGTCAATGATGTCCACTATAACACAGGGAAAGAAAGGAAATCCTACTGCCTTTCTGGAGAGACTAAGGGAGGCATTGAGGAAGCATACCTCCCTGTCACCTGACTCTATTGAAGGCCAACTAATCCTAAAGGATACGTTTATCACTCAGTCAGCTGCAGACATTAGAAAACAAACATCAAAAGTCTGCCTTAGGCCCAGAGCAAAACTTAGAAACCCTATTGAACTTGGCAATCTCGGTTTTTTATAATAGAGATCAGGAGGAGCAGGCGGAACGGGACAAATGGGATAAAAAAAGGCCACCGCTTTTATCATGGCCCTCAGGCAAGTGGACTTTGGAGGCTCTGGAAAAGGGAAAAGCTGGGCAAATCGAATGCCTAATAGGGCTTGCTTCCAGTGCGGTCTACAAGGACATTTTAAAAAAGATTGTCCAAGTAGAAGTAAGCCACCCCCTCATCCACGCCCCTTATGTCAAGGGAATCACTGGAAGGCCCACTGACCCAGAGGATGAAGGTCCTCTGAGTCAGAAGCCACTAGCCAGATGATCCAGCAGCAGGACTGAGGGTGCCTGGGGTAAGCGCCAGCCCATGCCATCACACTCACAGAGCCCCGGGTATGCTTGACCATTGAGGGCCAGGAGGTTAACTGTCTCCTCGACACTGGCACGGCCTTCTCCATCTTACTCTCCTGTCCCAGACAACTGTCCTCCAGATCTCACTATCTGAGAGGTCCTAGGACAGCCAGTCACCATAGATACTTCTCCCAGCCACTAAGTTGTGACTGGGAAACTTTACTCTTTTCACATGCTTTTCTAATTATGCCGAAAGCCCCACTCTGTTGTTAGGGAGAGACAGTCTAGCAAAAGCAAGGGCCATTATACACCTGAACATAGGAGAAGGAACGCCCGTTTGTTGTCCCCTACTTGAGGAAGGAATTAATCGTGAAGTCTGGGCAACAGAAGGACAATATGGATGAGCAAAGAATGCCCGTCCTGTTCAAGTTAAACTAAAGGATTCCGCTTCCTTTCCCTACCAAGGGTAAGGAACTTTTACCACTTAGGGCCCTTTGAGAAAATTAGAAGAAATTTCATAATATATTATTTTGAAAACTTTGAAAATAGAGTTGAAGTCCTTATGTTTCCATTTACATCCCACCTACTCTCCTTCCTTCCCCATAAGTTCCTGTTGTTTTTATACCTTATGTAAATAATGTCATTAAAAAATCAATAAATGCAAAAATAGTATGCTATACATAATACTGGACAACTTGGTATTGTCACTAACCATGACGTTTTCAAGATCGAGCATTTCAATTACACTTACCTAATACACAATGTCTAAATACACATTTCTAACACATTTATTTTCATGACTATATAGTAAGAATGTACCAAGTGGGATAAATTTTAACACTTTATTTATCTTTTCCCAGAATGAAACATATTTGGATTTAAAATGTATTCTTAGAAAAGCTAGAATTGATTGGAAAACACTTTCAGCTTTTGAAATTAGCATTATGAATAGCCCCCCAATAGCTAAACAGGGTAAAGGAGGCCTGGAGTTTGCATCTGATGTTTGGAAGAGTGTTACCAAAATACCAGGGGTTCCATCTAGGTCCTGCTGCGCACCACACAGAAAGAGACAATAATTATTGCCAAACGATTATTGCCAAAGAGGAAGGCCTTAATCGGGTGCTGCAGCCAAGCAGATGGGAGATCAGTCTCAAATCCATCTCCCCAACCAACTAAAATTAGGGGCTTATGTAGCAGGGAAGAAATGTAACTATGGGTAGGAATAGGGGAGGGGTAAGGAAGCACTTATGCTGTATGAGGGGTCTGGCATCTCACTGTCTGGATGAGATGATCTGGTGAGTTTCAGTTCTTTAACACTTTCTGAGAGGCCTGGGGTCCCTTTCCTGAGGAAGGAACTCAGATAAAAGAATGTGAAGTTTCAGCTTTAAGACCAGAATGGTCAATTTCCATGTTTATACAAAAAAACTGTCTATGGGACTATTGGGTCAGTTTCAAGACCCTTAGGTTTGAGCCTTAAGATCTCAAAGGGGGCCTCAAAATTAGATTCTATTTCTGTATTTTTTAATGTTCCAATATTTCAACACTATGTATTAGGAAAAAAGAAACAATTTCAAAGCAGGTGGTATATTAAAGACTAATTAAAGTTTTGTGTACTCTCATTCTCTCTCTCTCTCTTTTTTTTTTTTTGCAAGATAGGATTGAAGAATTTGAAACTGAAGGAAATAAAGGGTGCAGGCTCCGCCAGATAGCAGCAAGGGGGCAAGGAGGTAGAAATGATGGCAGGGCTTGGGAAAGTGAGGGGCAGGACCAGGGGAAGAAGGAAGGAGGCTGGTGTTGGGGGGACGAGGAGGAGACTAAAGAGAATGGAGGAGGTGAGAAGCGGGTGGGTAGGGGCTGGAGGGGAGAAAAAGGGGGCAAGTGTAAAGGGAGTAGCAAAAGAGAGGATGGAGGTGGGGGCGAAGCGGGTGGTAGGGACCAGGAGGATGAAGGGAGGGAGCAGGTGGGAGGAGAAACAGAAAAGCAAGAGAAAGGATGGGAAGGCGATGAGAAGCGAGGGATGGGACCAGGGGAAGAGAGGCCAGGCCAGGAGGGAAAAGTGAGGGGGCAGATGGGGAGAAAGGCTGGGAAAATGTTATATGTACTCTCACATGTACATATCACTCTTACTTATTTAATACATTTTAGTTTTCAGAGCAGTTTTAGGGACACATCAAAATTGAGCAGGAGATACAGAGAGTTTGCATATATCCCCTGTCCACACGTATTCACAAATTCCTCCACTATAAACATCCCATACCAAAGCAGAACATTTGTTACAATGAATTTACATAGACACATTATTGTCACTCAAAGTCCGTAGTTTACATGAAGGTTCATTCTTCGTGTGTATTCTGTGGATTTGAACAAATGTATAATGACATGTATCCACCATTATAGTATCATACAGGGTAATTTCACTGCTTTCAAAATCCTCCATGCTCCATCTGTTCATCCTTCCCTTTCCCTTATCCCTTGGCAACCACTCATCTTTTCACTGTCTCCGTGGTTTTGCCTTTTCAGGAATGTCAAATATAGTCATGGGCTGGATTAATGACATTCTAGTCACACATACTTACCATTGTGTTACAGTTGTCTACAGTATTCAGTACAGTAACATGATGTACAGGTTGGTAGCCTAGGAGTAATTTTCTATACCATCTAGGTTGTGTAAGTACAACTTACGATGTTTGCACAACGATGAAATCTCCTAATGAAGCATTTCTCAGAATGTATCCCTGTGACTAAGCAATGCATGATTGTAGTTGGTACAGTATGTACACTTTTCACACTGGCTTTTTTTTTTTGTACTAAGATGCATTTATGTTTCCTCCCTGTCTTTTCTGGGCTTGATAGCTCATTTCTTTTTAGTACTGAGTAGTATTCCATTGTCTGGATGTACCATAGCTTATCCATTCACCTACCAAAAGACATCTTGGTTGCTTTTCAGCTTTGGTAGTTATAAATAAATCTGCTATTAACATCTTTCTACAGGTTTTTGTGTAGATATAAGTTTTCAGTTCATTTGGGCAAATACTAAGGAGCATGATGGATTGAATGTATGGTAAAAGCATGCTTCATTTTGTAAGAAATTGACAAACTGTCTTTCAAAGTGACTATACCACTTTGCATTCCTACCAGCAATGAATGAGAGTTCCTGTTATTCCACACTCTCACCAGCATTTGGTGTTGTCAGTGTTTGGGATTTTGGCCATTCTAATGATGTGTGGTTTTAATTTGCAATTCCCTAATGACATATGATGTTGAACACCTTTTCATAGGATTACTTACCATCTGTATATCTTCTCTAATAAGGTGTCAGTTCAGATCTTTCACCCATTTTTTAATGAGGTTGTTTTCTTATTGTTAAATTTTAAGAGTTCTTCATACATTTTAAGTAAATAGTAAATACTTGTTTTTGGTTTTTTTTGAGACAGAGTCTCACTCTGTCACCTAGGCTGGAATGCAGTGGTGCGATCTCAGCTCACTGCAACCTCCGCCTTCAGGGTTCAAGCGATTCTCCTGCCTCAGCCTCCCAAATAGTTGGTACTACAGGTGCACACCACCACACCTGACTAATTTTTGTATTTTTATTTTTATTTTACTATTTTTATTTATTTATTCATTTTGAGATGGAGTATTGCTCTGTTGCCCCGGTTGGAATGTAGTGGTGTGATTTTGGCTCACTGCAAGCTCCGCCTCCTGGGTTCACACCATTCTCCTGCCTCAGCCTCCCAAGTAACTGGGACTACAGGCGCCTGCCACCATGCCTGGCTAATTTTTTGTATTTTTTTTTTAGTAGAGACAGAGTTTCACCATCTTAGCCAGATGGTCTCAATCTCCTGACCTCATGATTTGCCCGCCTCGGCCTCCCAAAGTGCTGGGATTACAGGCGTGAGCCACTGCGCCCAGCCAAAGTTTTGTACTTTTAGTAGAGTCGAGGTTTCACCATGTTGGCCAGGCTGGTCTCAAACTCCTTACCTCAAGAGATCCACCTGCCTTGGCCTCCCAAAGTGCTGGGATTACAGGTGTGAGCCACTGCGGCTGGCCTATTTTAAGTAAATATTTAAGTAAGTATTTAACAATTTAAAAAATATTTAAGTAAGTATTTACTTAAAATACACAAAGAATACCTTTATCAGACATGTCTCTTGCAAATACTTTCTCCCAGTGTGTGGCTTGTCTTCTTGTTCCTTTGGAAATATCTTTAGCAAAGCAGAAGCTTTTAATTTGAATGAAGCCCAGCTTATCAATTATTCCTTTCAGGTATTGTACCTTTGGTATTGTATATACAAAGTCATCACCAAATCTAAGGTCACCTAGATTTTCTTCTGTGTTATCTTCTAGGAGTTTTATAGTTTTGCATTTAGGTCTCTGGTCAATTTTGAGTTAATTTTTGTGAAAGCTGTAAGTCTGTGTCTAGGTTATTTTGGTTTTCTTTCTGTTTGTTTTGCTTTTTGTTTCTTGGCATGTGGTTGTCTACTTGTTCCAGGACAACTAGATTAATGACTGTCTTTGCTCCATTATGTTGCCTTTGCTGCTTTGTCTTTGACTGTATTTAAGTGGGTCTATTACTAGGCTCTCTATTCTCTTCTATTGATTTGTCTCTTCCTTTGTTCCTTTGCCAATACCACACAGTCTTCTTTTTTTGAAAAGGAGTCTTGCTGTGTCGCCCAGGCTGGAGTGCAGTGGCGCGATCTCTGATCACTGCAACCTCCACCTCCTGGATTCAAGCAATTCTCAATGTTGGTCAGGCGTGTCTCAAACTCCTGACATCATAATTTGCCCACCTCGGCCTCCCAAAGTGCTGGGATTACAGGCATGAGCCACCATGCCCGGCCCACCCTGTCTTGATTACTATAACTTTATAGTAAGTCCTGAAGTTGGGTAGTGTCAGTCCTCCAACTTTGTTCTTCTCCTTCAATATTGTGTTGACTATTCTGAGTCTTTTGTCTCTTTCTATAAGAGATATTCACAAGGTAACTTCTGGGATTTTGCTTGGGATTGTGTTGAATCTATAGATCAAGTTGGGAAGAACTGACATTTTAACAATATTGGGTCTTTCCAACCAGGAATATGGAATATGTCTCCATTTATTTAGTTCCTTTTTGATATCTTTAATCAGAGTTTTGTAGTTTTCCTCATATAGATGTTGTACATATTTTGCTAGATTTATACCTATTTCATTTTTGAGGATGCTAATATAAATATGTTTTTAATTTTAAATTCCATTGTTTATTGCTAGTATATAGAAAACTGAGCCCAGGCACGGTGGCTCATGCCTGTAATCCCAGCACTTTGGGAGGCCAAGGTAGGTGGATCACCTGAGGTCAGGAGCTCAAGACCAGCCTGGCCAATATGGTGAAACCCTGTCTCTACTAAAAATACAAAAATTAGCTGGGTGTGGTGGCACTTGCCTGTAATCCCAGCTACTTGGGAGGCTGAGGCAGAAGAATCGCTTGAACCTGGGAGACAGAGTTTGCAGTGAGCTGAGATCACACCACTGCACTCCAGCCTAGGTGACAAAGCAAGACTCCATCTCAAAAAAAAAAAGAAAAGAAAAGAAAACTGATTCACTTTTGTATATTCACCTTGTATCCTGCAACCTTGCTATAATTGTTTATTAGACCCAAGAGGGTAATTTTTGTCAATTCTTTTGATTTTCTACATAGATGATCATGCCATCTGCAAAGACAGTTTTACTTCTTCCTTCTCAATCCATATATCTTTATTTCCTTTCCTTTTCTTATTACATGAGCTAGGACTTCCAGTATGGTGTTGAAAAGCAGTTGTGCTGGGTGCAGTGGCTCATGCCTGTAATCCCAACATTTTGGGAGGCTGAGGCAGGTGAATCACTTGAGGTCAGAAGTTCAAGACTTGCCTGACCAACATGGTGAAACCCCGTCTTTACCAAAAAATACAAAAATTAGCTGGGCATAGTGGCACGTACCTGTAGTCCCATCTACTTGGGAGGCTGAGGTAGGAGAATCGCTTGAACCAGGAAGGCGGAGGTTGCAATTAGCCAAGATTGAGCCACTGCACTCCAGCCTGGGCAACAGAGTGGGACTCCATCAAAAAAACAAAAAACAAAAAACAAAAAACCCACAGAAACAAGAAAAGAAAAGAAAAGAGAAAGAAAAGAAAAGCAGTTGTGAGGGGGACATCCTTATCTTTATCTTATTCCTGATCTTAGCAGGAAAGCTTCGGGTTTCTCGCCATTAGCATGATGTTAGCTATAAATTTTTGTAGATGTTCTTTATCAAGTTGAGAAAGTTTTCATCTATCCTTAGTTTGCTGAGTTTTTTAGCATGAGCGGGTATTGGATTTTGTCAAATGCTTTTTCTGCATCTATTGATATGATCATGTGATTTTCTTATTTTATATATATATATATTTTTTTGAGACGGGGTCTCGCTCCATTACCCAGGCTGGAGGGCAGTGTCATGATCTTAGCTCACTGTAACCTCTGCCTCCTGGGCTCAAGCGATTCTCTCACCTCAGTCTCCCAAGTAGCTGGGATTACAGGTGTGTGCCACCACACCAGATTAATTTTTTTTTTTTGTATTTTTAATAGAGATGGGTTTTTACCATGTTGGCCATTCTAGTCTTGAACTCCTGACCTCAAGTGATCTGCCCACCTTGGCCTCCCAAAGTGCTGGGATTACAGGCATGAGCCACCACACCCGGCGATGTGATTTCTCTTAAATGCTTTCCAGAAGTTGAATCAAGTTTGCATACTTGTGATACTTTCCACTTGGTCTTGGTTTACGGTTCTTCTTACATACTGTTCAATTTATTTTGCTAATATTTTGTTGAGGATTTTTACATTTATATTAATGAGAGATATTGGTCTGTAGTTTTCTTTCCTTGTGTTGTCTTTGTTTGGTTTTGGTATTAATGTAATGCTGACCTCATAGAGTGTGTTAAGAAGTATTCCCTCCTCTATGTTTTGAAAGAGATTGTAAAAAAATTGTATAGTTATACAATTATGCAAAATTATATAATTTTTATAAAATTGTACAATTTTTTTTGCTTAAATGTTTGGTAGAATTCACCAATGAACTCATCTGGGCCTGGTACTTTGTATTGAAAGTTATTAATTATTGATTCAATTTATACAGGCCAATTCAGATTGTCTATTTTTTCTTGTGTGAGTTTTAGTAGATCATATCTTTCAAGGAATTGGTCCATTTCATCTAGGTTGTCAATTATGGGACAGAGTCATTCACAGTATTCCTTTATTATCCTTTGAATGTCCATGGGATCTTTAGTAATGTCCCCCCTTTGACTTCTGATGTAAGTAATCTGTGTCTTCTCCCTTTTTGTATTAGCTAGAGGCTTATTGATTTTATTGATCTTTTCAAACAAACAGTCCCTGGTTTGTTGATTTTTCTCTATTAATTTTGTTTCCAATTCCATTGATTTCTGTTCTAATTTTTAATTATTTCTTTTCTTTTTCTTTTTTAAAGATGGGACCTTGCTCTGTCACCCAGACTGGTTTCGAATTCCTGGCCTCAAGCAATCTTCCTTCCTCAGGGTCCCAAGTAGCTGGGATTACAGGCATGAGCCACTGTGCCCAGGTAATTTTTATTATTTCTTTGCTGTGTTTTTGGATATAATTTGCTCTTCTTTTTCTAGTTTACTTCTAGAAATAATCTTTTAGCTTAGATTATTGACTTTTAATCTTTTATTCTTAATATATGTATTCAGTGCCAGATATTTCCCTCTAAGCACTGCTTTACTTACATGCCACAAATGTTGATAAGTTGTATTTTCATTTTCATTTGATTTAAGTATTTTTTTAATTTCTTGATATTTCTTCCTGGAGCCATGTGTTATTTGGAAGTCTACTGTTTAATCTCCAAGTATTTTTGGATTTTTCACCTATTTTTCTGTTACTGATATCTAGTTTAATTCCGTTGTAGTTTGAGAGCTTACATTGCATGATTTCTATTCTTTTAAATTTGTTAAGATGCATTTTATGGCCCAGAATATGATCTATCTTAGTGAATGTTCTATGTTAGCTTAAGAAGAATGTGTAGTTGCAGTTGTTGGATGAAGCAGTTCTCAGGTGTCAGTTATATCCAGTTGACTGATGACACTGTTGAGTCCAATTTTGTCCTTACTGACTTCTGCTTTCTAGATCTACCCACTTCTAATAGAGAGATGTTAAAATTTCCACCTATAATAGTAGATTTATCTACTTTTCAATGCAGTTCTACTAGTTTTTGCCTCACATATTTTGACACTCTGTTAGGTGCATCCCCATTAAGGATTGTTATGTCATCCTGGAGTAGTGTAAAAAAAAATTGTATAATTTTTTTTCCTTAAGTGTTTGGTAGAATTCACCAATGAACTCATCTGGGCCTGGTACTTTGGTTGAAAGTTATTAATTATTGATTCAATTTATGTAATAGATACAGGCCAATTCAGATTGTCTATTTTGACCTTCTTATCATTTTGTAATAGTGCACATTATTTCTGATAATTTCCTTTGCTCTGACATCTGCTCTGCCTGAAATTAGTATAGCTACTCTCATTTTCTATTAGTTGGTGTTATCATTATATATCTTTCTCCAAGCCTGGATTGCACTGGCACAATTATGGCTCACTGCACACTGCAGTCTTGACCTCCTGGGCCCAAGTGATCTTCCCACCTCAGCCTTCTGAGTAGCTAAGACCACAGGTGCACATCACCACACCTGGCTGATGTTTTTAGTGTTTTTGTAGAGATGGGGGTCTCACTATGTTGCCCAAGCTGGCCTCAAACTCCTGGCCTCAAGCGATCCTCCCACCTTGGTCCCCTAAAGTGCTGGAATTGCAGGCATGAGCCACCACACCTGGCCCAAGTTCACTTTCAAATAACAATATACCACTTCACAAGTAGTGCAAGTAATAACAAAATAATCCTAATTCCTCCTGTCCACCTTTGCATCATTGCTGTCATTCATTTCACTTATATGTAAGGATGTGCCTATATATTCAAATATCAAGAACCCCAAGTACATTGTTGCTATTATTATTTTGAACAAACTTATCTGCTAGATCAGTTAAGAATAAGAAAAATAAAGGTTTTTACTTTACTTTTGTTTATTCTCTGACATTCTTCCTTTCTTTATGTAAATCTCTTTCTGACCTGTATCATTTTCCTTCCGTCTGAAAAACATCTTGTAACATTTCTTGCAAGGCAAGCATATTAGCAACAAATTCCCTCAATTTCTTGTCTGAGAACATCTTTATTTATCTTTGGATTTCTGAAGTTTGACCATGATATGTCTAGATAGAGTGGGATTTTTTGCATTTATTCTACTTGGTGTTCTCTGAACTTCCTGGTTCTCTGGTTTGTTGTGACACACTAATTTGGGGGAAATTCTGTTATTAATGCTTCAATATTGCTTCTGTTCATCTCTGTCTTTTCTTACTCCTTCTGATATTCCCGTTACATGTATGTCACACCCTGTGTACCTGTACCATGGTTCTTAGTCTTTACATTCAGTCTTTTTTTCCTCTTTGCTTTTCAGTTTTAGCGATTTCTATCGTAATATATTCAAGCTCAGTGATTCTTACCTTGGCTGTGTCCAGTCTACTATAAGCCCATCAAAGGCATTCTTCATTTATGTTGCAGTGTTTTTTATCTCTATAATTTGTTGTTCTTTCTTAGACTTTCAATCTCTCTGCTTACATTATCCATCTTTTTTTTTTTTTTTTTGCATTTTGTCTACTTTTTTCACCAAAACCCTTAGCACATTAATCACAGTTTTAAAATAAATCCTAGTCTGATAATTCCAACATTCTGCCACATCTGACTCTGACACTTGTTTAGTCTCTTCAACTGTGTTTTTTGCTATTTAGTATGCTTGCATTTTTTTGTTGAAGGGTAGACATGATGTGCTGAGTAAAAGGAACTGTGCTATACTGGCCTTTAGTAAATTAATGGTAAGGTGTGGGAGGAGGGAAAGTGTCCTACAGTCCTATGATTCCGTCTCAGTCTTTGGTGATCCTGTGCCCCTGCAACATCAACTTCACCAGTGCTCCTCAGTTTCATTTTGTTTTTTCCCTCCTTAGTTGGGACAAGATTGCTAGAGGGGATGGGAGTTGGGTATTTCTCTTCCACCATGTGGAAGGCTAGAGAGAGCTGAAAGTGGCTATTTCCCTTCCTCCAGATTGGTTCAGCACTGGTAAAACCCCAGCAGGTTAGACTCTGGTAAAATAGTTTCTCCTGAGGGTAGACTTTGTTAGGAGAAACAGAATCTTCTGGCATATTTTATAGTGGTTTCTTCTCCCCTCTCCCTACCAGAAGCCCAAGGGAATTTTTCTGAGATACTCATTGTGAGAATTTAGTAGAGCTTCAGGAGGTAAATCTCACAATATTGTCTCTCCTCCCAACCCCCAATCTCTGCATTATTGGATCCCCCTGGAATTGTTATCTCTCAGGCTTATCCACACTGAGCTTCCAGCAATTCATCAATTACAGTTTGGATTTTCCTACCCAGCCACTGGTTCTCATAGTGCTTTCTGCTCATGAGTCTCTGGCCAGTTATGATTTTCTGTATCTGTCTGTCCTTCTCTCCATTCTTGGGGGCAGTCTTTTGCCCCCTAAGCTCACTTCTCTGATGGATCTAAGAAGAGTGGCTGATTTTTCAGTTTTTTAAGCTTTTGACTAGTTGTTAGGACAAGGTAGCAACTTCTAAGCTCCCTACATACCAGACTGAAAACCAGAAGTTCCCATATGAACTTTTTGAAGCTCCAATCATCCTGTCTTTAGCCATTGAGAGAGAGACTCAAGTCAGTTCCCAAGTCCTTTTGACATGACTCTAGTAATCTTTAATAGCTTCCTTGCGGCCGGGCGCGGTGGCTCAAGCCTGTAATCCCAGCACTTTGGGAGGCTGAGACGGGCGGATCACGAGGTCAGGAGATCAAGACCATCCCAACATGGGCTAACATGGTGAAACCCCGTCTCCACTAAAAAATACAAAAAACTAGCCGGGCGAGGTGGCGGGCGCCTGTAGTCCCAGCTACTCGGGAGGCTGAGGCAGGAGAATGGCGTGAACCCGGGAGGCGGAGCTTGCAGTGAGCTGAGATCCGGCCACTGCACTCCAGCCTGGGCGACAGAGCGAGATTCTGTCTCAAAAAAAAAAAAAAAAAAAAAAAATAGCTTCCTTGCTATCCAGGCTCATCTTGTAAATCTCCTGCCTCAGACGTAGAATCAGCCATTGCCCTCAAAAAGCCTGCTTTCTTTTAGTGAAATTGTATCTTAAGACTGTTTTCTGGGTGCTAGCAGTGCTCATTTTTACTGGATTGGTAATTGTTTCTAGGGTTCTAGGCCTTATGATACTGTCATTCAAATTTAGGGATATAGGGTTGTTGTTGTTGCTGTTGTTTAGTTTGTTTCTCTCTTTTATTTATAACATTTTTTACATTACAACTTTATTCCATACCAAGAATCTCAGTTCCTAAGGACACATGGGATGATAGAATTAGAAAACTTTGACCGGGCACAGTGATTCACACCTGTAACCCCAGCACTTTGGGAGGCCAAGGTGGGCAGATCACTTGAGGTCAGGAGTTCAAGACTAGAATGGCCAACATGATAAAACCCCGCCTCTACTAAAAATACAAAAATTAGCTGGGCTTGGTGGAGGTGGAGGTTGCAGTGAGCCGAGATCATGCCACTGCACCCTAGCCTGGGTGACAGAGCAAGACTGTCTAAAAAAAAAAAAAAAGGTAAAACTTCATAATTATTCATTTATTTTATTCGACATCAAATACACAGTATCAGAATACTAATGCTAACGCTAATACTGCAATTATAATTAGAGAGAACACGTTTTTAAAATAGTTTTTTTTTTTTAACAAATGTGCTACTAAAAGTGTTTTTATATTTTTATTTTTTTTACATATGTGCTCACTATTCCCGCCCAATCCCGGTTTTGAAGTTCTCTCATATCCATACTGCCTGAGCAGATAGACATTACATATTATACTCTCTTTGAATTCTCACTTGGTCTTAGTTATACAAGGTAAAGGCTTGAAATGAGGGGTTATCTAAACCCATGAAATCAAAAGTTGGATTCTACAGTCACCCCACCACAATTTGGGTTGGGCAGATACTCATTTTATCAGAACTGGAGATGAGGACTACTTGACTATGACTTCTGCTCCTCAGGGTTAGATGGTGCACCAAGGATCATGTGGGCTCTTTCTGCTAATTACCATCTCTAGCATGCTTAATAGACAGTGTCTATATTATCAACATTATTACTGCTGTCGTTTCAGTAACCAACATTCCTAACAAGTACTATGCCTTCCTTATAACAATAAAGATCAGAAGAAGAAATGAATCCAATGGATTTCTTCCAAGTAGATTTCAGAATTTCAAAAGGATAGGTATATCAAATGGAAAAAAAAGGAATGTGGAGTCATTAACAAGAAGTTAGTATGTGTGATGCTGTTAGGGACAAATCAGAAAAAAACAGAATGATAAGTGCCTCATAATAACATTAATATAACTAATGTTTATTTATGATTTACTATGTGACAGGCACAATGCTCATTACCTTATCATAGCATTATCATATTTAATCTTACCACAATACTATGAAGTAGGCACTATTTCCTGCTATCTATAGATGAGGAAATTGAGGCTTTGTAACTTTCAATAAGTTGCTCAGTATCACACAACCAGGGCTAGGCCTCAAATCCAATCTATCTCCAGAGTTGGAGCAAATTCATATTATCAATAATAATTACTATTTAATAAATACCACTGATGTGTCAGGCACTTTATATACATTATATTTATTCCTCACTGCACCCTGGGGAGGTAGCTATTACAGGCATTTATGGGATATTACTGTATTAACTATTAATAATATCTTGATATGTAGTTACATTCAAAAGTATGAAAAGCCGATACTGAATTTCCTAAAAAGTAAATCATCATTAGCATCTGCTTCTCCTCTTGTTCTCTCTGTGAAAATGGGCAGTGGGAGAGAGTGGATAGAGTGTGGATGTCAAAGCCAGACAGGCCTAGCTCTGACAGACTTGGGATCCGACTCCAACACAGTAAGGAAAATAGTAATGGAAGAGATCCCGTGAGGGCCACAATTCTCTAACTCTTTTGTAATCTTCATTTAGTGTGCTGTGGATACAGCAGCTTGTTTGTTGGGGAGTAGGGTGAAACCTCTGGTCTCTCAAATGTATTGGAACAGTTAAAAGCAAAAGTATAGAAAGAGGTAGCGTTAGAGAATAAACATAATTCAAAGAAAGATCTAAACACTATTCTTTTTTGAGATGGAGTCTTGCTCTGTCACCCAGGCTGGAGTGCAGTGGTGCAATACTGGCTCACCTCTGCCTCCCGGGTTCAAGCAATTCTTCTGCTTCAGCCTCCCGAGTAGTTGGGTTTACAGGTGTGCACCACCACACCCAGCTAATTTTTGTATTTTTAGTGGAGACGGAGTTTCACCATGTTGGCTAGGCTGGTCTCGAACTCCTGACCTCAGGAGATCCACCCACCTCGGCTTTGCAAAGTGCTGGAATTACAGGCATGAGCCCCTGCACCTGGCCTCTGAATGTTAATCTTTGCAAATAATAAACCTGAAAGAATAAGACAGCAACTTTCTATAGTAAACATGAGTTCCTAGAATTAGGAATATGACAGGAAAACTCTGGTTATTTGGGGAGGAAAAACATACTTCTAATGTTATGCAACTTGTCCTCATTGCTTAAGGTGTGGTTTGAAGTTTCAGTTTGAAAATTATTCAAACTTGTTGCTTTTCTTTCTACCACTGCCTTCTTTGGACCACTTTATTAACTATTTTCAGGATTACCAGTGGGTGGGCAAGGAAAGGGAAAAGAAAATGGACCCATGTCCGTAAAGAATTTCTTTTCTTTTCTTTTCTTTTTCTTTTTTTTTTTTTTTTTGACAGAATCTCACTCTGTCACCCAGGCTGGAATGCAGTGGTGCGATCTTGGCTCACGGCAACCTCCACCTCCCAGGTTCAAGCGATTCTCCTACCTCAGCCTCCTGAGTAGCTGGCATCACAGGCACACGCCACCACACCTGGCTAATTTTTGTTTTTGTAGTAGAGACGGTGTTTCACCATGTTGGCCAGGCTGGTCTCAAATGCCTGACATCAGGTGATCCACCCACCTCAGCCTCCCAAAGTGCTCGGATTACAGGCGTGAGCCACCGCGCCTGGCCCCATAAATAAATTTTGATTAAATATTTGATAAAAGAATGGCAAAGTGGATGAAATCACGGGTTAAAATTAATTTTCTAGTTAGCTGAGTGATTCAAACACCCATGATTAGACGAACACTTGAAGCCACAGAGGGGAATCTGTTGGTTCATTGGTATAGCTTGCTTGACTAGGGTATCAACTACACACACCTTAATTTGCAGTTTGCCTCTTCCCTAAAGGTTTATAATATAAAGATTAGAGCACATGCAACCATACCTAGGGATAACTGCAACACAGGTGGGATGAGGAGATGAATACAGTTACGTGGGGGTAGAGACCAGAAAAGTCCCTCTTTGCCTTGTGCCGGATTCCATCACATGTGCTATAATCAATCTCCCCAAAAATCTTACCCAAAAGTCTACACTGTGGGGAATTCCAGAAGAAAAGGAGTCTGTTCTTGTTAGAATGAATATCCGGTACTTGTCAGGAATCTTGGTTACTGAAACAATAGCAGTAACAACGTTGATAACATAGACACCCTCTATTAACTGTGTTAAAGATGGCAATTAGCAGAAATAGCCTATGTGATCCTTGGCTTGCCCATCTAACCTTGAGGAGCAAAGCTCACAGTCAAATAGTTCTCATCTCCAGTTCTGATAAAATGAGTATCTGGCCAATCCAGATGGTGGTGGGGTGACTGGATTGGTGGTGGTAGGGTCCAACTCTTGATTTCAAGGGTTTAAAAAATTCCTCAACCCTTTATCAACATCAAGCAAGTTCCATGATACTTCCATGAGCAAGTATAATACCCTGCTGGTGTTATGAAGAGCTTGCAGGGACTACCTAGCTCCATGCTCCATCCACAGGGTCAAGAGAGCCTCTGTTTAGTGGCTGTTACCCCGGATCAGCTCTGGCCTCATTATCTCATCCTCTGCAATTTCCAGTTGCATTCACTCTGGACCTCTACACACAGTCCTAGCCACTTCTCCTCATACAGTTCTTGATCCCATCCTGACTAGGCGGGGAGTTCAGTATATCACAGGCTTAGTGTCCCTCACAATGTCGTCTCATGGAGCTGAGAAGTAAGTTTACAATCTAAGACCTGAAGTCTGACCCCCTGTTTATGCCTGTTGGGTGCCTGTGTGGCCTGTCTCTTCGTTGCTTGGTTCATTTGGTTTCTGGGAGAATCTAGGACTTAATGTTCCCGAGGAACATGGAAGGGGATCATGTTGACCTGTGAGGCATACCTCTCCTCGCTGCCTGGCTTCCACCACCCCAGTCCTAAATTCCTCCCAGTTACCCTGTCCAGGAAGTCAGTGCTGATGCTGAAAATCAAAGCTCAGCAGAGTAGCTGGAGCTGTTTTTTTCTAGTTTGGAGCCACTCCAGGCTTGGGGGGTACTCCAGGCTTTGGGTTTTGGCTGCAATCTCAATTCCCTCTTGCTGTGCTCCCTGCCCACCTCCAACCTATGTTCCAATGCCAAGTTTTCTGAAATTGTGATTAAGATGGCTGGGCCTCGTGGGCCTCGTGCCTGTTCTGCTGGTCTGGGATTCCATCCAGAGCTAGTGAGCTGCAGCAGGAGAAGGCCCAGAGGTAGATTCACCATGAAGCTTGCTCGGAACGTTTAGACTTCAGGATGCCTCAATCACACAGGCCCCTGTGAGTGCTGAAACTTGTACAGTGACCTAGGTGGGGAGAGAAAGCCACGTTGTGATCGAGAAGAATTTCTGCTGGTAAACTGCCCACAGTGATCTCAAATAAAAGGGATATAAATCTCCATATAAATAATAATTATTGTCTTTTTTTTACTCATTCTAAATATTCTAATATTCTATTCACTTCCATACTTAAATTTGTATTTATAATCTTTGTTATTTTTCTTACAGAAAAATTACAAAATTTTATAAGCGTCAAGCCCCACACAACTTGGATCTGCCCTCGGGAAGACCCATGCCCAAGCCCCCGCCCCATCTCCAGAGATGATGATTTAATTGATGTAGGGCAGTGGATCGCAGTTAGGGCCAACCCACCTGATAATCCATTCAGGGGATGGATCTCCCAGTTACCCGCGCCCCGCACTCCCACCGGGGGATGAAGATTTCACAATGTCTGGAAACATTTTTAATTATCACAACTTGGGGATAAGGGCTTGTTACTGACATCTAATGGGTAAAGACCAGGAATACTGCTAAACATTTCACAATCCTCAGGAAAGTTCCCCACAACAAAGAATTCCCGAGCTCAAAATGTCAGTGGTACCACAGCTGAGAAGCCCTGAACTAGGATGGGGTTCTGAGCCTCAGCATTTTTCAAAATCTTTCAAATCAATTAATTTGAACATACAACCCAGGTTGCGAACAAGAGTTCTACAGATAGTAACAGTAGTTAACCTTTACTACTAAGTACTTACTATGTGTCAGTCATTGTTTTCAATGAATTAACTCATTTAATCATTTAGTCTTTGGAATAAGCTTATCAGATAAGTTTGGGGTTTTTCTTGTTGTTTGTTTGTTTTTGGTTTTTTTGAGATGGAGTCTCGCTGTCTCCCAGGCTGGAGTGAAATGGCGTGATCTCGGCTCACTGCAACCTCTGCCTCCTGGGTTCAAGCTATTCTCCCACCTCAGCCTCCCAAGTAGCTGGGATTACAGGCACACGCCACCACGCCTGGCTAATTTTTGTATTTTTAGTAGAGACAGGGTTTCACCATGTTGGCCAGGCTGGTCTTGAACTCCTGACCTCAAGTGTCCACCTGCCTTGGCTTCTCCAAGTCTTGGGATTACAGGTATGAGCCACCACACCTGGCCTTGGATAAGTATTATTATTGTTCCCATTTTACAGGTGAGTAAACTGAGGTACAAAATATTAAGAAATGGTTCCTGGGATTCAAACCCAGACAGCTGGGTTGTTAACTAGTATTGTGTACCTGACCCTCCTTGACTGGCTTACTTCTTCCCGCTGGACATCTCTATGGGAGAAGGGAGGTGGAATCCCTGCCTGCTCCCATAGTGGAATTCTCTGCCCACACCCATTACTGGGAAGTAAAAAGCAGTAAGTACAGCCGAAATGAGGAAAGAAGTACAGCACTACCTGGACCTGTGTGCCAAAGGGTAACCCCCTAGTTGGGAGTGTGGGCATTTGTTACAGTTTTGCAGGTATGTCTTTGTCTAGTTCAGTATACTTGATGCAATGTCTTAAAATGAAAGTTTTATCCAGAAATGGCAGAGCCGTGTTCAGGTAAGAGCTCTAAAAAAAATACTTTGGCCCACTAGATTATAAATAATTGTCATTGTTGCTGCCATCGCGAGCTCTAGAGCCATAATGGGCTGTATGGCAATGTACCTTTTACAGATGGCTGTCTCTAATTGAAAGCCATGCCAAACAGCTGTCAGAAATGCTGACTACCAGACTAGGGGAAAGCACTGCCAAATGGGAAGAATGCAGACAAGGACTGTGGCAAAATGGTAGAAATACGTAACCGAAGATGACTCTCTCTTTATTCACTGTTATAAAATGCTCAAGCAAAAAAGGAAAGCACCAGCACATTTGAACTTCTTAGTTCAGGTCTACAAAACTGAGAATAAGAGGACAGTTTCAGCCTTCAGTACCGGGGATGTGGTGGGGATAAGACAAAGACACAAGCATTTCTGAAATGAAATAGGCTATATAAAGAGGTATAATAAAAGGCTATGGAAATTCCAAACTTGGACGGGAAACTTGAGCCCCACATGAGAACCACAGCAATGGTCAACTCTGATTTCACCCTGTTAAGATGCTGAGCAGAGAATTTGGCCTCGACTTCTGATCTACAGAAACTTAACAAATTTGAGTCATTTTGAATTGCTAAATTCATGGCAATTTTTTACATAGCAACAGAAAATGAACACAATAGGCCAGGTGAGGTGGCTCACTCCTGTAATCCCAGCACTTTGGGAGGCCAAGGTGGGTGGATCTCTTGAGGTCAGGAGTTCAAGACCATCCTGGCCAACATGGTGAAACCCCATCTCTACAAGAAACACAAAAAATTAACCAGGTGTGGTGGTGTGCACCTGTTATCCCAGCTACTTGGGAGGCTGAGGCAGGAGAATCGCTTGAACCGGGGAGGTGGAAGTTGCAGTGAAATGAGATTGTGCCACTGCACTCCAGCCTGGGCAACGGAGTGAGACTCTGTCTCAAAAAAAAAAAAAAAAAAGAAAAAGAAAAAGAAAAAAAGAAAATGAATACAGTGAATTACATTGATTTCTTAATGGTACACCAACCTTACATTCTGGGATACACCCTATTTGACCATGGTGTGTGGTCCTTTTATAACTGTGTTGTCTTTTTAGCAAATGTTGATTTGCTAAAATTTTGGACAGAATTGTTTGTATATGCGCATGAGGGACATAGCTTGAAGTGAAAGCGATGAGAAATTTGAAGGACAAAGAAATGGAAGTAGAGACTGGGCATGGTGGCTCATGTCTATAATCCCAGCAATATGGGAGGCCAAGGCAGGTGTATCATTTGACATCAGGAGTTTGAGATAAGCCTGGCCAACTTGCTGAAACCCCATCTCTACTAAAAATACAAAAAAATTAGCTGTGTGTGGTGGTGCATGCATGTAATCCCAGCTACTTGGGAGGCTGGGGCAGGAGAATTACTTCAACCTAGGAGGTAGAAGTTGCAGTGAGCGGAGATCACGCCACTGCACTCCAGCCTGGGTGACAGAGCAAGACTCTGTCTCAAAAAAAGAAATGACAGTAAGGAAGGAAGACATTACAGGTGAGAGAACAACATAAGCAAAGGTGGGAAAATGTCAGAATCTGTTTGGAAACTCACCTAGAGTTTAATTTGGCTGGATAACCCCATCTAGGGAGGAAGACAAGTGGTAGGAATGAGGCTGGAAGATCTAGGGAGTAGAATGCATCCTTCATTCGGGAGACACATTAAAGAGCCACTGAAAGTTGTTGGGGCACATGACTGGAGGGGGCAAGCCGGCAGCAATGTATAGTTTGAAGTGTGCCAAGCAGAATCTGGAAGACAGTAGAAAGGCCCTCACAATTGTCTGACTAGAGAACATTAGAGCCCAGATCTGTGCATGGTAAGGGCCAGAGAGGAAGCAAAAGATGGAGGAAGAAATCTAGCCCTTAGCCCTCATGTTGCTAAGCCTAGGTGCTAGATTGCCCTTGAAAGTAAGAGGGCAAGCTGAGAGACACTCTCAACTGGGCCTTAATACAAGTAAGAAGGTTTATTGCAAGGGTGGAGTTGAAGAGAGAGAACTCTTTGGGTACCTAAAAACATCAACAGGGCTTTTGCTATTATCTGGTGTTTGCAACCAACCACTGATGCTCAATCTGCAAACTGCCAATCAGCTACAGGTCCAGCTGTCCATGTTCCTGCTGAATCCAGGCCTGGTTGGGTAGGTCCCCAGAGAATACAGTGACTAATGGTGGCCTAGGAGGAGCAGCCTCCAAAACCCAGCGCAGAAAGACTCCAAGAAACGGGTTTGAGTCTGCTTTCCACTCTGGGATGGGATGTGGTTCAGCTCAATAGATGAAACATGGGAGAGGAGACAGGGGCTCAGGGAGCAAAACTGTGCTCACCCACTAGGGGCTCAAAGCATTTCTCTAGGGTTTGTGGTCCCAATGCAGAGGCTGATAGGAAGGACTTCTCTGAGGTGAGCCATAACTAGGCTTCGTACTTATCCTATCACAGAGGTTAGAAGGGATCATAACAGCCTTGGGGAAGTGCAGCATGTTGGGTATTTATTTTATTTTATTTTATTTTATTTTATTTTATTTTATTTTATTCTATAGCCTTAAATACTTCATCTTTTTTTCTCTTTTTTTGTATTTTTACCTTTTTGCATTTTATCTTTTTTTTCAACTTTTATTTTAAGTTCAGGGGTACATGTGCAGGTTTATTATACACATAAATTGAATGTAGCAAGGATTTGTTATACAGATTATTTTTCGCCCAGGTAATAAGCATAATACCTGATAGGTAGCATTTTGATCCTCTGTCTTCTCCCACCCTCCACCTTCAAGTAGGCCCTGATGTCTGTTGTTCCCTTCTTTGTGTTCATGTGTACTCAGTGTTTAGCTCCTACTTATAAGTGAGAACATGCAGTATTTGGTTTTCTGTTCCTGTGTTAGTTCACTTAGGATATGGCCTCCAGCTTCATCCATGTTGCTGCAAAGGACATGATCTCATTCTTTGTCACGGCTGTGTAGTATTCCATGGTGTATATGCACATTTTCTTTATCCAGTCCACTGTTGATGGGCATTTAGGTTGATTCCATGTCTTTGTTATTGTGAATAGCACTGTGATTAACATACGTGTGCATATGTCTTTATGTAAAAATTTATATTATTATGTAACAGTTTATATTATATAAAAATCTTTATGTAACAATTTATATTATATAAAAATTGTATTAAATATAAATTATATTGTATTAAATATAAATTATATTAAAATATAAATTATACTAATTACATAATATTATATAATTATTATTTTTGTATTAAATACATAAATTATATTAAAGTAACAATTTATATTACTTGGGGTATATAACCCAATAATGGGATTATTGGGATATAAGCCCATTAATGGGATTGCTGAGTTGAATGGTACTTCTCTTTTACATTCCTTTAGAAATTATCCCACCCACAATGGCTGAACTAATTTACATTCCTGCCAGCCATGTAATAGCATTCTCTTTTCTCCTCAACCTCCTCAGCATCTGTTTTATTAGACTTTTAAATAATAGCCAATTTGACTGGTGTGAGATGGTATCTCATCGTGGTTTTGATTTGTATTTCTCCAATGGTTAGTGATGTTGACCATTTTTTCATATGCTTGTTGGCCACGTGTATGTCTTCTTTTGAAAACTTTCTGTTCATGTCCTTTACCCACTTTTTAATGAGGTTTTTTTTGCTTATAAATTTAAGTTACTTACAGATTCTGGACATTAGACCATTGTCGGAGACATAGTTTTCTCTATGGGAGGCCCGTATTTTCTCCCATTTGTTGTCTGTTTATTCTGTTGATAGTTTCTTTTGCTGTACAGAAGTTCTTTAATTTAATTAGGTCCCATTTGTCAAATTTTGCTTTTGTTGCTATTGCTTTTGATGTCTTCATCATGAAATCTTTGCCAGGTCCCATGTACACAGTGTTATTTCCTAGGTTATCATCCAGATTTTGTAGTTTTAGGTTGTACACTTAAGTCTTTAATACATCTTGAGTTGATTTCTGTGTATGGCAAAAGTAAGAGGTCCAGCTTCAGTGTTCTGCATGTAGCTATCAATTATCCCAGCACCATTTATTGACTAGAAAGTCCTTTCCCCACTGCTTGTTTTTGTTAACTTTGTGGAAGATCAGTTGGTTGTAAGTGTGTAGCTTTATTTCTAGGCTCTCTGTTCTGTACCATAGGTCTATGTGTCTGTTTTTGTAGCAGTACCATGCTGTTTTGGTTACTGTAGCCTTGTAGTATAGTTTGAAGTTGGGTAACGTGATGCCTTCAGCCTTGTTCTTTTTGCTTTGTGATGCCTTCAGCCTTGTTCTTTTTGCTTCGAATTGTCTTGGCTATTCAGGCTCTTTTTTTGTTCCATATCAGTTTTAAAATAGTTTTTTTCTAGTTATCTGAAGAATGTCATTGGTAGTTTGATAAGAATAGCACTGACTGTGTAAATTGCTTTGGGCAGTATGGCCTTTTTAAAAATATTGATACTTCCTATCCATGAGCATGAAATGTTTTTCCATTTGTTTGTGTCATCCCTGATTTTTTTGAGCAGTGTTTTGTAATTCTTCTTGTAGGGCTTTTTCACCTCCCTGATTAGCTGTATTCCTAGGTGTTTTAGTCATTTTGTGCCTATTTTGAATGGAACTGCATTCTTGATTTGGCTTGGAGATTGGTTGCTGTTGGAGTAAAGAAATGCTACTGATTATTGAACCTTGATTTTGCATCCTGAAGCTTGCTGAAGTTGTTTATCAGATGTAGGTTTTCTAGGTATAGAATCTTATCGTCTGCAAACAGAGATAGTTTGACTTTCTCTCTTACTATTTGGATACCTTTTCTTTCTCATGCCTGATTGCTCCAGTTAGGACTTGCTCCATTGGTAGCCAGATACCATATCACAAAAAAAAGGTCCATGTGGCATAGAACTGAGGCATCCTTCCAACAGCTGTGTAAGTTGAAGCATCTTAGAAGTGGATCCGCAAACCCCGCCAAGCCTTAAATGTTTGCAGCCCCTGTCAACATCCTAACTGCAACTTCATAAGACACTTCAAGCAGAGCCACCCAGTGGAGCTGCTCTCATTTCTGACCTAAAGAAATTGTGACATATACATGTTGGTTGTGTTTGTTTGTTTGTTTTTGAGTCTTACCAGGCTGGAGTGCAGTGGTAGGATATTGGCTCACTACAATGTCCACCTCCCGGATTCAAGTGATTCTCATGCCTCAGCCACCTGAGTAGCTGGGATTACAGGTGTGCACCAACACACCCCACTAATTTTTCCATTTTTAGTAGAGACAGGATTTCCCATATTGACCAGGCTGGTCTTGAACTCCTGGCCTCAAGTGATCCATCCACCTGGGCCTCCCAAAGTGCTGGGATTGCAGGCATGCCACCGCACCCAGCCACATGTTGGTTGTTTTAAGCTACTAAATGTAGGGGTAATTCGTTACACAGCAATATATAACTATTATACCTTCCAGTGGGTCTCAATTTAGCTGTTTCAGGTCAATGTAATTCAGCATAGAAGGGTCTGGCAATCAAAGATTGTTGAGTAGGACCAGTCTCTATTTCACATGTAGGAAAATGAGGCTTTATCTGAATAGGGCCAAAGTGCTTTGCTTTGTTTAATTTTGTTTACTTGAAGCAATGCCTTTGAACCTTGGCATAGAAAGCTGTATGTTGCAGTGTGCAAGTGTATACAGAGTGCTGAGAAGGGAAATCATTATTCGGCTGTTAAACAGCAGCTTTTTGAGCAGAAATATAAACTAGGACAGGGGACATGTTGCTCTCTAGGGGTAAATCCATGGAATATTTGTTTCCTTTAGCCTGGAGGCATCCCAAACAGAAGGATAAATCTTAAAACTGATTCTAAAAAATGTTTTTGCTTTGCTAGAGAGTGGAGCCTCATGCACTTCCTCACATCCTGAGCTTCCATCCACCCTGATCCCAGAAGGGTGACTCTAGTTTCACAAGTCTCGACAGTCACTCTTGAAAAAGGAATGAATAACCTCACTTGATAGGAAGAAATAATTTTGAAAATGGGAGGCATTGTAGATTCTGGGATGACCTTGGGTCAGTTTGTTCCTGGACCAAACACGGCTTGATCCATCAGGTAAGCCAGTCAGTTAGCTGGGCAGTCAGTGGACACATCTGAAGGCCCGTTGTGGCCATCACTCTACCCATATTATAAGGGGTTGCTGACCTGAGGAAATCTTTAACTGTGGCAGTCAGAAGTGATTGCCAGTTGGGGCTGTGACTCTGGAAGTGCTAGGGAAGGAGATAATTGCAGACATCTCATTTCCTCCCATCTGCTCCATCCTCCTTCCCCATCAGCTGGGAATGTGTGATTTAATTACCTTAGCTCTTCTCCCGGGGTGGGGTAGGGGTGGAAGGCTTGTGCATATTCAGGGGCCTCAACCTCCACAGGAGGCTTTCCTTGCTCCCTATCAGATGCGGTCCCTCCACCTTCTGAATGCTCATTCTACTGTATCTGTACCTTCGTTACAGCACTGTAATGTCACACTGCCCTTCATGCTATTGTATTAGGCTCCCTTGTGGTGGCTGCTGTGGCATGCCGCCCAGATCCCCATGTTCAGGCCCAAGGCTTGCATTTTCCCAGCTTCTAGGAATGTTGCTTGCTGAAAGCTCCAGGCTCAGCTCCTTCTCAGAAATGTCCCTCCACAGAATGGAGCTGTCTTGTATAAGGCTACTCCCCTTCCCTGGGGAAAGTCCACACCCTTTGACATTCAATAAAAGGCACAGACACCTCTCCCTGGCCTCAACTTGAGACATCTCTGAAGGACTTCTCAGCTTCAGAGTGTCCCATGGAGCCCGCTCAAGCTTATGTTGCATTACAGCTCAAGTTCCCCACCTCTGCCCACTTCCTTCAGTCACACACAGATGTTGTTTTGGGGTATATTCCCCAATAAACCTCTTGCCCCCAGTTCTCTATCTCAGACCCAGGGAACTCAACCTACACCATCCCATTAGGCTGGAAGCACATAAAGGGCCACCTGTCAAGTCTTTTGTTATCTACCTCTTCCTTCCCTCCTGCTGCATCACCCTGGTGGCCAGCACAGTGTTGAACAGAGTAGACCCTCTACTAATGTCTAATGAACCAAAAACAGATGATGACTTGGACAAAGGCTGGATAAGGACTTTCTACTCTCCTTCTCAAGGATGTACTCCCTTTACATCCGAAGTCAACACTGAATATCTCCCTGTCCGTAATATGAGAAATATTCACAGAGTATAGAGAATACAAAATATGTACACTCTAGGGTATTACTTGTATAAAGTGTTTCCTGGAGAAATTCACTTTTCAAAACCTGGAGAATGTTTATTTTTAAAATCAGGAAGTGTGTCCCAGGCTGGCTTTAATCTGTCTGCTTCAGGTGGGCAGGTCTCTGGGGAGTCAGGAGTGGCATCCTATAAATCTGTTTTGTTGCAGGCACCCTGGCAACATTTTCTCCGTTGATAAAGAATGTCAACAACTCTTTCCAGTGACTCTGCAGGCATTCTCAAAAGATCTGTTTAACTAAATTATTTCCTTGTTCAGTTCAATGATAATTTTGGCTCACTGAATTTTAGTGGCAGTGCCTGTAACCTAATTGGTGCTGTACTTCTGCTCTCGTGGGTACCATTCAACATTCCCAGGGAGAGGTTGCAAAGCCTTGGTTCCAGACTCCCCTGGTGGATTGGCATTTTACTCCTCTTCTGGGACTTTGACCTTCTGTTCTGCTTGATTAGCCTTGCTGCCTCTGGTGCTTGAGCTGTCCTCTCTAACCACCTTCCTCCCCACAGCACAGGGGGATGTTAGAGGATGCTTGTTTGAACTGGATTATAGATTACACAAATCTGGGAGGTCAAGGTTCTTAGTTGAACTGGATGTTGACATTTATTTTTGTATCCCAGGATGTAGCACAGTATCTGGCTCAAAAATGTTTGATGAATGAATGAATGAACAATCAAAGGATGACAATTTCTCCCTCAAGACTGTGAAATCCCAAAGGCAGTTCAGCCTGGCAAGCCAGTGATAATTTTCCTCATTCTTTGTAGACAAGCAGCATGAGCTGAGATCCTTAGTTCTTCCCTCAGAGCACAATGACCTTTACAGATGGTCTTACCTGTCCTTTTTATTTCTTTTTTCTTTATTTTTGTTTTGGAGATAGGGTCTCACTCTGTTGCCCAGGCTGGAGTGCTGTGGTGTGATCCTAGTTCACTGGATCCCCAAACTCCTATGTTCGAGCGACCCTCCTGCCTCAGTCTTCCTGAGTTGCTGGGACTACAGGTGTGCGGGTTTTTTTGTAGAGATAGGGTCTTGCTATGTTGTCAGGCTAGTCTTGAACTCCTGGGCTCAAGTGATCCTCCTGCCTTGGTCTCCCAAAGTGCTGGGGTTACAGGCATGAGCCATTGCCCTGGCCCATACTTTTTACCTTTGTAAATGCAAACACCACCACCATGTTCCACATGGGGCAGAGACTTCTTACCATGAATTTTTCCATTATATTTGAGCTCCACTTCCAATTACTCGCTAATCACGCTGCCCTCCCTTTACCAGACCGGCCCTACCCCCACCTCTGAGATTTAATTCCCATCAAAGACTTCCTAGGAAGATCTGATACCTTCATCCCCAGTCCGGGCACTCTCTACCCAGCTGCTCAGCTGACAAAGACCTCTTAGTTCTCCCTGTTCTCTCTCTCTCTTTTTCAATCCAGGTGGGGGGTCTCACCATCTTGCCCAGGTTGATCTTGAACTCCTGGGTTCAAGCAATCCTCCCACTTTGGCTTCCCAAATTGCTGTGATTACAACATGAGCATGACGCCTGGCCAGTTCTCCCTTTTCTGACAAAAATTTCTTTCTTTCTTTTTCTTTTTTTTTGAGACAGAGTCTTGCTCTGTCACCCAGGCTGGAGTGCAGTGGTGCAATCTCGGCTCACTGCAGCCTCTATCTCCCAGATTAAGTGATTCTTGTACCTCAGCCACCTGAGTAACTGGAATTACAGGTGCCCACCACCATGCCCAGCTAATTTTTGTATTTTTAGTAGAGACGGGGTTTCACCATGTTGGCCAGGCTGGTCTTGAATTCTTGGCCTCAAGTGATCCGCCCATCTCAGCCTTCCAGAATGCTGGGATTACAAGTGTGAGCCACTGCGCCTGACCTCTAACAAAAATTTCTTAATTGACAACCCCCATGCCCCATCTCAGCCCCAGGCAATTCATTCTATATTCAGTTATGTGAACGTATTCATCAGGTGAAACTTCTGTTTTGCATTTCCAGGAACCTTTCATTTGTTTTCTCTTTAAAGTGGCTTTTCATATTTCTGCTCTGATTTATCAATTTTTATGTTACTTCTTCTATTCCAAACCCTGAGGTCATCCTCCCAGCTGGCCTCACTCTTCTCCACTTTGGTTTCCTCTGTGGTTCCAGCAATGTGTGCTGGTGGGCTTCCTTTTCAGTGTTTAGTGTTGTTGACTATTCTAGCTCGAGGGCACAGCCTGGGCTACAAGGTCAGTACCCCTTTGTGGGCCACCTCTGATCCACCCTCTCTCTGCCCATGCCCTTCCCTGGTTCCCCAGCTACTGCCTCACTCAACAGAAAAGCACAGAGTACCCACCAAGGGCTAGACACAGAGCCACCTCCTTCGACTACAGGTTGTATAGACCTGGGTGTTCCCCACCTCCAAAGCCCACAGCAAGGAAGTCATGGAAACAAGCACAATGTGGTCACTGCAGTGTTGGAAAGACTCATGTAAGAGAATGGAGGGGAAGCTCCAAACCAGGAAAGAGGAAAGTGGTGTGGGGAGGCTTCCTAAGAAAGAGAAGGCCTGAGTTAGGCCTTAAAGGATCAGTAGACAATAGCCTAATGAAGATGAGGATGCAAATGTGCATTTATCATTCATCCAACGTGCATGGATGATAAGTGCATGCTGAGGACCTGCCATGTGGCAGGCAAAGCTCTAAGTGCTGGAGACTAGCAGTGAACAAAACGGAAAGTCCCTGCCTTCGTGGAGCTTACTACTCGTGGGAAGAGACAGAGAATAAGCAAAATAAATAAGTAAAACATAGTATGTTAGAAGGTGATATGTGTTCTATAGAGAAAAATATAGCCAGGAAAAGGATTCAGTTGTATGCATAGAAGAGGGGTAATTTTTAAAATCCAGTAGTTTTAAATATGGCAGCCAGGGACCGTTATCATATTAATATGAATCCCTTTCATCTTCATTGTAGCTTTAACTATTTGCAAAGGGCTTTAGTTCTATCAGCTCATTTTGTTATTAAAACCGTCTTGTGAGGAGGTGAGAAAAATTAGTCTTCTGGGCTAGTTGCTCTCTAAATGAGCCTACTAGGGCTGCTGTAGCAAAGTACCACAAACTGGATGGCTTAATCAACAGAAATCTGTTTTCTCACAGTTATGGAGGCCAGAAGTTCAAGATCAAAATGTGGGCAGGGGGCCGGGCATGGTGGCTCACTCCTGGAATCCCAGCACTTTGGGAGGCCAAGGCAGGTGGATCCCCTGAGGTCAGGAGTTGATACCAGCCTGGCCAACATGGTGAAACTCCGTCTCTACTAAAAATATAAAAATTAGCTAGGCATGGTGGTGGGCGCCTGTAATCCCAGCTACTTGGGAGGCTGAGGCAGGAGAATCACTTGAGCTCAGGAGGCGGAGGTTGCAGTGAGCCAAGATCTCACCACTGCACTCCAGCCTGGGTGATGAGCGAAACTCCATCTCTAAAAATAAATAAATAAATAAATAATAAAAAAATGTGGACGGGGTTCCTTCTGAGGGCCGTGAGGGAAAGATCTGTTCCAGGCCTTTCACCTTGGCTTGTAGCTGGCTGTCTCCTCCTGTGTCTTTGCATTATCTTCCACTGTTTTTCTGTGCCCACATTTTCCTTTCTCATAAGATATAAGTCATACTGGTATCTCATTGGATTAGGGCCCACCCCGATGACCTCATTTTAACTTGGTTACCTCTGTGAAGACTCTGTAGTCAAATAAGGTCACAGTCTGAGGTACAGGAAGTTAGGAGCACTTCAACATATGAACTTCAGGGGAGGGAGAAACATTCAACACATAGTACTCCCCCAGTGACTTTGAACTGAGGTTTCACAGCTCATGCTGGCTGACTCAGTGAAGCTAGAGGCCTGTGGCAGCCCGTGCTACACATGAGGGCCTGACGATTCCCAAACCTGCTTGCCTTCAATTACTTATCCAGGAATGAACGGGCTTTACATAAAGAGCTCTACCTTACTCATTCAGACAGTCATATCTTTTTTTTTTTTTTTTTTTGAGATGGAGTCTCGCTCTGTCGCCCAGGCTGGAGTGCAGTGGCCGGATCTCAGCTCACTGCAAGCTCCACCTCCCGGGTTTACGCCGTTTTCCTGCCTCAGCCTCCCAAGTAGCTGGGACTATAGGCGGCTGCCACCTCGCCTGGCTAGTTTTTTGTATTTTTTAGTAGAGGCGGGGTTTCACCATGTTAGCCAGGATGGTCTTGATCTCCTGACCTTGTGATCCGCCCACCTCGGCCTCCTAAAGTGCTGGGATTACAGGCGTGAGCCACCGCGCCCGATCCTCTTATCAGTTTTAAAAAATTGGATTGTCTCGGCCTCCCAAAGTGCTGGGATTACAGGCATATCTTTTTTTTAAATTTTAACTTTTAGAGATAGGGCCGTGTTCAGTCACCCAGGCTGGAGTGCCATGGTGCAATCATAGCTTACTCTCAAACTCCTGGACTCCAGTGATCCTCCCATGTTCACCTCCAGAGTAGCTAGGACTATAGGCATAAGCCACCATGCCTGGCTAATTTTTGTATTTTTTTTGAAGAGACAGGATTTTGCCGTGTTGCCTAAATCCGTCTCTAACTCCTGGCCTCAAACATTCCTCCTACCTTGGCCTCCCAAAGTGCTAGAATTACAGGCTTGAGCTACCATGCCCAGCCAAAAGCCAAATAGTTTTATTCTTTAAAAAGGACTCAACAAATCTAGGTTGAATTAGATTTTGATTCCTTTTGAACTCTGAGTAACCCTGAAAAGTCCTGTAGCATCTTGAGGATATGCAAGGCCTGAGCAAGCGACTGAAGCAGGAACTGCGAAACTGAATGGCAAGAACAAGAGGGAAAGGAACAAATCCAGAGGCATGTGGACCCAAGGAGAAGGAAGGAGAGAGCTGAGGAAAGAAAAAGGAGGTCAGGGAGTCAGGACACCTCAGAAACTCACTCTTCCTTCTGGAGATTGCAGTAAGGCATGCAAATGTGTTTGGAGAGGTTAAAGTGTTACACAATTATAAAGTGTTATTTTCTAAGGCAGAGTTACCCGGGTGTTGCACCCTTTGGAGATGGCTGCTGCTAGGTTTTCTGGCAGACTGCTTCCTAGTCTTTCTTTTGTCTAATTTTTAAGCCAAAGGTAAAATATCATAACGCTTCTGTGAATTGCTGACATTCACCTCTGTTGCTTTGAGGAAGTTGCTTCTTTTAAATTAGCAAGTGTGAAATCTTCCAACTCACATTAACCTCTGTACTAACCTAACTGGTGGTGTCAGGTTGGAATGCTTAGCTTTTGCCTGAGGTCCTGGCATAACTCTTGTAGTAGAAAGCAAGAGAGTTGAAATAAATGTCTCTGGTTCTCATGTCTCATGTCTCTTAGTCTAAGACCCCTGCATATAACAAACAATTCAGTTGCATTCCAATGCCTTTTAACCAGTCTTTTTTTTGGGGGGGGGGGTGGAGGGGGACAGGGTCTTACTGTGTTGTCCAGGCTGGAGTGCAATGGTGCGATAATGGATTACTGTAGCCTCGACCTCCTAGGCTCAAGAGATCCTCCTGCCTTAGCATCCCAAGTAGCTGGTGCGCAAACCACCACACCCGGCTAATGTTTTCATATTTTTTGTAGAGACGGGGTTTTGCCACGTTACCCAGGCTGGTCTTGAATTCCTGGGCTCAAGAGATCCCCCCCCCCTCCACCTCCCAAAGTGCTGGAATTACAGGCATGAGCTATCATGCCTGGCCCCAACCAGTGATTCTTAAATGCTACCCAAGACCCACCTGATGGGCTTCAAACTGACCCAAGAAAGCAAGTCTTCCCTCTAGGATGAACTACTGTAAATAATTATCTTTAGGAAGAGCTAATTACAAGTTCATCCACACTCATTTTTATGTACATCTAAGACCTACTTACTAAAAGCTTGCTAAGTGAATGACTACAGGTTAACCTAGTTTGGAATTTATAAACAAAAGTCAATGTGCTACCAAATTTTATTGAGGTTTCTGATTTTGTATTCCCCTGAGAAGTTTGGCCTCTGGAGAAAGTGTGGCCCAACGCTGTTGGAGCCTTGCCCATCCCTGGCATTGTGTGGACAGGTGCTTTATCATCAGTCTGCCATCAGTGTTGTTTGTCGTGTGTGGGCCAAGGTCTCCAGTTGCTGCCATTCTTGCTTCTAATTGTAATTTACTGTTAATTTAGCTTCATCATTATCAAGTTAGTTGGGATTTGTTTGAACCTTAAGGTGACTAGTGATATATCTTTGTTTTAATTGTATTTTTGGCCTTTAATTTTCTGGTAATTATACCTAAAGACAATTATGCATTGCAATTTGAATATGAGTCATTTACACCTTGATCATGAAAGCACGTGTACAACTAATCCCCCTGCCCAAGATACTTTACATTGATGCCTCAATAGTATGCTTGCGTTATTTTTCCACTTGTATGTGAGAAAGGGTGGAGCAAATTGACTGTGGGTTATTCTGCCCAGCTTAAAGTGGCCTAGAATAGGAAAAAGAAAAGATTGAAAACCACTTTTTTAGACTCTAGGAAACAACGGAATGTACCGCACACTTTGCAAATTGCTTGCAAATGGCACGTGCAAATTCATTTTCCTTGGTAGATGCATGGGAAATAAATAGCCATACTGAACCTTTTGCCAGCCCCTACCAGCTGCAGGCTCACGGTGATTGTAGCAGAAGTAATGAAGGCCAACTGGTCAGGCAGCAGAGCTGTGATGGGGAATGAGGGAGGGAAGTGGGATTTCTCAAAACAAAGGTTTCAGGGTAATTGCACAAGCAATACCATGCTCTGCAAACAGTGGCAACAGCTCGCAACAATAAGTTTCTGTTCAGGGTTGTACAGGCTGCTGGTCACACATCCATAAATGGTCAGTGCCCACAAAAGCCTGAAACAGCTTTGGTCATTTTGGGATTTCTTTGGGCATCCAAGTATGCAGGAATCTCCCCCCACCCCAAACTGGGCCTGGGATGCCTTAGGCACAATTTGGTCTCAAATACTTTCTCACCTGTGTATCCCAGTGAATAGTATTTGTATCTTTATTATATTATAGCATTATGTTCTGTCTTGCTTTATAGTTGTATCAAGGTCAACTCTCCTTGCAGGCATTGTTACTTTGGGGCAGGACCAGGTTTAACCCATTTTTGGGAGCTGGCAAGTACCAGCTTCGGAGCTGGAGGATCAGAGAGACTGGGTATGAATCCTGACTCTCCAGTGCTGTCTACATGACTTTTGGACAATGTACTTCTCTGAGCCTTGACTAATTCATAAGATTGCTGTAAGGATTAAAGGAATCTGTTAGGACTGTCTGTGTTCTAAGTATGAAAAACCCAACTCAAACCAGCTTACATGCACACACACACACACACACAAATTTATTCACAGAGGTATTGCTAGTTTACATTACAACATAATTTAAAGACTAAAATAGAGTTGTCAGGGTTGGATAGATAGATAGATAGATAGATAGATAGATAAATGAATAACTGGAAACATGTATCTCAATTTATCTTTCTGTCTTCACACACACACTTCTTTTTGTGTGTTGCCCTTATTTTCTCCTACTACAAATGAGCTTCCTCCATACAAATGGTGGCAACGGTTGCAAATAGTTTCAGGGTGTTTTTTTATTTTTTAAATTTTGAGATGGGATTGACCAGGCTGATCACAAACTCCTGGCCTCAAGCAATTCTCCCATCTCAACCTCCCAAAATGCTGGGGTTACAGGAATGAGCCACTACGCCCAGCCTAATTTCAGTGTTTTAAAAAATAGAGATAAGGTCTCAATCTGTTGCCCAGACTGGAGTGCAGTGGCGCAATCACAGCTCACTGCCACCTCGAACTCCTAAGCTCAAGCAGTCCTCCTGCCTCAGCCTTTGGAGTAGCTGGGACTACAGTGCATGTCACTCTAGTTTTTATTTAATTTCTCCTTAGCAACCCCAGAGGGAAGGAGGGCTTCTCTTTCCCGATACCCATATATATAAGCCCAAGGAAGGCTCTGATTGGCCAGATTTGGGCTGCACGCTTACCTCTGTGAGGCAAGAAGGGTTTTGTGATTGGCATTCCCATCAGAATCATTGAGAATGGGGAGAGGAAATTTCCCAGAGGACAGGGTATGTGTACATGTTGTTACCAAAAAATAAGAATTTGGGAGCGGGAGTAGATTTGGGCAGACAAAAGCTACCATCTATTTCAATTGATGGGATGCCATATGTAAGGCTATAATGCCTGGGATCTAAATAGACATAAACTGGGCCACTTGTTTCTTCCTTCTTTTATCAACCCCCAGTCCCTCTGTTCTTAGTGCCTCCTACCTCCTTCCTTAAATATCTTCCAGCCACACCCAGAGTCATTTCTGAGACTGTTGGGAAACTCCAGCCAAAGGGGACCAAAAAGACCCTGTCCCTCTGCACAGCCTCTAGGAGCAAGAGAAAAATGTGCCTTAGTTCTGCAATAGAAGGAAGTTTTCCAAAGAAATCAGAAAGCTGTAGTTGAAAAGAAAAAAAAAAGACTGAAAAGCCACTATGAGGCCTATTCTCTTAGCACTTGAGGGATTATGGGCTGGGACACAAGTCCCATTAGAATCAGTGGCACTGTTCAGAGAGGTGCCAATAGAATGCAAGTAGGATCTCTTTTCTTTCTCTTCCTCCTTCCGGCTCCTTCTTCTCTCCCTCGTCTTCTCCATCTCCTCTGTTCCTCCTTTTCATCATCCCTCCCCTTCCCTCTTTCTCTCCTCTGCTGTTTTCACAGTATCAGATCCCTTCAGGCAACTCCCTTCCCCTGCCAGACCTTCAGCCCTGAAAGGCCACAGTCCAGGGCTAAGGTGTTTGAACACTAAACGAAGAGTCATTGAATCCAGGCCCAGATAAGGCACAGCTAGGGGCATTGCAGGTTTCAACACAGTAACCTGTTGCATTAGTTTTTCTGTGAGTCAGTGGCAGAGGACACTGTTGGGGAAGGGGGTTGTTGATAGACTAGGATTCTTCTGAGCCCTCCTCAGCATGGCACAAGTGTGGCCCTGACAATGGATTCAGTGCCAGGAGGAACTATCTCCCTCAGGACTGGGAGAAGTCAACACCTCAGCAAAGATGTGTGCTGAGTCCTTGTTTTTGTTTTGTTTTGTTTTGTTTTGTTTTGTTTTTCCCACTGAGAGCATATTCCAGGAAGACCAGGGGTGCAAAGAGGGAAAGAACATATGGTTCCTAAGTTCTTGGCCATAGCTGGGGTGCTAACTGGTACAGGAGGCTGGACACAGGAGAATGTCAGCCATGGTTAAGGACCCCCTTCTGTGCAGTTGTGATGTATAAGAAGAGAATGACATGTGGAATCAGATCTGAATATAATGCCTGACTCAACTATTCACTTACTGTGTGACCTTGGACAAGCCACTTAACCCCTCCATGCCTCAGTTTCCTCATCTGAAAAAATGAGGACAACAAGACTTCAACTTCATGGGGTTGCAGTCAGGATGAAAGGAGCAAATACTTATTAGTATGCCACTCCATTTCTCTGGGTCTACTGCGCTCCCCAAGAAGCTGGCGAGTGTATTTTTACAAGTTCCTGCCCTGGAATTTGATAGAGTTAGATCAAAATCCCCAGTCTTAATTGCATATAGAGCTATTTAAGAATGAAATGATGAGATGTCAGGGATTTGCTTCAAAATGAATGGGGGTGTTGCAGAAACAAGATTGGCCATGAATTGATAATGGTCGAAGCCAGGTGTTGGATACATTAGGATTTGTATATCTAAATCTGTACAAATCTGTACAAATCTGCCTGCTTTGTATATACAGTGGGCTCTTCAGATCTGTGGGTTCCACATCCCTGGATTCTGCATCCATGGATTTAACTGAGGATCACAAATATGGGAAAAAATTGCATCTCTACTGAATATGTACAGTTTTACTTTATTTTATTTTATTGTATCTTATTTATTGTTTTTAGACACGGGTGTCTCTCTGTGCTGGCCAGGCTGGACTCAAACTCCTGGGCTTAAATAATCCTCTCATCTCAGCTTCCCACATAGCTGGGACTACAGGCCCATGGCTTGCAGACCTTTTTCCTTGTCATTATTCCCTAAACAATACAGTATAACAACAATTTACATAGCATTTACATTGTATCTGGTATTACAAGTAATCTAGAGATGATTTAAAGAAGAAGTGCATATGTTGTATGCAAATACTAGGCATTTTATATCATGGATTTGATCATCTGTGGATTTCGGTCTCTGCTGGGGTCCTGGAACCAGTCCCCCAAGAATATTAAGGGATGGCCATACAGGCAGTTCTCAATTTGCATGGCTCCAATCTGCATGGATTTCAGTTGCCATGGTTTAGTTAAATAACATCAGTCACCCCACAACACAGTTCAGATTTCAGTTTCCACAGTATATTAATGTGAGTAATTGCATAAAGTACAAACTTGGCTGCTGGCGCTTCAGTCCCCAAATCACTGTGTAAATAACAGATGCACATCATGATCAGTGGTCAGTCACATCACTTCTTTCAAAGTCTGTCAGTTGATGATTGGTCACTGCCCATCTGTGGTTCAGTTCACACAGAGACGGGAGCACGTTTCATGTTGCCTCCTTGTCTCCTAGTGATAAACCCATGACATTTTCCCAAAAAAATGGATAGTTAAAAGAGGAAACTGGCCAGGAGGAAGGAAGGAAGGAAGGAAGGAAGGAAGGAAGGAAGGAAGGAATGAAGGAAGGAAGGAAAGAAAGAAAGAGAGAAAGAGAAAGAAAGAAAAAGAAAAGAAAGAAAGAAAGAAAAGAAAGAAAGAAAGAAAGAAAGAAAGAAAGAAAGAAAAAGAAAGAAAGAAAAAAAGAAAGAAAGAAAGAAAGAAAGAAAGAAAGAAAGAAAGAAAGAAAGAAAGAAAGAAAGAAAGAAAGAAAATGCACCAAACAAATGAAAAGTGATAACAATAGCAGTGAAATTCAAGACAAACACAAATAGAATTATAGGAGAAAATTGTGAACCATGGGAAAGTCGATACTGCCACCGTTCAAGACTCTGTATGTAGCTGGGGAGCTAGTGACATCAACATAAATGGAGAAAGTAAAGGGGATGAAGATATCCCAGAGGAAGTTACACTGGGGGAAAAAACCTTCACATTAACCCATTTATGCCTGTGGATGCAATTTTTTGAATTTTGAAAATCAGACCTTGGCGATGACCTTGAGCAGTAGGATACGTAAGATAACTCCCACAAGCTTAGCTTTCCAATAATGGAACACTAGGCATAAAAGGGCACACTTGGAGATGTTTTACATCATTGAAAGTGCAAAAGATAAAATGTTGGAAGCTGATCCAAATTCAGGAGTGTGACAATAAGCTAAGACATAAAAAAGATGTTCACTCCATATCATACGTTAAACAATGAGAAGGCAAGCACTGTTCAAATTATCCAGATACATTTTTTTTACCAAGAAATAAAACACCTATTTTCAATGTTTCTAATGTTTTAAATTATAGTGTACTAAATAAATATTGGGTTTTTTAAATAATTTTTTCATTTCCCTATACATTTACAACTGAAAGTAAGAGCATTTTTAATGCTTTGACAAACATTTTTAAAGGTCATGAAACAAATTGTAATTTTCCCCCATTGATTATTACAGATTGTTTGCATGACCATTTTCACAGTCTTGCACTACTGTAGAAAGTGAGGAATGCCTATATTTGAAATTTCAAACAAATTTTTTTTTCAAATCCCCATTCAACCACTTTCTTATGAGAGTCATTTAACCCTTCCATGCCTCAGTTTCCTCATCTGTCAAATGTAGATAATAATTATATCCTCTTCAACTGGTTGTTGTGAAGACTTAACAAGTTGATACTTGCCAAGTACTCACCAGAGTGAAAGGTATAAATAAAACATGTAATGTTGGCTGCTGTGATATGTACAGATCTGAACCAGATGGAGACAGAATACACTAAGTGGTCAGAGGGTGCCAGTGTTGTTATAATCATCACCACCGCCACCAGCAGCTGCCTCACTGCTACTCCCCTTTGCAGATGTCCTCAGAGTGCTACCTTGAGTACCACACAGTTCTCTGTTCAGCACAGCTAATTTTCTCTAGGAATTTCTATTTCTGGGTAAAGACATATTGATGTTAACCAGTGTTTCTTAACCTTTTCTTAATGATCACCCCTCTCTAGGAAGCTGCTTTAGGCATTTTTTTCTAATCATCTTTCTTATGAACTGTTAATATTATAGACATGTGGTATATCTGTTAATGCATTCTATGTATATTTCTGTTAATATACGCTATGTATATTTCTGTTTTACATATAAAAAGAGTAAAATCCTCATTGAAGCATTTATTTGCCCTCCTGGGGGAATATCACTGCTGTTGAGAATACATGATGTGAATGGAAATTTAGTAGACATGTTGATTGCTTCCTCGAACCTCTCATCTCCCACCTCCTCACTACTTCAGTCCCACCCCCAGTCTTCTGGTTTCTCTCTTAAGAGAGCACCAATTTATTGGGGGTTGTTTTGTTTTGTTTTGTTTTGTTTTGCTGTTGTTGTTTTTGTTTTTAGACAGAATCTCACTGTGTTGCTCAGGCTGGAGTGCAGTGGCTTGTTCTCAGCTCACTGCAGCCTCTGCCTCCCGAGTTCAAGCAATTCTTCTGTCTCAGTTTTCTGAGTAACTGGGATTACAGGTGCCCACCACCACACCCAGTTACTTTTGTATTTTTAGTAGAGATAGGGTTTCACCGTGTTGACCAGGCTGGTCTCGAACTCCTGACCTCAGATGATCCACCCGCTTCAGCCTCCCAAGGTGCTGGGATTACAGGTGTGAGCAACCGCGTCTGGCCCCTAATTTATTGTTGTTGTGAATCCATTGTCTTCCATGTGGTCATGCACTTTGCTAAATCAATTAAGCAATATCCCATTCTCTTTGCTAATGATTGATTAAGAATAGGTGTATAACACAATTCTGGGCAACAGGATATGAGGGCAGATTAGCCATCGTATTTTTTTTTTTTTTTTTTTTGGTCGTTGTTGCTGTTTTAAGGAAAAAAGGTGGGGTTGGTGGGAGCGAGATCAATGGCTCACAACTGAAATCCTAGCAGTTTGGGAGGCTGAGGTGGGGAATCACTTGAGCTCAGGAGATCAAGACCAGTCTTGGCAACATGGCGAAACCCCATCTCTACAAACAATTACAAAAATAAATAAATAAATGAGCTGGGTTTGGTGGCACCCACCTATAGTCCCAGCTACTTAGAAGGCTGAGCTGGGAGGATCCCTTGAACCAAAGAGGTCGAGGCTGCAGTGAGCCAAGAGCAAGACCCCATCTCAAAAAAAAAAAAAAAAAAAAAAAATCAAACTTGAAGAGGTGGCCTATCTTTTCCCCACAGATGTTGTCAGGTCTTGATGTGTTGACATGAACTTTGGTTGTTATCTTTGGTCTATCAAGAGAGTTTGCTTAAAGGCCTGACATACTAAAGATGCAAAATGGGAAATAATCAGGGTTCATAATGATGCTGAGTTGCTGACTCGCTGAATTAATCAACCCTGGAACTGACCACATTGGGATTTGTTTGTTTGTTTTTGTTTTTGTTTTGAGATGGAGTCTCATTCTGTCACCCAGGCTGGAGTGCAGTGGCCCATTCTTGGCTCACTGCAACCTCTGCCTCCTGGGTTCAAGCAATTCTCCTACCTCAGCCTCCTGAGTAGCTGGGATCACAGGTACCTGCCACCACACCTGGCTAATTTTTGTATTTTTAGTAGAAACAGGGTTTCACCATATTGGCCAGACTGTTCATGAACTCCTGACCTCAAGTGATCCACCTGCCTCAGCTTCCAAAAGTGCTGGGATTATAGGCCTGAGCCACGATAAGCCCAGCTGGGACTTCTTGTTACATGAAGTGATACTTTTTCCTTATTGCTTTGGCTTGCTGAGTCAGTGTTTCCAGTTACTTGTAGCCAAAAAGATCCCAGGTATTATAGGGAAAAAAGAGCTATGGACAACAAAAGAATTTTGAACAAATATATTAATAAAAAGTCAAAGCATTCGTGTGAATCGAAGATTGCTGCATTTTGGAGACAAAGACTGGAAAATGTCTTCTTTCTTCTATTCCTGAGCCACCTTGGCCATAGTCATAGCTTCAGCACCCAGACTCTGATCCCAGCTACTGGGTTTGAATCCTACTCATCCATTGACCAGCTGAATGGCCTTGGTAAGTTACCTTTTCAAGTGCCAGATTCATTTTTAGTAAAATTAAGACAGGAGTCTCTGTACTGCATTATGAAAGTTAAAAGAAATAATACAAATAAAATGCTTAGAACAAGTCTGACATCTATGTAGTATTTAATATATGATAGTTCATTTCTCTTATGCTAATGGCTTCCAACACTGCTTCTCAAGGTCTGTCTGCCCCCAAATTTTCTTCAGATATTCTCACTTGGATGTTTCCATATTACTACAAATTTTACTCATTCGCCACCTCCCCTCCCTGTGTTCTTGGGTGGGCTGGGAGCAGGCAGGAGCCCCACCCTCCCAAGCACAGCTTCAGCCACCCAAGTCGTGGCTACAGACCTGGGCCTACCTGTGCTCTTGGGAGTGCTGGGAGCAGGCAGGAGCCCTGCCCTCTGGGTGCAGCTACAGTCACCCAAATCACAGCTGTGGACCCACGTCTCTCATTCCACAGAGCATACAGGAACCCTACCCCTCTAGGTGCAGCTACAGTCATCCAAGCTGGGGCTGTAGAGCTGGGCATCTCTGCACTCTTGGGTGCCTGGGAAGGCCCCCTTCCCCCACAGGCTCAGAGGTGTCTGCTCCTACTGCCTGGTCTCTCCCACTCCTGGCACCTGATCTGATCTTGGAGCAAGGTTGGGGCTGAGCCCAGGTGCTGTTGTACCTAGCTGGGTGTGCACACGGTTGGGGCAGTGCTGACATGACAGCCCCCTGCCAGCTTGGCCCCCTCCAGGCTTTGGGCACCGACACGCATGGAAGGGAAGCCTAGATGGGGCTGAGGGCCGCTCAGCATTGGCCTTCAGGTGCTCCTTAGCGCAAACAGCCTGGGCATCATTAATGGCAGTGGGAGGCAAATAGTCTCCTGAGTGGAAGAGGGTGGGTCCCTGGTGAGGTCCCACCTTCAGGCCAGGGAGGGCTTGAAGGCTGAGGGCTAGGCTGCCAGTCCCCACAAACCAGAGAGGGAACTTGTGGTGCTTTTTCTGAGCCCACCCATGGCCACCCATGGACCAACTGATGCTCACTTCCTCAGGTCTGAGGCCCATAAAATCTCCCAGCTCAGCCAGAGCTGAGCAGGCATCAGGATGATCAGCTGCAGAGAGGAGCTACACACTCCAGGACCTCCTCACTGCTGAGAGCAGCAGATGTCAGGATGACTAGCTGCAGAGTGGAGCTACCCATACCAGGGCCTCCTCTCTACTGAGAGCTGCAGATGTTGGGACAACCAGCTGCAGAGAGGAGCTACCTACCCTACCCACTCCAGGGCCTTCTTTCTACTGAGGGCAGCAGACATCAGGATGACCAACTGCAGAGAGGAGTTATTCACTTCAGGGCCTCCTCTCTGCTGAGAGTGGGAGACATCAGGACAACCAGTTGCAGAGAGGAGCTACCCATTCCAGGGTCTCCTCTGAGCTGTCATTCAATAAAGCTTCTCTTCTCCATACTCACCCTCCACTTGTCCACATATCTCATTCTTCCTGGAGCAGGACAAGAACTCAGGAACTACCAAATGGCAGGGCTGAAAGAGCTATAACAGAAACAGGGCTGAAACATGCCCCTTGTTCACCAAGTTGCAGGTGAAGAGAAAGTGAGAAGAGCTACAGTCCTTTGGGGAGCCCAGACTTGGGAGCTCCTTGAGCCAAGGCTGTCACTCCCTCTTTGGGGCCCTGTGATTCCTGGAGTCTCCAAGCTTCCAGGTGCCACCGTGTGCACACTGGCCAGACCCCACACTCATTTGCTCACACACCCCTCACTACTGCACACCTGGCTCGCCCTTGGCAGGTGTGCAATCCAGGCCAGTAGTATGAGCCGAGTGCAGCCTGCCAGGCCGAGTGGATGGTACGAGCCCAGCAGGCCTGAGCAAAACTCAAGCAAAAGCACCAACAGCCACAGAGGTTTCTGACCAGAAAAGCGACATCCCAAGGATCTTGCAACAAATGTATTTCTATTTTTGTGTCTTTCAAAAATGCATCTGTCACAGCTCAGCTCCTTAATCCCTCAGGTGCTATAAACAACCTTCTCCTCTAGTTTCTCAAAACACTTTGTATCTCTCATATCACTTTTTCATTATGAGTAAATTACAGAATTACAGCCCTGTCTTCCCCTCTAAACTGTAAACTTCTTGCAAATTGAGACTGTAATGGATATTTATTGGAAGATGACAGAGTGTGCTTTCTGCCACTCTCTGATAGTATCCCAAATTTCACTCAGCATTCACTTTCTGGCCTATTGACTTTGGGGGAAGATGGTTCCAACCCCTAGCTCCAGAGATGAGTTTTTATTATCTAGAGGTAATCAATCCCATGCTGTTTGCCAAGCCAATTTTTGTATGCCTGGGTTTCTGAACCATATAATGCATGGCATTTCTCTGGATACAAGAATTAATTTTTGAAAGATCATGTGACCTAATGTGAACCAATGAAGAGCAAGGCAATCTTCACTAGGTGTTTCTGGGAAAGGTGTTTCTGGGAAAGTTCTGACCTCCATTAGAACTTTTCCTCTCTTTTGTAAATCCTGGTGTCACAAAGAGCCAATTTGGCACAATGAGGGAAGCCAGTCTGAAGATGAGACCAGTACATGGGAGAAGACCCAAAAGCTACTGAATGAATCTAACCCTGAAGCCTGTCCTACCTCTGAACTTCCTTTTACATGAGCCAAAACAATTGCTATTAAGTTGGAGCCAAGTTCTTTCTAGCTTGCAACATGAAGAGTTCTATTGGATACAGGGAATTTATCTTCAACTTTGTGTCCACCACAGTATCTGCCACATGGAAGGCATTTGATAAATGCTTATACGGTTGCATGAGTCAGTGATTCTGGGATAGTTGTTTTCTGGTTCTCTGGATCTTCCCTGTAGAGTTTTCCTGTTAGCAGTCTGCCCCATGCAAGTTCCCAGCAGCTCCTTTCCTCATTTGAGCTTGAGACTTCTGGTAGGAGGATGTTCTCATTTTCAAAAACTGAAACAGAGCTTCCTGAAGTTACAGGAATGTTGTCTATCCAATCCAGCTCTCCTGGAAATTCCTCGATGGGCCCTGGCAAATCTTAACTCACTGGCTCTCCTCCTTCTAGACTTTGGACTGCCACCTGTTAGATTGCAATTGTAGTTATCATTTCAACAGACTCTCATGAAGTTTTAAACTTATAACTTCCTGGTACTAACTTTGGAATCACCCTAATTTAATCAATAAACTGTAAAAAAATCACATTTTAGGTGGGTTATTGTTATTAGGTATTCAATTACCAAATAGTTTTTTCAAAGTCCCATACTATGAAATTATATAACTTCTAAGAAATCTCCTGCTAATTATTTTCTTTATCTCTGGATGTGGATTAAGAGCTTTCTTATCAGTAAATAATATTTATTTTTCTTCTTTCAATTTTCAAGTACATAATACATTGTTATTAATTGTAGCCCCATGGTATACGATAGACCTCTTAGACTTATTCCTCCTGTCTGTCTAAATCTGTGTCCTTTGATCAACATATCCCCAATCCCCCTACCCCTGGCCTCCGATAACCACCATTTAACTCTGTTTCCATGAGTCTGACTTTTCCACACTTCATGTATAAGTGAGATCATGTGGCATTTATCTTTCTGTGCCTGGTTTGTTTCACTTAACATAATTTCCTCTGGGTTCATCCATGATGTCATGCAAATGACAGTATTTCCTTCTTCTTAGAGGCTGAATAATATTCCACTGTATATGTAGATCATGTTTTCTTGATCCAAGAGTAATATTTCTAGACTTGGCAGTCTTATTCTTTGTCTGATTTCCTCCTGCCCCATTATTTATGTATTTGTTAATTTTAATTTTATTGTTATTATTTTGTGATGGAATCTCACTCTGTTGCCCAGGCTGGAGTGCAGTGGTACAATCTCAGCTCACTGCAGCCTCCGTCTCCTGGTTTCAAGTGATGCTCCTGCCTCAGCCTCCCAAGTAGCTAGGATTACAGGCCCCCACCACCACACCCGGCTAAGTTTTGTATTTTTATTAGAGACGGGTTTTACCATGTGGGCCAGGCTGGTCACGAACTCCTGGCCTCATGTGTTCTAAGTTTTGTATTTTTATTAGAGACGGGTTTTACCATGTGGGCCAGGCTGGTCACGAACTCCTGGCCTCATGTGTTCCACCTGCCTCGACCTCCCAAAGTACTGAGATTACAGGCATGAGACACCACGCCTGGCCTATTTATTGCTTTTAATGGTATTCTAGGCCAGGCATGGTGGCTCATACTTGTAATCCCAGCATTTCGGGAGGCTGAGGTGGGTGGATCACAGGAGGCCAGGAGTTCATGATCAGCCTGGCCCACATGGTGAAACCCCATCTCTACTAAAAATACAAAAATTAGCCAGGCATGGTGGCAGGTGTCTGTAATCCCAGCAACTCGGGAGGCTGAGGCAGGAGAGTCTCTTGAACCCAGGATCGGGAGTTTCAGTGAGCCAAAATCGGGCCACTACACTCCAGCCTGGGCAACAGAATTAGCCTTGTCTCAAAAAAAAAAAACCAAAAAAAAAAACCAAATCAGTGAATAAAAATTAAATGGTACTCTCCATCTTAGGCCCCAGCTACTAGATCCAGAGATTGGCATTGACTGCGAGGCAGACATCCATAGGTGGCCCAGGTCCTCGGAAATGGTCTGGTATGACAGTATCAACCACACCACATTTCCCTATACTGTGCCTATACTGTGCACATTTCCCTATACTGTGCCTGGTCAACCAATTAGATGAACTTTCAGAGATCCTGAATGTGAACCATAGATAGGAAGAGATACAGACTGAGGGATAAAAAGATTGGTAAGTTTAACCATATTAAATTTAACTACTCTGTTCATCAAAACACCAGATACAGAGTAAAAAGACAAGCCACAAAATGAGAGAACATATTTGTAACATTATGTAAAAGATCAATGATTACATAAAAGAATTCCTACAAATTAACATAAAAATGATAGATAACCCAAGAGCTCTCTCCAAAAGTTTTGAATAGGCACAAAAGAGAAACTACAAATGGCCAATAAACAACATGAAAAATACTCAGCCTCATTAGTAACTGGAAAATATAAATTAAACCCCATATATACACTAGTAGATATTTACAAGGGTGGCAAAATTAAAACACCTGAAGATAGCAAACAAGACGATGAAACAAAGAGAACACAAATATATCGCTTGAAGAAGTATAACTGGTGCGACCACTTTGAGTTTGGCATTTCTAGTAAAGTACTCGACAACTCATCAATTGTACTCCTAAGAATATACCCTAGAGAAATCCATGCACAGGTGCAATTAAAAGTATGTACAAGAATGTTTATGTACAGTTTTGCGAAAAAAAAAAAAAAGAAACCTAGAAACAACCTAAACATCTGTCAATGAAGAATAGATAAATAACTATGGTATACTCTTACAATGGAATACTACTGAGCAATGAAAATGAATGACCAGTAGCTACACAACAACTTCTGTAATCACCCCTCTGCTCTCTGTTTCTATGAGTTCACATTTTTTAGATTTCATGTGTAAGTGAGATCATGCAGTATTCGTCTTTCTGTGTCTGGCTTACTTCATTTAGCATAATGTCCTCAAGTTTCATACATATTGTTGCAAATGGCAGGATTTCCTTCTTTTTTAAGTTTAAAAAAATATTTTATCAATTTCATCATATCTTGCCAAAACAGTGGGGAATTGAGATCTTAAATAATTTTTAGCAAACCAGACATGGGAAAAAGAAATTAATTGTGTGGGGTTCTAATAACTAATTTAAGATATATGAATTTCATGTTTATGCTCTTTAATAAAAAAAAGAAAAGGAAAAAGAAAGCCTAGCACAGTGCCTGGCATAAAGTAGGCACTTAAATGCCAGTTCCCCTTCCTGTGAATTCCCTTTCAGCATGTTTATTCCTCTCCAGGGGCTGTCCTGGCTCACCTAAAACCAAGTGATGCAAGCCAGGATGGCAGAGGGAGCTGCTGCTGCCCAGAGAGCCCAGAGCAAAGGTGGTGGCAGCAATGTAATGTCAAGGGTTGTCTGGTAAAATGGCAAGTGCCACTACTGGGGAGCAGCACCCTGAACACCAAGAGGTGGTGACAACCTACATAACCCATGCACAGCCTTCTCCTCACTCATCAAGGCCCCTCCCAGCTGGCTCTCCCCTTCATCATCACCTCCATCATCACCTCCAGCTCCATCATCACCATCACCACTGTCATCATCACCATCACCATCATCTCTCCTCTAATAGCCCTCTCTCCTCTAATAGCCTCATCATATAGCCTCAAGGCCACTATCACTGGCTTGTCGTGTGAAGGAAATAGCCTGTAAGGGTTATAGCAGCAGGGGGGCGGATGTTATGTAGCCCTTCCACCTCAGGAGCTCACCCATTGCACGTGTGCACCTGCTGCCTGACTGGTGGGGACAGGGGTGATCCCCCAGTAGGCACTTCACTTCTTGTTTGTTCTGTTCAGGCAGGTCAGAAAGCGCAGGAATGTGATGTGATAGATTTTCCTAAGCTCAATCAGGGTGATTAAATAGATGTCTCTATTTTTGGATGTTTGAGTAAATTCCTGTCTGGGTTGCCTAAGCCAAACGTCACTCCCATTGAATCTAAAGCCTCATGCTGAACTACGTCCACTGTCAAGAAGCGAGCAGCCATAACGAGAGGAAGAAAAGGACAGGACAGCAATGGCATTGCTATTTGGGAAGCTCCCTGGGAAAGAATAAGCATGAAGATTATTATGTTGAGCTCTAAAACAAAACACACAGAACCACACACACACACAAATTGACGCCAGTTGTATGTGAAGCCTTGTGCTAGGTATGAAAAGGAAAGAGGAGGAAGCCCTTGTTCTACAGTCCTTCAGTTGCACAAAGAAACAGGGAAGACAAAGTTACCCTAAAAGAAATGTTAGTGAAGTAAAACATAGCATCTTCCATTGTCAAAGGGAAGGGACAGTGAATGAAATGAATCTGGGGAAAAAAATGAGTTTGTTTAATCATTCATTTATTCTTTCAATCATTCACTCTACAGACATTTATTAAGTACCAAGTATGTGCCATTCACTGTGATAGGGACTAGAGACACATCACCAACTGGACACAGACCTTGCCCTTCAGGGTAGAAGTGGGAGACAGGCAGCTAAACAAGTAGAAGCAGGAATGTGTCATCAGGGCTATCATAGACATGGGGACAAGGTTCAGGGTGAAGCCAACCAGGCGGGAGTCTGTGGGCAGAGGCCAGGAGGAGGCTAAGAAAAAGGGGTGGTGATGGTGGCAGATCTGACAGGCACGTGTGTGGCAAGCAGGAGCAGTTCTGGGGTGGTGAGAGTGAAAGTGGGAGCTGGTGCTGGCAGCTGCCAGAGGCTTAGAAAGCCAAGCTCCTAAAGGAATTGCTCCTGCTCCATGACATTAAAACATGGAAAGCAACAGTGTTGTAGGAAAGATGACTACTGTTCTAGGGAGAATGTGATGATGGAGATAGGTGTGTGACCACTCAACTCTGTGAACTAGCTTCATTGCTGCTGGTCAGCCCCTGTGCTCATCAGAGCAGCTGACCCTCAGGCTGGAGACACCTAATTGGCACAGGACCCACTTTGTTGATGCAAAGAGTGAGTTATTCCACTAGACCTCCTTTTAGGAAATGTTACTTTAAAACTGCCACTGGAGCAGACAGAAAAGAGGCAGGAGCTCCTCACGGACTCTGCATAGGTGCAAACTTGTGTTGGAAGACTGGCTTCTTATTTAACAGATGGACAAAGCACTTGTATTAGTAAGAGCTTATTGGTTGCGAGTCATGGACACTCAAGCTGGCATAAGTAACAAGAATCAATGTATTATAAAGCTATAGGGCTGTGTCTTTACTGGAGGGCAGGAAGGCCCCAAATCCCAGGAAGAACCAGAAACAGGGAAGTGGGCAGCCACCTACAGGGAGCCAAGTGGTGCCTCTCTCTTTCTTTGGATCTCTCTAGGCATCTGCTTCCTCTCTCTCTCTCTCCCCCCTCCCTGACCACCCCCTACTCCCATCTTCCTCTGTCTCAGCATAGCAGAATATGACCATCCTGTGCCCTTGCTTCAAATTACAGCTCCCACCCCATGGAAAGCGTGGATCTCTCTTGGACACAGTTCCAGATGTGTGCCCTCTCAGGGATGGGCTCTGACTCAGCCAAGGACAGAGAGGAGGGTTCACACTGAATGGAGGGTGCTAGGAGGAACCACTGTGGGCAAGAGGCAGTGAAGAGGGCTCTTGTCAGTTAGGCAGGTGCCCTAAAAGCCATCAGCCATAGTTCTTCATATCTCTGGCCCCTGGTCCCTGGAGACAGTGGTCACTGCTTTACCTGGCTATTGCACTGATTTGATGAGATAATGTATGTAAAGCAACTGCTACCCAGTGGGCCCGCAGTAAATGGAGGAGATTATAATAATTATTATTATTATTATTTTTTTGAGATGGAGTCTTGATCTGTCACCTAGGCTGGAGTGCAGTGGCACGATCTCGGCTCACTGAAACCTCTGCCTCCTGGGTTCAAGCGATTCTTCTGCGTCAGCCTCCCGAGTAGCTGGGACTACAGGCGCCCACCACCACGCCCAGCTAATTTTTGTATTTTCAGTAGAGACGGGGTTTCACCATGTCAGCCAGGCTGGTCTCCAACTCCTGATCCGTCCACCTTGGCCTCTCAAAGTGCTGGGATTACAGGCATGAGCCACCGCACCCAGCCAATTATAATTATTATGTTCGTCAATAAAGATATCTGTGATCTGTTTAGGAAAGATTGTGCCTTCTTTCCTCCACTGGCAATGTGCTTCTTTCCTCCACCAAAGCTGTTCACATTAACACAGAGATGCAGGGCAGGGCTTCTCTTCCTCTCTCAGTCCCCACTCCTCTCATCTCTTGGTTACAACTTATTAAACCTCCTGCCTCCACAAGCCCCAAGTTTTCTTTGCTATTACAAATCAATCAGGTATTCTTTCAGCCCTTGCTACCCCCATAGGTACTCATATGTAATGACTACATTTAGGAATGTTAGGTTCATACGGTGATTAGATGTCTTTCCTCTCAAAGTCTAAGACTGTGGACTGAGAGACCTTTCTGAACACCCAGGACCTTGCCACACGTCTCGTGTTTACCTGGTCATATTTGTTGATTCATCGTATTTTCATAGGAAGGGCAATTTCCATTTATAGCCTCATAAAAGGAATCTTAGGAACTCATTTATTTCAGGTCACTGCCTTTGGCCAGGATAAGATTTCAGCTTCCTAAATAAATGAGCGTGTATTTTATTTGTATTCCCACATAAGCCTATGATCATACAATCTGAGATTTGGAAGGGACTTGGAATGTCTTCTGGGCCAGGCACATCTCAGGGTGGGATTCTGCTGTCCACGCCCCCTGCGACATGGGCATCTGGTCTGCAGGAGAACAGGGGGAGTTGTGGCCTTCCTGGGAAGTTCGTTCCATCTTTGTTCCTTTTTTGTTTGTTTTTTAGACCGAGTTTCACTCTTGTTGCCCAGGCTGGAGTGCAGTACCACCATCTCAACTCATTGCAACCTCTGCCTCCCGGGTTCAAGCAGTTCTCCTGCCTCAGCCTTCCAAGTAGCTGGGATTACAGGGGTCCACCACCACAACCGGCTAATTTTGTATTTTTAGTAGAGATGGGATTTCACCATGTTGGGTGGGCTGGTCTCAAACTCCTGACCTCAGAAGATTCTCCTGTCTTGGCCTCCCAAAGTGCTGGGATTACAGGCATGAGCCACCATGACCAGCCTGCTCTCTTACAAAATAAAGCGTTCTTCGTATGAAAAATATTAACTCTGCCTCTGTGTCACTGCCATTCAATGTTCCTAATTCTGTAGGACCAGAACTACTGCCTCTTCCCCATGGCAGCTGTTCCCCCACACCGAGTGAGGGCGTGTTCATGATACCACGTCCACTCTAAGTCTCATCTTCCTCCCAGTTGTCCTTAAGTCCTTCTCCACAAGACACAGTTTACAGACCTTTGTCTCTCCTCTCACAGCTGGACATGTTATGTTTCCCTTTGTGAATCTTAGCGCTAAGAATTTAGTACTGCACACACACTCCAGCGGGCTCTGATGGGGGTGTGGGGGTTGGAGTGGGACCTTCTTTGTTCTACAGCTAGCTACTGTGGTTTTAGTAATGCTGTGTAAATTCGAGCTAGCTTTTTATTTTATTTTTGGTAGAACGATCTCAATTTTGGTTCATATTAACTTTTAAAATCATGATTTTTTTTAATCATGGAAAATTCATGGGGAGAAAAAGCAAAACATGCAAAGATAAAGAAGAGAATGACAACCATATTGTAACCTTACCTCTTCAAGATAAGTATTGTTCACATTTTGGCATATATTCTTGCAGGCATTTTCTATGCATACATACATTCTCTCTCTCTCTCTCTCTATCTCTCTCTCTCACACACACACACACTCACATGCACACATGAACACACACACACTCACACATACACATGAACACACACACACACAAGTGGGATTAAACATCTGTGGTAAATTGAAAATGACCCCTAATTCTTTGCCACTCCCCTCACTGACGGTGGGGTCTGTTTCCACTCGTGGTGTATCCAGGCTGGGCCTGAGCCTAGTCTGTGCCAATAGACTTTAGTGGAAGTAACACTGGGTAGCTTCCAAGCCTGGATCTTGAGAGACCTCTACTTCTGCCTTCATCTCTCGGAGCCCAGTCACCGTGTGAGGAGGACTCACTAGCCACGTGAAGAGGCGCACACGGAGGAGAACGGAATCCTGTGGCTGAGAACGCCAGTAGAGCTCCAGATGTCCCAGTACCAAATGTGAGCTGCCCCAGAGCCCCCGTTAGTACCAAGTGATACAGAACAATCCACAGAAGCATGGGAAGTAGTAAATTGTCATTTTAAGCCACTAAATTTTGGGTTAGTTTGCTAAAACAGCAATTGATAACCGAAACAACTACACAGAAAAATAGTATTACGTTGTGCTTACTATGTGCTAGGCAGTTATAATTTTTAAATACCTATTAACTCATATAATGCTTACATTAACCTGATGCAGTAAGTAATACGATTATATATTATTATCCCTACTTTACAGATGAGGAATGTGAGGTGCGAGTGAGCAAGCAATGGGGCTGGGATTTAAACCTGGGCAGTCCATTAGGATCCATGTTCTAAAACATTTGTGCTCTAAACTATCATATCCCACTGCCTCTCTGCTGCTTCCTCTCATTTAAGACATCACGAACAACTTTAATGTCAAGAAATATCAACCTACAACATGATACTTCAAAGTACATGTTGAAATCTGTTGAAATATTGATTTAAGCATCCAAAGTACTAGCAATCTCTTCTAGTCTGGGGATTATCTTCAGTGGTTTTAAAGTCTATTAATGTCTTTGAGTGTTGGTAATTCTTTTTCTTTTTCTTTTTCTTTTTTTTTTTGAGATGGAATTTCACTCTTGTTGCCCAGGTTGGAGTACAAGGGTGCGATCTCAGCTCACTGCAACCTCCACCTCCCAGGTTCAAGCGATCCTCCTGCCTCAGCCTCCCAAGTAGCTGGGATTACAGGCATGAGCCACTGCAACTCACCTTTTTTTTAGGGTTAAAGTTTTTGAATAAGACAGAACTCAGAAATGAGCCTCCATGCACCCACCTGAGATCTTCCAGAGCAACATCATTGAGCGATAGTCTGCAAGTGTAGGTTGTTTAAAAATCTAGTATCTGACCAGTGTTCTATGATCTTAGTCACTTGTTCCCAAGTGCAGGGTGAGAGACAGGCCACATAAGAATAACCTGGTACTTATAAAAAAGTACAGACTCACAGGTCTTTCTCCAGACCCCCCAGTAATAGCATTGCTGAAAATGGAGCCCCAGAATCCATATTCTAACATCCCTCCATGTGATTCTGATGACAGCTAGGTTTGGGAGCCATTGATCTAATCACCATTTCTCCTTCTTATCCATATTGATGGATTTATCGAATCCTGTACCAAATTCCAAGGGCACTAAGGGAATCCTCTGGTGACCATTTGAGAAATGTCCTGGCTCTGCTCTTCACCAGCTATATGATTTCATCTCTGGACATTTTTTATCTGTCAAATGAGGAGGTTGGATTAATTATCGCAGTGGATGCCATGGTGCTGTGGTGAGCTCACACATCACTTCTTCAAGATCCAGTCACTCATTCCCTCAACTGTTGGCAATGTTGGCTGGCTGCTGACAGTTCTCAGGTGGTCCAAGTTCATGTTTCCTCCAGGGGTGAAGCCTGTGTCCATTGACTGGTTGATGAGGAAGTATAACCTAATCCCCCAGACCCTTGTCTCAAGGTGGGCCAACAGTGAAGAGTCGTCCCATGGATTTGGCCTGAGACTTCTGTTGCATCTACACCACAGTTCAACCCATCCCTCTGCCTTTCCATTCTCTTCACTCCCCCATAGGTGTGGGTCCCAAGGGCACTCCTCAATAAGCTTCCTGCACACAACCTCCATCTCAGTAGTTTCCTAGGGAACCCACTACCACAATGGCTGTTGGCACGATGACCTTTTACTTGTGACTTGGATTGAACTGACAGCAAAGACGCCTCTTAGGACCTTTTCAGCCATCTTGGGCTTCTTGTTGAGCTTGAAGAGGCTTCTTCTATTCAGCCTCCTCCCATTCATTCTTCATTCATTGAGCAAACTTATTGTATCCCTACTATGTGCCAGGCCCTGAGCTCAGCTGGGTATTCAGAGACTTGCCTGTGTCTCCAATAGTGGAAAAGAACAAGCACTTAGGAGCTGAATGGCTCCTCTGTGTCTGCGATTTGTTATTACTGTGCTGTTTCCCAAGCTATGGGACCAGTCCATCTTCTTGTCCTGAACTTCACCTAATAGGCCTCTTTATTGCCCTGGCCGCGGTTTGCAAGGCCTCTCTCTGTAGTGACTTTAATCTTCCTGACACTACTCTTTTTTTTTTTTTTTTTTTTTGAGACGGAGTCTCGCTGTGCTCCCAGGCTGGAGTGCAGTGGCGTGATCTTGGCTCACTGCAAGCTCTGCCTCCCGGGTTCACGCCATTCTCCCGCCTCAGCCTCCCAAGTAGCTGAGACTACAGGCGCCCACCACCACGCCCGGCTAGTTTTTTGTATTTTTTAGTAGAGACGAGGTTTCACCATGTTAGCCAGGATAGTCTCGATCTCCTGACCTCGTGATCCACCCGCCTCGGCCTCCCAAAGTGCTGGGATTACAGGCTTGAGCCACCGTGCCCGGCCGACACTACTCTTATGAGTTTGTGCCCGTCTTTCTATTCCCTTCTTAGCTTCCAGGTTCCTCCTTCCAGCTCTTGCAGCCAGCATGGGCAAGGGCCAACATCAATGTTTCATCCATTTAGGACACTAGTGTCTATTTCAGCCTATGGGGCTCTGGATAGTAGAAAATTTGGGGAAAAGGGTCTCAAGACCTTCCAGATGGCCTGGGGCAGAAGTAAGGGCTCAGAGTCCAATTTTCATCCAATAATCCATGTAGGGCCAACCCACCTCAGGCAAAACTGAAATTAATCAGACATTGCTGCTGCCACCCTTCTTTTGGTCAACTCCAGCCCCTGAGGGTGTTCTTCAGCCCCATCTTCCCATTCCCTTTCACAGGTCTGCAGCCTTCCTACTTTATTTTCTGCACACTTCCCCCTCCCTTTGCTGTCGATCATTTTCATTTTTTACTTGAATGAGTCTGAGTAATAATGCACCTTTTCCAGGGATTATCACATTTTAAGCTTTTTCTTTTTTTTGAGACAGAGTCTCACTCTGTCACCCAGGCTGGAGTGCAGTGGCATGATCTTGGCTCACTGCAACCTCTGCCTCCCAAGTTCAAGCAATTCTCCTGCCTCAGCCTCCTAAGTAGCTGGGACTACAGGTACATGCCACCACACACAGCTAAATTTTGTATTTTTAGTAGAGATGAGGTTTCACCATGCTGGCCAGAATGGTCTTGATCTCTTGACCTCTTGATCCACCCACGTCGACCTCCCAAAGTGCTGGCATTACAGGTGTAAGCCACCACACCCAGCCTCATTTTAAGCTTTTTCTTATGCCACATTGCAACCTGAAAGGCTTTGTCCACCGGACAAAGCATCAACAAACATTTAGAATGCAGAGGGCTCTTTTTTAGCCCTTTGCAATCCCATGACCTCCAAGGGCTTGTCACTGAACCAATGTAACTATCTAGCACAAGAGCAGAAAGGAACCACCTCCTACAATCTCATTGTATAGATGAGGAAACCAAGGAACAGTGAGGCCAAGCAACTTTCCCAAGGTCATTACCAGAACAAGAAAGGAAGACACCTTCTACAGGGAAAGAGTACACAGATGGGACATTTTAGGAAGGGTACTGCCTGTGGAAGGTGCTAATTTCTAGATGCTACTTAAGAGTATGACTTTGATCGATTATTTGCAAACGTAGACCTATGCTTATTAAGTATGCCTCTTTTGCCTGTTACTCCTCCACAGTTGGTCAAGACCAAGACCTAGTCATCCTTATGGATTGGATTAGGAGCAAAATCTAGGTTCTAGTCCTCCTAATTCTACCACTTAAAAATTGCCTGACCTTAGGAACGCCATTTAACTGCTGTGTCCTTATTTTCCCAGTCTGACCTTGCCCCCACAGTTGTGGGGTATCAGGCAAGATAAAGCACACAAAGTCTCTCTGCACGCTGGAGAGCACATGAGGAGATGTTTTCTGCCCCGCCTATGTACTGGAATCTTCCATGGAGCCTGAAATGTGAGTGTAGGGGTTAGGGGCGGGCTGGTGACTGGATGCTTTTGTTTAAGTTCCACCAGTGATTTTGATGTACATCCAAATGTGGAAACCACTGACAAAGTACAAAAGACAAACAGGAGAAGAGAAATAAATTGTGAGCTAAAGACACAGACATGTTTTAAGCTCTCTTTAGAGTGGATAACTAAGGGCCAACTTAGAGAACAATTAAATTGCCTATCTTTTTCAAGGTACTTGAAACCCTAATCTCAAGTATGTTTTTCTTCCTGGAAAAGATGTGACTTCAATTACATTACTTTTCTTACCTAGCAATCTAAACACACACTGAAGATTACACACACACACACACACACGCGCACACACACACTCTTCATGAATCATCTCTGCCTGGTTTCATGCTGAAGTCAGATTCCAAGTAATGTCTTTTATTCTTCAACGTCTGAGTAATCACTCTGGCCCTGGTCTGCTCTTTGTCGTCCAGGAAAACAATCTGATCAGGCCTTGGATGATGGATTCATAGTTGCTGTAGTCTCCAGAGTGCTGTATAAACCAGACTATTAATTTATTCCATGGGGATATTCTGTGAGAGCCCTAGTTCTCCTTTTTAATAATTGAGTGGCCTCGAGCAAGTCGCTCAATCTCTCTAGGTCTCTAAGTTGATTATGATCACTAAGCATCACCCTTTAGAAAGTATTTCCTTCTTTATGGCAGCTCTCTTCAAAATATCAGTTGAGTGTTCTCAGAAACTTGCTGCAATGGGCATAACATTAGAGAAAATGGATAAGAATGAGAACAATGAATTTAAGGAACATTTCATTCAGTCCCTGGGACACCAGCGTGGACAGCTGTGACTTGTGTCTGCTCAGCACTTCTTCCGCTCTTCAGGGGACAGAACTTCCTTCTGTGGGGGAACTGCTCCTTTCTTCTTCCACGTGGTTGTGAGGAGGGTGCTGATCAAAGGACCCTGGCCGCCTCCTCTTGGGCCACAGGGGTGGGCATGTGACCCTGACTCAACCATAATAACCTACTCATCTGGCCAAAGTGTTTGGTCTGGGAATTCATCCAAGGATCAATCCGAAGAGACAGAGAGAGAGAGAGAGAGAGGGAGGGAGGGAGGGAAAGAGGGAGAGAGGGAGGAAGGAAGGAAGGAAGGAAGGAAGGAAGGAAGGAAGGAAGGAAGGAAGGAAGGAAGAGCAAGCCAGGGATTTTTCTAAATTAAGTTTGTAGGGAAAAGTATCCTTCCTTTCTGGTCAAGGAGCTTTATCAATGTGACCCCATATGCCACATGAGAAGGCTGGGAGGACAAGGCCACCAGCCAGAAGGAAGAAGAAATGAGGCAGCGAGAGACAGAGATGGAAACAAGGAAAGGGTCTGCGGTGTTGAGTTCCCAGGTCTGACTCTCTTGGCGTCATCTGGCAATTGTTCTTTTGATTCCTCGAGCTACTCCAGAGTTTTCCCCAAAAGTCACTCTCTCTTTTTTTCTCACTTAGGCCAGTCGGTTTTAGAATTTCTACCACTTGCAACTTAGTCTTGATGAACAGAAACTCTCCGACAGTTTTCCTCTCAACTTTAAAAGGAAACATTGTCCTACATTTGAGGCTGTATGTCCTCTTGTCACCTGGCCCTTGATGGCAGCCAGACTTGTCTTGCTTTCTGCAAGCTGCACCTTGTTCACCCACGCCAGGGCAAGCAGTGACTCTCTTGTGATTCTTCACCTCCCCTTTTCAGATCTTTACTTCCCCACTTTCTCCACCGTGTTGTGTAAGATCTCATTCTTACAATAAATACCTTAGTCCATAATAATCAGTGGTTCTGCTTCCATGGTTTGGCCCTGATGAATGCAAATACTATTGGGTGGGCCTTGACAAAGAAGCTTTCTCCTTATCCTTCTCCTTCTCCTTCCCCTTCCCCTTCCTCTCCTCCTCCTCCTCCTTCTTCTGCTTGTTATTTTTTATCTTTTTTTTGAGACGGAGTTTCACTCTTGTCACCCAGGCTGGAGTACAATGGCACGATCTTGGCTCACTACAACCTCCACCTCAGCAACCTCCGCCTCCTGGGTTCAAGCGATTCTCCTGCCTTCCCAGTAGTTAGGATTACAGGTGTGTGTCACCATGCCCTGCTAGTTTTTTTGTATTTTTAGTAGTGAAGGGGTTTCACCATGCATGTTGACCAGGCTGGTCTTGAATTCCTGACCTCAGGTGATCCGCCCACCTTGGCCTCCCAAAGTGTTGGGATTACAGGCGTGAGCCACCGCGCGGCCAAAGCTTCCTGCTTCCGTTCTTTGCTTCCTGCCCACACCCCCTCCATCTCTCCATCCCTGCCTCCTCTCCAATCACCACATCTCCATCTTTCCTTATCCTCTGCCTGCATCAGTGGGAAGGTCTGATGCAGCCGCTGCTCCTCTTAACCACTATGCTATTTACAGTCTCAAGCCCTCTTCTCTCTGACCTCTGCCTGGTTTCCTTTTGCACTATTTCCTGTGCTCCATTCCCAATCACAAGTCTGAGTCTGGCAGGCAGCCTGAAGATTTAACACAGGCTGGCACCCAGCAAAGGCAAATGCCGAGATGCCCTGCCTAGAGATTCCCACTCATTATTTCCAATTAGAAAATGTCACTAGGGAAGAAAACAAATACCCTCAAAGATAACTCAGTGTGTGCTGTGTGTTTGTTGCCTGGAATAGATGCCAAATAAATATTTTATCAAAGAAATTTACGTAGTAAAACTATTTGAGTTGGAAATTATCCAGGAATACTTTCAAAATGAACGTGGTGGTTTTTTATTTAATTTAATTAATTAATTAATTAATTTTTTATTTTTTGGTAGCACGCATGGATTTGAAATTCCCCTGGGAGCTGGCTCTGTTTTTGATGAGCTCAAGGTCTCTTCCAGCTCTGTGATGATGGCTCAAAGGCCAGAGCTTCTGATCCCAGCCCAGCCATTGCTCAATGTGAGTCAGCTGACCTCTCTAGACTTTGCCTAGTCTATCTGGATCAATGAAATAAACAGAGAAAAAAAAATCAAAATCATTGTATCTTAGACTTGGAAGCAACCTTACAGGTTATCCCTAATTAAGGAAGTTGGCTGTTGTTTGTCTCCATCCAACCCCTCTGGCTTCACTTGACCCATTTAGCTGGGACCCCGTGGCTGTACAGTATTGTCTTCTCTCTGCAGGCAGATGCTGGGTATGGTGACTCAGGCCTCTTTCCAGGAGTTGGGACAAGTGTCTAACGCAGAATTTTCTTCATGTAGAATTAGACACCCTAAATCTTAAAAGGACATTGTTACCCAGGTTGACACGGGACATGAGTAGCAGAGTATAGCCAAGTGAGGACTGGGAGGACTTGGGACATATGAGAGGAAGAATAGGCCAGATGCAGTAGCTCACACCTATAATCCCAGCACTTTGGGAGGCCAATGTGGGGGATCACGAGGTCAGGAGTTCAAGACCAGCCTGGCCAACATGGTGAAACACCATCTCTACTAAAAATACAAAAATTAGCTGGGCGTGATGGTATGTGCCTGTAATCCCAGCTACTTGGGAGGCTGGGGCAGGACAGTCACTTGAACCAGGGAGTCAGAGGTTGCAGTGAGCCGAGATCGCACCACTGCACTCTCGCCTGGCGGCAGAGCAAGATGCCCTTGCAAAAAAAAAAACAAAAAAACAAAAAAACAAACGAATAATGTATTAGAAACAAGAATGAAGCAGGTAGCTACTGTTCTTAGGCACCTAGCATGTGCTACACAATTTATATCTATGTTAACATTTAGTTCTCACAACCACCAAGGAGGCTATCTCCAATTTACAAATGAGGAAACTGAGGTCCTCAAGTAGTATCCCTGGAGTCGCACAATTGGTAATTGTCAGATTTGGGATGCCAGACACTTTGGAGTGACCCTGACCTCTCTTCTCTTTCCACATATAACCCTGCACTCCACACCCATCCCTCAGTCGTGCTCAAGAGTCTTGTCAGGCGCAGTGGTGCATGCCTGTAATCCCAGCACTTTTGGAGGATTGCCTGTAATCTCAGCCAAAGGAGGAGGATCACTTGAGCCCAGGAGCTTGAGACCAGCCCGGACAACATAGTGAGACCCTGTCTCTACAAAAAAAAAAAAAAAAAAAAAGAGCTGAACATGGTGGTGTGCCCCTGTTAGTCTCAGTTGCTCAGGAGGCTGAGGTGGGAGTACTGCTCGAGCCCAGGACGTCAGGGATGCAGTGAGCCATGATTGTGCCACCTCATTCTAGCCTGGGCGACAGAGCGAGATCTTATCTCAAAAAAAACTCTTTTCCGGTTTCTTACTAAGAAGGGAATTGAGAGCACATATCAAATCATATATCACATCAGATCATGTATCAGCAGTTAGCTGGGCAAGTTTATGATTAAGCAATGCAATTATCTTTTAGTCCTGCAGATTGAGTTATTTTTACCTCCTTCTTTTGATGTCTATATACATTCCTCAGTTGTGTAACTCTTCTGTTCATTTGGGCTGGGTGGATTCTACCAGGCCGTGGAAATCAAGGCCACGTGTCCTGACCAGGCAAGCTGAGTGAGCAGCAGCCCTTACCTGAGGTTGGCTTGACAAGGTTTATTTGGTTCTGCGGCATATCACACTTGTCTCACATCTGTCTTCGGAGCCTCCTGAAGCACAGGGGCATCCCAGAGCAGCCCCAACTGCAGCCCAGAGAGAAAAATGACCTGCTCCAGTCGGCGGCAAACTGCCACCTGAGGCCAGGGTCCCTGACTCCCGTGTGCATGTTTCAATGTTTCTTTCATATATGTATGATGTAGTTTTACCTATGGCTAGTGCTGCTTTCAAGAGCAGGGTTGGAGGCCTTAGCCACCCCCTCTTAATCTCCATCAGCATCCCATGCCCCCCAACACACACACACTTCCTTCTTTGTCATGAGCACCTGGCGTTTTCTCAGTTCAGGTAAAGTCCTGCGAAAAGACAACAATCCAGGTCCCCAAGCCTGCCCCTTCCCAAGTAAATGAAGCCCCTGTGTCTCTCCTAGGTGGAAATTCTGGGGTCATCTGCACATATGCCTGTCTCTTCCATGAGACTCTCCACTCCCTCCCAAGCGTAGGAAATAGACCTCTTCTTTCTCTGTGACACCTCCAAAAGTGTAATGAGGGCTCTGCACACTTGCAATGAATATTTGTTACTGTGCCTGCCGCTGCAGCGGCCAGCTGTGCTTGGTCCCAATTAAGAAGGCTTGTGCTTGTCTGTTTGGAAGTAGGTATTCTTTGCATTTCATCTCTAATGTAGGCAAGTAGTTGAAAGAGAAGATGGATTTTAATTTTTAATGGCTCATGTCACTTTGCTGCTGTAGGTATCACAGACTCCCACCTTAGATTGTGAGTTCCTCAAGCAATTTAGACTGTGGGTTCCTCAAGAAAAGCAATCACGTATCAGGCGTGTAGTCGCTACCCAGTAAGTGGTTGCCAGGTAAACGAATGAGCATCTGAATACTGCTCCTTATAGCACCTAATAAAAGGGGAACACACCTTATCTGAAAAGATGACTCGGCAGTCAGGCATACTGTCACTTAACAGGGAGTCATCACACGATGCTTTTTACTGCAGAAAGAGATAAAACAAATTGATCTGCCACACAATGTAAAACATGAGGGCAATCATTGAGCACCTCCATGCCCTCTGCCTGTCACATGTTAGTGACGTAAAGATATGCTTACAAGAAACGATAGTGCATACTTCAGAATTGCAGTGGGTTATCTGCTCAGCTGCTCTTCTCTGGGGCCAGTACAACCTCCCCTGCCCTTCTGATGCACACACCCCTAGATAGTTCCAGGTGGCCATTTTTATGCTATGACCTGCCCAGATTCCTCTCCCAGGAATTTGGAATTTTGGACACAGAGGCACAAAGAAAGGGGGCTGTCTGGGGAGGCCGACCCATTATGGCAGCCTCCTGGAGGGAAGCCCACCACCACTGCTACTGCGCACCCAAGGTCAGCCACAGCAATTGCCCATTCTGGGCCAGTACAACACAGGAAAACACAACATGGAAATAATCGACTCTAGTACACACACACACACACACACACACACACATACACACAGATGGAATCAGAAAGCTTGCTAGTCCTCATAAATAAAGATATGGAATTTGGAAGTGAGTTACTTTTTCTCCGTTTCTCTCTGCACTTCTGTGGTATCATCACGGCTCATTTTTGTTTGTTTTTTGTTTGTTTGTTTGAGACAGAGTCTCACACTGTCGCCCAGGCTGGAGTGCAGTGGTGCAATCTCAGCTCACTGCAAGCTCCGCCTCCCAGGTTCACACCATTCTCGTGCCTCAGCCTCCCTAGTAGCTGGGACTACAGGCGCCTGCCACCATGCCTGGCTCATTTTTTGTATTTTTAGTAGAGACGGGGTTTCACTGTGTTAACCAGGATGGTCTCGATCTCCTGACCTCGTGATCCGCCTGCCTCGGCCTCCCAAAGTGCTGGGATTACAGGAGTGAGCCACCGCACCCGGCCCACGGCTCATATTTTACTGAATATTTCCGACATTTCTAGAAACCCATGGAGGGCAAGAATGTGTTTTATTCACCTTTGTGCATCTCACTGGCCTAGCCCACCCCTCACCTTCACAGGCACTTGATGGACACTGAAGTAGCTGAATTAAGTTTGATTGACTAGGACAAAAATAATGAATTTGCATGTTTCTAGGGTAAACAATATTAAAACTACACTCAGATTTACTCATTTATCCTTCTTTCTATCCAGATATTATTTAGGAAACAGGCAGCCATTAGGTAAGTGCCCGTGCTTTTTTAAAAAGGGGGGAAACATAGATGAGAGGGAAATTCTTGTGGCACATTTCCTTTTCTTCCTTGTTCCAACCCCTGTCCCTTGCCTCTCTTTAGCACCCTTTCTCTGCCCTCAGCCTCCTTCACCACTTCATGGCCCCAACTGCAGGGCTGTGTGCTGTCTGGGGCCCCACTGCAGACACCGCAATGTGTGTCTTACTTTGCAGTTAGGATAGGGCACAGACGGCAACCAGGCGCTGCCATTCTGGACACATCACCCAGCAGACTCTCGCCAGAGCCCAACTGCCTTTCTGAGCTTTAGAACCAAAGAAAGACAAGGCTGAGGGAAGAGCCACGAGCCAGCAGCGGTCAGAAACGGGTCACCAAGATGGTCCCCAAGATGGTGAGCTTGGGGGAACGACAGAGCAACCCTAAGGAGTCCTTTGGCCACTGTTTAAGGCTGAGTAGCTCCTTGTCGGAAGGGCTATTTATTTATATTTTGTTTTATCTTATTTTTGAGACATAGTCTCACTCTGTCACCCAGGCTGGAGTGCAGTAGCGTGATCTCAGCTCACTGCAACCTCCACCTCCCAGGTTCAAGCGATTCTCCTGCCTCAACCTCCTAAGTAGCTGGGATTACAGGCTCACGCCACCACGCCCAGCTAATTTTTTGTATTTTTAGTAGAAATGGGGATATGCCATGTTGGCCAGGCTGGTCTCAAACTCCTGACCTCAAGTGATCCACTCGCCTCGGCCTCCCAAAGGGCTGGGATTATGGGCATGAGCCACCACACCCGACCGGAAAGGGCTTTTTGTAGTGGTTTACTGATCACCAAATTTGTCACCTAAAAACATTCCAGAGGTGTGGGTGATGGTTTTGGTGAGATGGGGAGAGGTTCTGAGTCAAGAGGGGCAGTCTTATGCTCAGAGCAGTCAGGGCTGTTACTCCAGTGCCAGGTGTCCCCAGGCTGCACCCTCCTGTCCCGCCCTCTTGGCTGCATCACCCCAGAAGGCAGCTGTGGGGTGCTGACTGAGATGCGGCTGTGGATGAAGCTGAAGGCTGTGGACATTCAAATGCCTTCCCTGCTGGCAACTCAGAAAGTGCTGGACAAAGGAGAGGGAGATGATACCAGACACATTTCTTAGAAATGTGTAAACCTGTATTTGCCTGCGTGCTACACTAAATATTGTATACAATGAAGGGGGCCTTGCACTTTGAGGGGCTTCCTCTCATGTTTCAGAATGTTAATGATAAGAAAATGTATTCTTACATTATTTTTCTAGGCCTGTAATGTATCTTGGAATGTAAGCAATTGAGGTGATTTTCTTATACTGCAGACCTATTAAAAATAATTGAAATATATCTTTTGATTATTTTCTTTTGTTTAATTTTTTTTTCTTTTTCTTTTTGAGACAAGGTCTTGCTCTTTTACCCAGGCTGGAGTGCAGTGGTGCAATCTTGGTTCACTGCAGCCTTGATCTCCTGGGTTCATGCAATCCTCCTGCCTCAGGTTCCCGAGGAACTGGGATTACAGGAGTGCACCACCACATCTGGCTAATTTTTCTTTTCTTTCTTTCTTTTTTTTTTGTAGAGATGGGGTCTCAATATACTGCTCAAGCTGGTCTCGTACTCCTAGGCTCAAGAGATCTCCCTTCATTGGCCTCCCAAAATGCTGGGATTACAGGCACAAACCACTGCACTTGGCCTATTTTCTTGACTGTGAGTAATACATGTACCATTTAGAAAGAACCACCTTATTAATATTTCTATAGACCTTCTTACTTATGTACCTTTACATGAAAATATATTGTGTTAAAAAAATTAGATCATACCATAACCATAATGTTCTGAAACTTTATTTTACTAAAAAATATATCGTGAATACAGTTCAATGACAGTCAACAGATGTACATCATCATCATCAATCTTAATATTACATACTTTTCTATTTTATGGAGTTAGTATAATTTGGTCAACTTCTATTTTAAGACTTTAGCTTGTTTCTAATTTTTGTCTTAATAAACCACGTTTGATAAATATATTTTTATAATACCTCTGCTTTCTTGTCTGATCACTGTTTTAGGAAAATTTCTTAGAAGTATAATCTTTACATGAGTTTTCACTCATAGCCACTCTTTCATCTAGAAAAACTCTACCCATTTATACTCCACCCCACCCCCAACAGGAATGGTATAAAAGTCTATTTAAAATAATTGTAAATTTGTTTTTATTAAATATTAAATACATACAAATAATATTTCTAATGTGAAGGACATAAAGAATACTCAAATATCTGTGAACCCACCATCTAGCTTAAGAGCTAGAATATCACCAGTCTCCTAGAAGCCCCCCGTGCCCTCTCTGACCCCATCCCTGCACTCCTCCTCCTCCTCCTCCTCCTCCTCCTCCTCCGAAGAATCCACTTTCCTAAACTGTGTCTCTATCAGTTCCTTGCTTTTAGTTAGTTTTACCACATATGCTTGTATCCTTTAACAACATGTGCCTTAGTTCTGCATATTTTTCCTTTATATAAATTAAATTGTACTTATGTATTCTTTTATGACTTGTTTTAAAAATGTTGTAAACGAAGTATGTCACACATTCAAATGCCTTCCCTGCTGGCAGCTCAGAAAGTGCTGGACAAAGGAGAGGGAGATAATACCAGACACATTTCTTAGAAAGCTGTAAACCTGTATTTGCCTGCGTGCTACACTAAATACTGTGTACAATGAAGGGGACCTTGCATTTTGAGGGGCTTCCTCTCATGTTTCAGAATGTTAATCATAAGAAAATGTATTCTTACATTATTTTTCTAGGCCTGTGATATATCTGGAAAGTAAGCAACTGAGGTGATTTTTTTTATTCTGCAGACCTATTAAAAATAATTAAAGTATATATTTTGATTATTTTCTTTTGTTTAATTTTTTTTTTTTAGAGAAGTGCATGAACGTAAGTGTTCAGCTTGGTGCATTTTCTGAGTGAGCACACGCCAAGATCAAGACACAAAACATTACTAGCACCCCGGAAACCCTTTTGACTCCCTCCAAGTTACTGTCTTTCTCTGAAAGGAACCACTATTCTGACTTCTAACACCATACAATTTATATAAATGGAATTAGGGTGACTGATTTCTCACACTCAACTTTATGTTCATGCCTCTTGCTACATGTAGCTACAATTCACTCATTTTTACCACTGTATAGTGTTCTATTACACAAATATATAATTTATATATCTATGTATCTATTGATGGATATGTGGGTTTCTTCCAGCATTTGTTCTTATAAACAGGGGTGTTCTCAGCATTCTCCTATGTGTCTTTTTATGCCCAGGTGCAAAGGTTTCTTTAGGAGAAACTAGGAATGGAATTTCAGGGTCATAGAATACAGTTATTGTTCGCTTTAGGACATGAATTCACCACTTACCACTCACTCAATGTCATACATGAACTTACCACTTACCACTAAAAAAAAAAATTGGCCAATCTAATAGGTAAAAATTCAATTCATTGCTTAAATTTGCGTTTTTAAATTATATTTATTTCACTATTACTTTTTTTGTTGTTGTTGTTTTTAGATGAGGTTGTGCTGTGTTGCCCGGGCTGGAGTGCGGTGGTTATTCATAGGTGATCTTGTGCATTACAGCTTTGAACTCCTGGGCTTAAGCGATTCCTCCCATCTCAGCCTCCCAAGTAGCTGGGACTACAGGCAGGCCCACTGCACATAGCTACATTATTACATTTTTTTTTTTTAGCTGTTCATTGGTCATTTTTATTTTTTCTTTTGTGGATTCTCTGTGTTCTCAGTCAATTTTCCATGCTAGTTGCTTATCTTTTTCTTAATGATTTGTAAATGCCTTTCTATATTAAGGATATTACTCTAATATCTATTATGAATGCTGCAAGTATATTCCCTATAACTTATTCTATCTTAGAGTTTGGCTTATGATACTTTTTGCCATTTAAGGTTTTATTTCTTTCCCCTGGGATGTGCAAACTCCAGAGAAATGGGGTCAGTGCTCCCCCATTTCAAGTTTTAAATTAAAATTTTTGTCCAATTAGCGCCATCATTCTTTTTTTCTTACAAGCTCTGCCCTTTCTGCTGTTGGAAGCAGGTTTAAACATGCTTTTCTACTCCAGGATGATGCATTTAAAGTGACTTTTTATTTTTCATATTCACAGAGTAACTGGTTTTCCCAAGTTGTTGTCCAGAGATAGCAATGGCTGGTCAGGGTGTGACCTGCTATGCCAATGTTAGAAGCAAAAGTGATGATGCAGCTTCCGTTATCTGGAGATCTGTTTTCATTACACGGAGAATGAGAATTGAATTGACTTGTGTGCTAAGGCCAGTTCTTCGCTTCTTATGCAAAGGATGTGGAAATAATGGTCCTTTCTCCCCAGAACCCAGCAGGTAGGCTAGGCTCGTTACAACAGGGAAATTTCACCAAAGCGAGAACACCTGAGGGACAAAACTGGCCTGCCAAGACCAACCAAATGAACTCTCCAGCAGTTGCCTGGCATGGGCTCCCCTCCCACAGGGGTTGCTGATTGCTCAGGCTTTTATAATTCTTGAGCCCTGTTCCAAGGAGCTTTTGTGGTTTAAATCAATATGCTTCTGGGAATAAGTGCCCTTATTATTTCCTCGTTCACATTATTTGCTGTGCTCTTATAGCACCCTGACATAATATTCTTTGTGCTGCAGTACAATAACAGTCCTTTCAGGAATCTCTAAGAGCTTTCTAAGTAGGACCTACAACCTCACAACAGATGGAGAACATGAAGCCCAGAGACAGGGATGATGAGGCTTCACCTTGGTCACAAAGGAGCCAAGCTTCAGGGCCCGGGCTACATTGCTTATCTAGCAGTGATTGCAGAATTATAAGATTGCTTCAGGGCATGGCAGGGAATGCTGGATCCTTTGCAGTATGGCTTAGGGGGCATTCGCTATTGAGTTGAGGACTGAAAACTAGCCTCTGCCATTTCTAGCCACACCCAGGAATTGGTTGAGCAATAGCTCTTGTGTTTATAGCCAGTTCTCAGTGGCAAGCCTCAGACCAGAAACTGCACAAAGGCTAGGTAATTTGAAACTAAATTTACAGTTAAATAGTTAAACTTTCTTGATTGCCTACCATGTGCCAGCCACCATGTTGAGCACCAGGAAGGCAAAGCTGAACTCCTAATCCCTCCGTTTGGATACTTACAGTCTAGAAGAGGAGACAGATATGTAAGCAGAACGTTACAAAGTTATCAGAAGCCGGGTGCTTTACTAGAGAGTAGAACAGAAGGCTGGTAGTACTCAGCCCCGGGGCCTTCAGGGTGTTCTTCCCGCTTCCTGGAGAGGAGGACTTTTGACTTGGGTAAATCCTAGGAGATGGGCTGGAGCTTGCTGGGCAGAGTTGGGGGAGAAGTGCATTGCATGCTGAGAGTCAAGCACGGACAAAGGCCCAGAGACGTGCAATGTACTGGGGTTCAGGGAGCAATGAGAAAGTCCGCATGTCCAAAGTGGCCATGGTCATCCCACTGTTCTTTCTCTTGTCTATTACTACAGCAAAAATCTCTCTTTCTATGCTCAATATTTTATTTTGGATGTTGAAAAGGCTGAACATTGCTTTTATAGTTCCCTTGTTGCTTTAACCCTTCATTTCTCCTCAGGGACTTGTGGGTGCCTCTGAGGAGGGAAAGGTCACGTATCTTTCCTGAAGAAAAAGCACAAAGATGACTATCTCACTGCAGTATGTGGATACAAGCGGAGGCGGTTCAGGGGATTTTGGGCAGGAACCCAGTTAGGCCTTCTTTTACCATCTTCACAGCAGAAAACACGGCCTTGGAAAGCTTCCAAGGTTACCTGTCACAGATCTGGCTACACAGAGGGAGGTTCTGTGGGCCAAAGCTTGTTGCAGAATTGATAGATGAAAACACATGGGGAGTAGGGGTGTGAGGAGAAAACGCGAGCTGGCAGGCAGCCTAACAGAAGGCCCACGTAGGAGCAGAAGCCTCAGGTTTGAGCTTTAGGAATCGGGTTCACAGCTGGCTCTGGAATTGGGCTGGACTGCAGTGGTGCGAAACCAAAGGCCACCTCTGGCTTCCTTTCTTTGCCCCCCCCCCCCCCGCTTTTTTTTTTTTGAGATGGAGTCTTGCTCTGTCACCCAAACAGGAGTGTGCAATGGTGCGATCTTGGCTCACGGTAGCCTTCTCCTCCTGGGTCCAAATAATTCTCCTGCCTCCCGAGTAGTGGGATTACAGGCATGTACCACCACGTCCAGCTAATTTTGTATTTTTAGTAGAGACGGAATTTCACCATGTTGGCCAGGCTGGTCTCAAACTCCTGACCTCAAATGATCCGCCCACCTCCGCCTCCCAGAGTGCTGAGATTATCGATGTGAGCCACCACGCCCGGCCTCTTTGTCTTTCTTTTCCCCGGTGTCTTCCTTGCTCACTCCACCTTCCACAGGGTCTTACGGGTTTCATATACCTCCTTAGTCAACAAGAATAATGTATGTCCTGCTCAAGTCTCCCTCAGTGCCACTTTGCCACCTCAGCTAGACCTTGGCACCATGGACACTCACTGAGTACCCTAACATAGGTGACAACATCTGGGAGCTTCCTGGGGGCAGGACTCTGAGTCTGCTACACATATACATGAAGATTTGCACATAGTAGATAGTCTAGGAAAAAGACGGGCCAGGAGGGAGGAAGGATGGACAGGGAAGAACCTAGTTAGAAACGGAAACCCCAGCCATCCAAAGCAACAACATATTCTAAATTCTGACCAAGAGGAGGCTGCTGCTGGAGGAGGGTGAGAATGACTAGGAGGAAAGAGATAGATAAGTACTCTTAAAAAAAAAAAATTAAAAAATAAAACTTTCTTGCAAGTTTTAGTCACTGCCCACTCGCTCCTACCTCAGCCCTCAGTTTAGAGCCTCAGCTGCACTCAAGGCCCCCAGTGGGCCTCTGTGATACTAGCAGACCCTGCTCCAGCCTCTCCACTGCTCAGAGCTCAGACAGCGTGCCTCTCTGCCTCAGTCTCCAAGGTGAACATCAGGGATGGCCAGCAGGCAGATCAGCCAGGACTGCTTCAAGTCAGGGTGAGAACCAGGGCTGGAGGCCAGAGAATAGCCAGGGAGCTGATGGGAGGCATGGGGCAGTGGAGGGAGCTGGCTGCTCCTGGCAGGACATGGTAACATTAGCCTCCATTTGTCCACAGTGGCTCCGACCAGAGGGCCATGCAGCTTGACTGCTTCACACGGATGGATTGGGATACGGGCTATGGAGGAATACTGAGTATTGTGCCTGGCTGGAGGTCAGGACACGGAAGGACGAACAGGTTTTTCGGGGATGGAGGGAAGAGTGTTCAGATAGAGGGAAAAGATGAGCAAAGCCACAAAAGTAAGAACGTGCAAACTGAGCTCCTGGAATGCCCAGCGTGCCAGTTTTACTGTGGGCTGGCATACACACAGAGGGCCGTAGAAAACAGAGGTCTGGCTGCTAGGCCTGTGTCTAATTGTGGAGGATCTTCAATGATAAATTGAAGAATGTGCACTGTATTGGGAACCCAGTTTTGGTTTTTTTTAACTAGAAGAGTGAATTGCAGCTGGCGCGGTGGCTCACATATGTAATCCCAGCACTTTGGGAGGCCAGGGTGGGCAGAATGCTTGAGCACAAAAGTTTGAGACTAGCCTGGGAAATGTGGTGAAATCTTGCCTCTACAAAAAAATACAAAAAATTAGCCGTACGTGGTAGCACGCGCCTGTAATCCCAGCTACCCAGGAAGCTAAGGTGGGTGATCCCTTGGACCCAGGAGGTCAGGGCTGCAGTGAGCTGTGATCATGCCACTGCACTCCAGCCTGGCGACAGAGTAAGACTCTGTCTAGATTAAAAAAAAAAAAAAAAAAAAAAAAAAAGAATTGAGAAGCAATGGTTAGAATAGTTCCCTCAGAGGAGACCGAAACTAGCAGCAAGGAAATTAGGAAATGAAAGCAATATTCCAGGAAGACATAATGAGGTTGTGAACTAGGATGACGGTAGTGGGAACAGAAAGAAAGCATGTTGTGAAGAACAGCACCCCCTTCCCCAAAAGTAGGACAGCTCCTCTCCCTGCATGAACACCTATCTCACAGAAACATGCAGACACACACACTTAGGAGGTGAGAGAAAACACAGCCTCTTCACCGTCATTCTCTTCTCAGCTGTCAACCCCAGCCCTCCCCAGCTCCAAACCCACTCCACCCCCACCACTTCTCTGTACACCCTTCTCCTGTTCCCTCCATCCCATTTTGGGCAATGGCTGGAGGCATCCGCTCTAAGGACAGAGTCACGCGAAGCTTATTTATATCTGCGGCTGCACTGCCTGAGCCCTTAGTCTCGAAGGCATGTGTTTGGTGGGGAGCTGGGCCACACCCCATCTCCCAGACAAAGCCCTCTTGCTGGGAAGTCTGCAGCTGTGGCCTCCATGAGATCTTGCTGAAAAAATAGGGCCAAGAGGTCACACAGTCCATTCCTCTGCCTCCAGAGAGGTTCTTGGCAAATGCACCCCTGTGACTGAACAGGCTTCCTATCTTAAAGCCCTTCAGAAGCACCCATGAAGCCTGAATGCTTCCTTCTTGCAGTATGTAATTGTTTCCAGAGTTCACTAAGTTCCTCCTTATACCCAACCTAAACTTCTTACTTACATGAAGGAGGCCACCTTGCTTCTTGCTCCGTTTTTGAGGGGTGGCAAACTCTCCAAAACCTTGTCAGTAGGCAAAGAGTTCTGATCAGTGAGGTATGAAGCGCCTATTGAACCGTGGGGCTTATGTCCAATGGATTTGATGACATGAACTAACTTTGGATATAAGCCCATTTATTTTGCAGTTGATCAAATAAGTCTCAGAAAGAATGACAGGATGTCTGGGTCAGCTCACTGCACTGGTGATACTTCTCCCATATCTTCCTGGCGCACTCCTGCCCCCTCTCTCACTTTCCCAGGGATCAAGACTTGTGCTGACAGGGAAGGCTGAGAGATGGAAATACTCTCCTCCCTACAGAAAAGGATACATTCCTCTTGAGTCTAAGAGATTTTAGTCCCTTCTAGGTCCTCAAATGAGACTTGGAACATCATCGTTCTTTAAGGCAGAGATGACCTGAAACGTTTTGTAGGGCTGAAGTTCCTGTCCCCGCTGCTCTCTGGGCCTCTGGGCCACTGGGCCAGGTTGGCCAATCCACCACTGAGGAGGAAGGCAATCAACATCTGTTGGGCACCCTCCAGGCACCAGGCTTTGTGTGTGTTATCATGTTTAATCTTCACAACTCTTCAACAGGGTAACTATGAGCCCCCTTTCACAGATGACGAAGCCAAGGCTCAGAGAGATGTGATGAGAAGAAACAAGAGACTCGCAGAATAGCTAGGTGGCTGATATGGGGTGTGGGACAGTGGAGAGAGCTGTTTGTTCCCATTAACAGGACCTGATAACATTAGCCACCATTTATCCACATTTCAGCCAACCCCAGGGTCAGGCAGTTGAATGTACACAATACTGGTCAAAGAAAAATACAAAGGATCATGCTTGGTTAGACAAATCAGGGCCAGGGTGTTTCTGCCGGGTCTGGGGGGACAGATGAGTTTTTCAATGTGGAATAGTTGGTGTCAGGGAAGACTGAATTCTGACAGGAGCTATTTCCCTCTGACCAAAGTTTTGCCATCTTCCCCAATCGCAGAGGACTGAAGCAGGCTTAAGATTGCAGTGCGAGGCTGAAGTGGGAAGATTGCTTGAACTCAGGTTGAGGCCGCAGTAAGCTATGAGTGTGCCATTGCACTCCAGCCTGGGTGACAGATCTCTCATTTTTTAAAAGTAAAAATTAAAAGATTGCAATGAGTGGTTTAGGCTGGATGTAAGAAAAACTTAGTGGGTTGTGAGGATGGTTATACCAAAGGAGACACAGGGTGAGTGAGCCTTTCTGAAGGGCTCCACAGGGAACTGCAGTGACTCTGCCCTGGGGTGTCCTGTCCAAACCCATTCCTTTCTCCTTTCACCGGAGAACATGATCAGCCTCTTGAGGAAGCTCAGGCTCACCCTGCATAGTCAGGGTCAGAATGCGTTTCTCACCACCCTCCTCCCATTGTCTCTTTAGGAAAGAGGGGGTGGTGTGGCCCTGAACCCCAGGAGCTTGGCCACCACTGTATTCCCAGCACCTGCTATGCTGTGTTTGACAGACATCTCATGCATCAATCAAAGAATACCTTCTCAAAATGGTATATGCCCTTGCTGGCCATGCCTTTGGCATACATCCGGGAAATGTGTGTTCAAATTCCTTCTCTGACAAATGTTGCTGACTGAGCTGCAGTGCCTTGATGATGTCAGCTGAGTTACCTTCAATGCTCAGGAGCGCTTTCTTTTCATCAGCTACTCCTGGTCAGCCACTTGGGAGTGGGGGGCAGGGGGAATTACTGCTTAGGACAGATTCTCAGGCCCTCTCCTGTGTCAAGGGCCCTCAAGGAGAGATTCCAGATGTGCTCACTCTGAGAGAGAACAATTCTAGCCAGGGCTAATATGCCTTTGAGCATCCCAGGGGACATGGTAACCATTGAGTAGGATAGTGCTGATGTTGCTGAAGAGATTCTGTGATTATACTTATTTCTCCCTAATGCTCCAATACCTTGAAATGTGACACGGAGGGGTTCAAATCATCTAGCAGCCTGACCAGAGGCAGCAGCAGTTTCTGTAAGGAGACAGTATTTAACTTTTTTTAAAGTGTAAACTCCTATCTCCTTGAAGTTGAATATTTCCTTTACATTTTAGGGGCATATCTTTTTTTTTTTCGAAATGCTCTTTTGTCCCTCTCTGGATAACAAGTAGTAGGTGCTCAATTGTTTGAATTACATCAAGAAGAGGCTGAGAAGGAAGGGACACATGCATTCTAAATGCTGCAAAAGAAAAAATTGCCATGGCCAGTTTTTAAATTACTTAAGATCCTCTCCCGACTGCTATATACAAGGGGACACTATCATGAATTTCAGAAATGGCACTGTATTTTGTCATTTTTGTAAAGCCCTCGCCACATTTTCTAAAAATAGGCCTTATTCTGTCCAGTGAGACTCCAAGTTGCTTGGGGGTTCTCCCTGTCAGTTTCCTTTTGACTCTCCCACGGCCAGCTCAGGCCTGGCGACCGTGTTGTGCTCTCACAGGGAGAGTCCGTCTTCTCCATTTGCATTTCCACAGTAGTCCTGTCTTCCGCTTCTCCTGTGATCCTCCTGACCACAGGATGTCCGCTTTTGCTGGTGGGTGGGATAGGAAGGCAAAGCAAGGCAGGAGCAAGTGTTAACGATTCATCATCACTTTGCTCATCTCACTACACTTTCATGCCATCAGGGCAAGATGACACAAATAGAAAGCATCATTAGCTCCACTGCTTCCAGTGGGGGGTGGAGGGAAACTCCAGGCAGCTCAGCCTATTTTCACCTTCCATGGTCTTGGGAAAAAGGAGAGGTAGACACTGGTATCTTCTCATAATTCCTTAGTGTAATTTAGCTCCCTTTTATTTGTCCTAATCCTTTAAATATTTTTGACTCATCACCACAGATAAATTCATCAAAACCCTCAAATGAAATCACCAAGAAAACCCAAGAAAGTTGAGTTAGAGAGTACTTTTTCTCTGCATACCATACAATTTTCTTCAAAACATCCTGACTTTCTGGGTATTTGAGATGCTCATTTTCCTGATTGTTATACTTCATTTGGCATTACCCCATCTTTATTAACTTCACTTGAAAAATTATCTGGAAACAACAACAAAATATTTTTAGAACAGCAAATTTCAAAGATGATTGCCCAAAGGAAAAAATGGTTCTGGAAAAGGGGGAAATGGGGACACGTCTCTGGGAGCAACAGTGCTGATGAGAAGGCTCAGGGCCCCAAAGTGGGTGGTGACACAGCATACAGACACATTCTACGCGAAAAACAAGGCAAAACCATGGAAGCCATGGAAAGTTAAAATCTAGTACAAGACTCAATGAAGTGGCTCCACAATATAGTGAAGATAAAGCCAGGCCCAGGACGACTTGGAGGATCATGACCCACCACGGACCCCTGCTTTTCAAGAAGCAGCATTTGCCTTGCCTGTAAGTGGGATGGGTAAGCCTGTGTTTACAGATCCATCCATAAAGACAAAATTTGGATATATTATTATGGATGAAGAAAATAAAATCAAATTAAGCCAACTCACCAGACTTTGGACTTCTCACTACATCTCATCATACTGTTAATGTCTATGTGACTGGCAAAGGCTAAGTCCAAGGCATTGTGCAAAAAACAGGGTTTGATTGAGCAACATAGTTGTTTTTTTTTTTTTGAGACGGAGTCTCGCTCTGTCGCCCAGGCTGGAGTGCAGTGGCACAATCTCGGCTCACTGCAAGCTCCGCCTCCTGGGTTCACGCCATTCTCCTGCCTCAGCCTCCTGAGTAGCTGGGACTACAGGCACCCGCCACCATGCCCTGCTAATTTTTTGTATTTTTAGTAGAGATGGGGTTTCACCGTGTTAGCCAGGATGATCTCGATCTCCTGATCCGCCTGCCTCAGCCTTCCAAAGTGCTGGATTACAGGCGTGAGCCACCATGCCCGGCCTCAGCATAGTATTTTAATACCAGAAGCAAAGCAAATGCATGAACCTAAATACCCTCCTCGTCATCTATACACTCTTTTGTGTGGAACTTTTAGTGAGTCAAAGATTTCAATGTAGGCCCCTTTATCTAGAAATCCACTTAAGGGTTATGTGGGTCTTAAAGTAATAGTTCCCATTTTTTCATTTCTTATTCCCTGCACTTTCCAACTCCATAGGCAGTAGCCACACAAAGCCATTTAATTGAAGTAGGCGGGGCATGGTGGCTCATGTCTGTAATCCCAGCACTTTGGGAGGCCAAGGGGGGTGGATCACTGAGGTCAGGAGTCCAAGACCAGCCTGACCAACATGATGAAACCCCATTTTTATTAAAAATACAATATTAGCCAGGCGTGGTGGTGCATGCCTGTAATCCCAGCTACCTGGGAGTCTGAGGCAGGAGAATCACTTGAATCCGGGAGGCAGAGGTTGCAGTGAGCTGAGATCGCATCATTGCACTCCAGGCTGGGCAACAAGAGTGAAACTCCATCTCAAAATAAATAAATAAATAAATAAAATACTATAATTAAATTTAACTGAAATCACACTAGCCATATTTTAAGTACTCAATAGCTACATGTGGCTAGTGGCTATAATGGTTAGTGCAAATTTAGAACACCTCCATCATTACAGAAAGTTCTGATGGTCAGTGGTGCCTATACTCTACATACCAAGTGCCAGGTCATCTTAATCTCAGTATTCTTTTGGCAGGTATTGGCACAGAAAGATCAAGTGACTTACCTAAGGATTAATGTTGAGTCTTATAAATAGAATTTAAACTGACATCTCTGGGACCCTAGTCTGAGGATCTTGTTTTAATTGATTTGTTCTTCTCTGAACAGTATCTTAACATGAGAAATGGCATATTCCCCAGTTGCAAATTGTCTGCTATCTTGGTTGGTTTGTGCTAGAAAGGTTATGTCTGAAGATCTTAATTTAAGCTGGAATACATTAATTTCTGAACAGTCAACATTCTACTGCTATCTTCATTGAAGGCAATCAGCAGAATGTGTTTACATATATTTCTTTGTATGTTTACCTTTACATATTTTAATTAAATGATTTACAGCATAGTAGACAGAAATTCTATTTTGTTTAGGTCATTATTTTATTACTCGATGTACCCAAATCGCATATGAGGAAAGACAGCTTAAATGTGTTTAATAGTAGAGACAAGGTAATAAAATACTCAGTGAGAACTGATCTAACACTGTGGAAAAAAAAAATACTGAGGATAATGACAGTAGTAGTAATAATAAAAGCAAATGCTTATATATCTGTTTACTATATGCCAAGCATGTTCTAAGTGTTTTAATACATTAATTCTACACCAACTCACTTAATTCTCATACCTACCCCATGAAACACTAATGTTTCTCTATTAGGAATAAGGAAATTGAGGCATAGAGAGACTAAGCTTGTCCATGGTCACAAAGTTAAGATTGGAACCTCAGCAGTATGGCTCCAAAGGCTGGTGCTCTCAGTCACCAGACTACACAGCAGCCCCCTTATCAGTAGGAGATACATTTCAAGACCCCCAGTGGATGCCTATGACTGAGGATGGTACTGAACCCTATATACACATTTTTTTCCTATACATACACAACTATGCCAAAGTTTAATTTATAAAATAGGCACAGTAAGATATTAAAAGTGATTATAAAATAGAACAATTATAACAATATACTGTAATAAAAATTATGTGAATGTGGTCTCTCAGTATCTTCACCTCTGGGAACCGAAACTGTGGAAAGCAAAACAGCAGATAAGGAGACACTACTGCACTGCAAAGTGACGAAGCACTGAGAAAAACTAGTCCCATCTTCCTAGCTTTAACCAGCAAGTGCCCTTGATACTTCTAAATTTAGGGAACATGCCCACTTCCCAATTAGTATGCGTATCTTTTTTTTCTGCATCTCATTTTTCTTTTCATTCATTAGTGTAGTGTTGAAGTTACAAACAGTTTCCCCCCACCACAAACAACTGTTTTAACAGTTGATGCCAAAAATTCAGTAGATATTTTACCAAACTAAATCAGAGCTCCAATCCTGGATCTAATGGACATACTAAAATAAGTCTTTCCTACTTTAGAGTTATGTTCAGTTCAGTTATACTCTGAACTTGTTGGACTTGCTTTTATTTTAATAATTCCTGGCCAGGCACGGTGGCTCACGCCTGTAATCCCAGCACTTTAGGAGGCCGAGACGGGCAATCACCGGAGTTTGGGACCATCCTGGCCAACACGGTGAAACACATCTCTACTAAAAAATATAAAAATTAACCGGGCATGGTGGCACATGCCTGTAATCCCAGCTACTCGGGAGACTGAGGCAGATGAATCGCTGGAACCCGGGAGGCGGAGGTTGCAGTGAGCTGAGATTGCACCACTGCACTCCAGCCTGGGCAACAGAGCGAGACTCTGTCTAAAAAAAAAAAAAAAAAAAAAAAAAAAAAAAAAATTCTCTTCTGAGTTTGCCAGGAGCCCGTAATACAACCAAGTTAAAAAGTTCATAAACACAGCTATCAAAAACCTATCTTTTAAGAATGTAACATTTGGGAAGTTCTCAAAGGGAAATGATGGCTTACAAGATTTGCTTCTTTTTTTGGAGAAATCTACCTTGAATGGCACCAGAAGCTTGAAATCCACATTGTAAACTTTAATCCTGAAAATAGCCGCTTAATTACAAATAAAAAAGATCTTCCCCAGTTTAAGAAATGTTTTTGTTTGTTTTTAGTCTTTCAGTCACTTGATAATACAACTCTAGGCCGCAATCCAGAAAACCAGTCTAATTCAGTCACTTCATAGACAAAAAAACCCCTAAGATGTAGAGAGGTAAAGTGACTTGCTTGGTCACACAGCTAATTCATCAGAACAAAGAGTGAAACCCAGGCTTTCTGATTCAGCTGTTTCCACACCTGCTAAAAGAACAAGGGGTTCTGCACACGTCTTCTGCACTGCTCTGGCAATTTTTCCTAAGCACGTGTTCCCAGATGCTGAGATGACTATGCAGGTTGTGTGAACCGCATACAACTGGGCTGCAACTAAAGAGATGTCATTCACAGTGGACACCGTAGATCTGTACACATTTTATGAGAATGTTCTGGCTGTTAGCAGCACAATGGGTTGTGCTCATGAAAGCAAGCAATCTTGGAGAGACCCAAGTTGTGATTCACTTCTCAGTCCCAGAGGTCACATGACAAGAAAAAAAAAAAAAATTTTATTTTTTAACTCAGACTCCATTCTCCTTTGAATTAATGTTGACATATAAGAGAAAAAGGCAAAACACAAGCAAAGAAACTGAGATATTTATTTAAAAAGGAAATTCCAGGGAAAGTACCCTGCATTACCTTAGGAGCTGCATCCGGCCAAATTACTTATAGCATCAATATCTGCAACCGTATGATCCCTGATGTTTAGAAATCGTGACCCTGAAGCCCTAAATGATCCCCAATCAAAAAGCAGTTAAGTTATATCTAGCATACTGTGTTAAGAAAGTCTATTTTATCATGGTTTTCAACCAGTATTAAAATAGGAAAAAAAAGGAGTTTTCTGGCTAACCAGAAAACTCTGTTCCCTGAGCATCTCAACAAACTGAGCCTGTGTTATAAAGAGACTGCTCTCTCTAAACAATCAAGTCTAGCATAACTCATCAAGTAGAAACCAAACCAATCACCAACCAAAGGAAAAGATCCACCCCTTCTAACTTAAAACATTAAAGATATTAAATGAGTGATTTTTTTCACTTTTGGAAATAATGTGAAATGTCTGTATTACACATAGTTGCAGACACATTAGAAAAAAACAAATTAATGTTTAATTTTCTATGAAATTGCTAGCTGCTCTTTGTTTCAATAAATATGAAAAAAATTAAGATTGCTTTAGCACAGGAAGAGATAGATAGATACATGGTTGAAACAATACAGCAGGATGTTTCAATACTGCTAGACTGTGGGCTTTCATAATCCAGAAGGCTGGATGTTGTAGGGAGCACTTTCAAGTCCATCTACAAAAGGACTCAGGTTCTGCTACCATGGATAAACCTTGTAGTGACTGGTCAGAACTTCTCAATGAACAGCTCAGAATCCTAGGTCTAAGCCAGGCAGCAAATGATGTATTTTGGAAGAGTAGTGGTCAAATTTATCAATTCAATGATCTCAACATGTGACTATTCTTGAAAGAAAAAGAAAAAGCTCGGCAACAGAAAAACAGTAATGACAAAACAAAACAATCTTCTGGCCAGAAGCCCAATTATTTTTCAGAAAAAATTTTTAAGAAAACAAAATTTTTCCAGAATATTCCATTACAAAAATCAATGAAATGAATTACACTGTAACTTTCATACATATTCCATATGAAAAAGCAAACTGCTTCTGGCAATTTGATTGATCTCTTGAAAGTCTGCCGTGCATGCATTCCATGGTTAAAACCGTGTGTAGGCATTGCGCTGCTGCTGCTGCTGTAATGGCTGCTGGGCTTGCTGCTGTTGTAAGCGAATTTGCTGGGAATAAGGGTCTTCCAGGGATTTTACAAATATGGTAGTTCTGGGACCAGTCTTCCATACTATACCATTGGCATCTTTCACAGAAGATTCCACTGTAATGTTGTGTGTTCCAAGGATAGCAAAGTTCAACAGAAATTGAGTACTGAAGTAATCATTATGAGGTTCAACCCTTTGCTCCATCTCATTGGTCATGTTGTCAATGGGTATCTGGAATGAAACAATTGTTAAATAACAACAATGGCTAACATTTATTCAGTACTTACTATGAGCTTATTTAGACCATGCAGACAATCAAAAAGTAGGTACTGCTATCATTCTTGCTTCACAGATGAGGAGTCTGAGGCAGACAGGTGAAGTAATTTCTCCAAAGTCACATGATTAGTGAATGGAGTAGGAATCTGAACATAGGCAGGCTACCTCCAGGGCCTACACTCTGAACTATTAAGCGATGCTCCTCACTATCCTTGAGTAGAATGAGCTCCCAGGGCTGTTTACAGCCCCTTCACATGCTGGGCTTTCTTCCCTGCTTACTCAACCCCATCTCTAAATCCCTATCTTCCTTGAGACTGTGAAGAGATATTCTGAAGAAATAGGATGAAATCACCTGTTCCAGAGAGTTTAAAATCTAAGAGACTGAAAAAGAACAAAACACTAAGCAAATTTAAGTTAGGTTCCCCTCCATCCAGTTGGTCTGATTTTTATTACTTAATGTAGTGATTCCTTACTCCTTTAATAAATTAACTGAACAATTTGCACATTGCTCATTTAATAATCAGTGTCTTGTTCAGACTGGAAGTACAATATGTTATAAAACACAGATTTACAGGCTCATTCATTTAGCCAGACATTCATGCTTTTGTTCTTCAAAGACCAGAATAAAACCTGCTGACGTACTCTTACCTGTACCCAAGATGAAACATGTCAAGAGATAGATTTCTCCTGAGAATGCAAATAAAGGTGATCTTAATGTGTATTTGACCAGATTGCTCTAGGTTTATGTGTGTGTAATTAATTATATAAACGTGCCCTGCAGCTTTGTGTCTCAAGGAGCAGTTACCATGTCACTTTTCCAGAGACATTTACCTGTAACATTAATGAACTGACCTCACCAACCAATTCAAGGTCTTAGAATTATTTATAGTACAGGTACTTTTTCACGTTTAGCCTTTGTATAGTTTTTATTTCCCTAAAGAATATGCCTACCAAAGAACTTCCTTAAAAGGACCAGAAATAGGCCTAGGGAACCTGATCACCCTGAACGGATGGCTGCATTTTAAGCTGCAAACTCACTGTGAATAACACGGCAAAGTAATCATGTTATTACACGGCTTATTATATCAGCTTCCTGACTTTAATCAATGCCTCTTGAGAGGTAAGTCAACAAGCAGAAGACCATAGCTTCTAGGTTTAAATGTCGTTTCCTTAATAGAAGATATTATACGCAAGGAACAAAGAGAATCATGGTTACTACTGTTTCAAATTCAAAGTGAAGAGAGAGCTGCAGACAGGGATAAATTGTGTAAATTCTCATTACAACCTTCTGTGACAGCAGATACCCAATTTTAACAGTTGTACTCTAAATATAGTAAATAATTTTTTCATCATTCACAAATTATTGAGTGGCTACATAAGGTACCATGCAGTATGGCATAGATGTCAAAACAGGAAAAGAGGAGAATGAAGGCTGAGCCATGTCAGAGTGCCAAAGTGAGAGGAACTTGCCATAGTTAAGAAAGTAGTAATGGCTTAAGAAAGTAATAATAGTTTAGAACCAGACCTTCCATTGGCTTTTTAACCTAAAACCACCAAAGATAATAAAATGCTCTCTTTTTATACCTTCACTGATAACCCGCCTTCCACGCTACGCCACAATAAACCTAAACACAGCCAATCTGGGCATCTGAATAACTTTGCTGCTACAACTGTGGACTTGGTCCCTTGCTCCATTTACTGTGGATAAACCACCAAGGAATTGGAAATGAATGTCTAAAGCAAGGAACATTCTTTATTTGGAACATTGGCATTTCATGGGTACAGATTCAGTATCTTAGCTCTGGCTAACAATGTAAGCCTGATTCAGGTTATTACTTACCTATATCCTGAGTTCTCAAGGCAGCAAATCCCTAGGGTTACACTCTTAAAAAAAGATTTTACTTTATCTGACCATTTTTTAGAAATGCTATATACTTTTTTTAAATGATAAAATTTACTTAAAATGGAGAAAACTACATAGATGTGTATTATTTTGTGGGGAGGGATTGGGTGGGTTAGGGAGACACTTGTTTTTCAACTTCTGACATTTGAAGGGACCTCTTGATGTGCGAGGGGCCTTTCATTACATTAATTTCCTGGCCTAGTGGGGAGGAGGGAGGAGGTGAGTCTTGCTGATGGGTGAGTTTCTGGGCAGGAACCAGACATGGGAAGGTAAGCCCTTGCTCTTTCTCTTCTGCTTTGGGCACCCGAGTTCTCTGTGCCCTGCCATAAATTTTATAGGGGCAGGCTCCCATATGTACTGACTGAGGCTGGGTGAAAAAGTCCAATTCAGGGGTCTAAGGTTAGAAAGTCCTTGCTGCCAGGCATCGGAGTTAGGTTTTCCCACAGCTCTAACAGTAATAAAACTCATATTTTGATCTTTGCCTGGATGCTTCGTCCCTATTAACTGGTTCAGGGAGAGAAAAAAGAAGTGTTTATCAACCCCTTCCAGCCCCAATGTGGGCTTTTAATTTATGTCCATCTGATCCCTTTGGAGGTATAACTGCAATCTGTTTAACCATGAAAAACACTGGAAAACTTCCATCAATGAGCTCATATAAAATCTGTATCACAATTCTGCCTCTTTCCTAAATTACCTTGTAGTCTTGTCCGGATTTACTCTGCAGTGTGGAAGAAACATTCAGACAGACAGACTGAATTTTGCGAAAGAGTCCTGGTTTAGATCCGTGCTGAACCACTCCCTCTACCTTTAGCGCCAGCTGCTGGTTATTCTGGACAGCAATGGGCTCTGCAGGGTTCCGGGGCGATGGTGACAGAGCAAGCTGGAATGCCAACACTCAAATAAATGCCAACAACCAAGAGCAAGCTTCCTTCTGACAAACATGTCTGTGCTAATCACTGGTTACAGGTTAACAGAATCGATTGTGCACTCCCCTACCCCCACATGACCTGACTGTGCCGAGAAAAGACAGATGTACCTTTAAAGTGCCTCCTTCTAAACATCACTGTGGTTTTCATCTCAAACCTCAGTTCTACTTGAGGATGATAGAGAACTAGAGAAAAGCAAAGGCACTGTTCTCCCAATTTTTGTGGTGAGGCATTTCTTTGACAATGAACCACTTCTAGTAGGGAAATGCATTATATCAATTTTCATTACCTAAGAGCTGCTGTCTCTTTGGTCTTAGGTAAATTTAAGTAAACTAAATTCAAATGTAAATGAACTTAAAGTTCCAGGATTATCTACACAGCGAAGTCACTGTGCTATAAAAAAGTCAATATCCACAAATGAATCAAATGACATTTTTTAACCTCTCATTAGTTTTTCTTCAAAAATGTATTAAAAATCCCAAATACGCATCAATTAAAGAAAGCTCAAGTCTTGCTAAATGAAAAGATGGAAGAAATTTGAGTCTTTCTGATAATGCTGTTGAACTACTAAACTAATCAACCCTGGAGACATCCTACTTTAGGACTTCTTATCTAGATCGTCAGTCTTCCTCATTATTCCAGTCATTTTGAAATGGAATGCTTTGTTATTTGTAATCAAAAGCATCTGCATGGATGTAAAAGTTTACTGAAGACATTAACTAACAGGGATAATCTAGGAAATCTCTTAGAAGTGACAATTTTCTCCCTTTTCCAACAATTTTTTTGAATCAAAAATAGCTTTTGAATTGTGAGTGGCTTAAATATTTCAAAATACTAATTCTACTCACTGGTTAGCCCCTCAAAATATGTTACTGAAAGGCAGAAGTACTTTGGAAGTAGAACTGGTGACACTTTACTGGACCTGATTCATTCTAAGTTGGGTCTGAATAGACTCAGCTCAAGATCCTTGCAGGCTACTGTGATATATCACTAATTTATTCCTGGAGGTAAGAGGCAAACAACAGAGCTCCAGTTACCTAAATGCCTGTCTCATAGCATTTGGCACTGACAATTAAAAAGGGAGAGAGTTTAACTCTCAAATCCATTCCTTTCATCCAACCCTTGATAAAGGAGAGAAATGGCTTACAACTAGGTTTTATCAAACCCAAAGGTAGGCCAGGCGCGGTGGCTCATGCCTGTAATCCGAGCGCTTTGGGAGGCAGAGGTGGGTGGATCACTTGAGGTCAGGAGTTCCTGACCAGCCTGGCCAACATGGTGCAACCCCATCTTTATCAAAAATACAAAAATTAGCTGGGTGTGGTGGCGGATGCCTGTAATCCCAGCTCCTCGAGAGGCTGAGGCAGGAGAATTGCTTGAACCTAGAGGTTGCGGTGAGCCAAGATCACACCACTGTACTCCAGCCCAGGCGACAGGGCGAGCCTCTGTCTCAAAAAACAAAACAAAACAAAAAAACCAATAAACCAAAGGTAACACACTGAAATGTAGCTATGTCCTACATAATCTTCAGAAGACACCTGGTTTTAAAACCTATATTAACCTTAGTATTCTTCCTGTATTACCTTGATGCTGGTAGACTGTAGTTTCTGGAAAAAATATCTCTGGAAAGAAAGAGGAACTTTCAGCAAAGCAATGATGGCATTGCAGAGGCATGCTGTATGCTGAGGGAAAAAAAGAAACTAAATCAAATAAAAATAAATTTTCAAATTTCATCAACAAGTGGTACATTCAGTATAAAACTACAAATGCCCATATAATTACAAATGTACATACCAATCAAGAACTAGGCATCACATCCAGGAACTGTGCATACATACTAAATCATTCATGTCATCAATCACAATTATAGATTTTTACTTTATTGTGAAGTATATTCAATAAAATATAAGTGACAGAAATGAGAAAATCCACAGTCCTCAAGGCCAAGCAATAGGAAAATTCCACATTTCTACAGCACTCAGAAATATCAGTATATTAGTAAACAAATATATTAGATGCTAAAATACAGAGTAACTATCACATGGCAAAGTATGATAAACAGTATGGTAAAGAAGCCCGAGCATTTTGCAGGACCTTGGCTTTCAGCTGGCTCATTCTTTCATTAGGTGGCTTCTTTGTCTCTATGGCCACCGGTCCTCAGAGTAAGCAATGGTGGAAACTTAGTCGAATTCAGATGAAAGAGGACTATATAGTCGGAGAATCCTGAAACTCTAACAAAATACCTTATTTCTCAAATCTGCTTCACACATTTAACTGAGTTTTGAAAATCCCAGCATGACTGCAGAGGTACAGAAACACTGCAGAGAATATTTTGAGCCTTAATGAAAGTGGTCATAAAATCAGAATTTAAGAGTTCAACGATATTTTAAAGATTACCCAGTCTAATCTTCAATTTTGCTGATGACACAGGTCACACAGATAGGTAACAGAACAAGCTGGGACTAGAATCTAGGTTGCCTGACTCTTCAGTGATTTTCTTCTGTATCACCAATGATTTGCCAACTTAATAGAAGAAAACTGAAAGTATCATAAGAACACCTTCAACTTTAGGTGAACCAGAACCATTCCTACTTGGTCTACTATCCCTTCCTCAGTCTACTCCGGTCTCAGTGGCCTCCTAAGGCACAACAGTGAGGCAGCACTCCTTTCGCAGGGGCACTAGCTGCGGGGGGTCTGTTCCTGCAGACCCGATTCAGCAACGGATGAATAAAGTACACTGACACCCAGATATTCTGCTCTGCCAGTCCAGCTGAGGGTCCCAGCTGCTTACAGGCTCCTGCTGAGTCCTGTTAACAGTTGTGACTGGTCCCTGATCAGCTAGTCAGACTCGCATTTATTCAGTAAGATTAACTAACAAAAGCTTGAGTCAACACCATTAGAGGGAAATTGACATTGTGGACTTCTGAGTAAAAGGCACTTAAGCACCCATGGTACATCAAAGGTTAGTCTTTACATGAGTAAACAAGCTAGCTAGGTAAACTACTCTGCCTTTCTTTATTACTATTTTAATTTGTTTAACTAAAGGTAAAGGGATCAGGTCGCCTTCAGTCAGATCTATTACTGAAGTCATACAAACTTCTCAGCCTTCCAAGAAGATTTGTGTCTATTTCTATAACTATCTCTAATATTTTTCCCACCAGCCTGATTGAAACCCAACACCACAGGTTGAAAACTGCTGCATGCACCATGTGGTATGCTGTCTGTCCCTCTAAGCTCCTGCTTTCAAACAGAATGTCACCTAGTTGCTCATGCTGTAAATATTTTTTTTTTCTTTTTTTAAGTTGGGTGTTAAGGCTAAAAGCCAGAAAAATCCATTCCTTATTGGGTTCAGGCAGTTGAACATTTTGTGCCCAATAGGCTCATAGTACAAATGCCAGGTCTATTACCTGAGATAATTACAACACAGATTTAAAGACACTGGTTCTATTCTTTCAGATTCAACTGTTAAAATAGCATTAATCAGCTTCCTGCAACAAGTAATTTGGGAAGTATTTGCAGGGACATCCACCTTTGGTGGACCTCTGATGCCACACTAGTGTTTAAGGAGAGAAACATCTTTGAAGGGTGGACTCAGAGGACCACAAGGGACTTCAGGCTGTTTTCAGGCAGAAAGTCACCATTTTGCCTTTTAAAAGAATGGTGCAGATTTTGCAATACCCCCTTGGAAAAGTGTGGAGTGCCTCTGAGGTCAACAGCCCCTTGGGTATTGACCTCCATAGGTATATTAGCAGACCACTATTAAGATGTCTGGAGATGTAAATTACATATCATAATCAGAAAGACGTTAATTTTTTTTTTTTTTGCTTTTTGGTTTTTTTGAGACGGAGTCTCGCTCTGTTACCCAGGCTGGAATGCAGTGGTGCGATCTCGGCTCACTGCAAGCTCTGCCTCCTGGGTTCATGCCATTCTCCTGCATCAGCCTCCCAAGTAGCTGGGATTATAGGCACGTGCCACCACGCCCGGCTAACTTTTGTATTTTTAGTAGAGACAGGGTTTCACCATGTTGGTCAGGCTGATCTCAAACTCCTGACCTCGTGATCCACCCGCATTGGCCTCCCAAAGTGCTGGGATTGCGGGCAGGAGGCACCGTGCCTGGCCAACGCTCTCTTAATTGTCAATCCAATGGATACTTCTCAGTCTTTGTATTTTCTGACATTTCTGTGGCACCTGATAATGCTTTTCCTTCCATGAAATTCCACCTAATAGTCCATACCCTTATTTCTGATTGACTTTAAGACCTTCTATGTGCAGATGACCTTATATGTATCCCAGCTCATCTTTCTTCCAACTCCAACGTATTTACTATCCAACTGCCTAAAGACAACAACGTGTTTGAAAATAAAACCTGCATCTTCTATCACCTCTCTATATTCTATCAGTAAAGGATCAATCAGTTGTGTAACTGATCACTGAAGCTGGAAACCTGGAAGGCATGCCTCCATCATCTCATGTCTAGTTTAAAAAAAAAAAAAAAAAAAAAGGGCCGGGTGTGGTGGCTCACGCCTGTAATCCCAGCACTTTGGGAGGCCAAAGCGGGCGGATCACGAGGTCAGGAGATTGAGACCATCCTGGCGAACACGATGAAACCCCGTCTCTACTAAAAACACACAAAAAATTAGCCGGGCGTGGTGGCGGGCGCCTGTAGTCCCAGCTACTGGGGAGGCTAAGGCAGGAGAATGGTGTGAACCCGGGAGGCGGAGCTTGTAGTGAGCGGAGATCGTGCCACTGCAATCCAGCCTGGGCGACAGAGCAAGACGCTGTCTCAAAAAAAACCAAAAAACAAAAAAAACACACTCAGCCTTGAAAATATTTTCACTAAGTATCTCTCATATATATCTGTTTTTCTCATTCCTACTGACATTTTAGTAATTTGTTCCTTACTTTGGATTACTGAAAAAGCCTTGTAGTCATTCTTCTTTCCTCTAATTTCACACCCTACCAGCCATTTCCTGTTTTGCTTCTATATGATAATAAACAATCTATATTAAGCACTTCTCTCTCCCACCCATTTACAATTTCTAAGAAGCCCCCCAGTGCCTAAGGACAAAGTCCAAACTCCTTAATACTGTGTTCAAAGCCTTCTGTCACCTGGCCGCTGGCTACCTCTCTGATTTCATCTAATCCCTAGCCTGTACGTTACATTGCAGTAATAACAAACTGTTCCTAGAAGACACCATGCTATTTCATGCCTCTGCTTTCGAACATGTTTTCTGCCTGAGATTCCCAACCCCTTCTTATCTGCCTGGAAAACTCATATACAAATACATCTTCCCTCTCAACTGCACCACCAATCCATTTTCCCTATCTTTTGACGTGAACTACTCTTTTTTGTTCTACATCTCTACATTGTGCAGAATTCTATTAATGCACATACACTGTATTGTGTTTATTTGTTATAAAATCTTTCTTTCAGCTGGGTGCGGTGGCTCACACCTGTAACCCCAGCACTTTGGGAGGCTGAGGCGGGTGGATCACGAGGTCAGGAGATCGAGACCACCCTGGCTAACACGGTGAAACCCTGTCTCTGCTAAAAATACAAAAAATTAGCTGGGCATGGTGGCGGGCACCTGTGGTCCCAGCTATTCGGGAGACTGAGGCAGGAGAATGGCGTGAACCCAGGAGGCAGAGCTTGCAGTGAGCCGAGATCGCGCCACTGCACTCCAGCCTGGGCGACAGAGCGAGACTCTGTCTCAAAAAAAAAAAAAAAATCTTTCTTTCTTAAGACTATGGACAACTTGAGGGAAGATCCCATGTCTGTCATTTTTCTATCCCTAGGATCCCAAAAGTACTTGTTGAACTGAATCTGGAGGCTCAGACGGTAACAAATCTATAAAATACAATTTGAAAATACAGAAAAAGAGAATTTATTTATTTATTTATTTGAGATGAAGTTTCACTCTTGTCGCCCAGGTTGGAGTGCAATGGCGTGATCTCGACTCACGGCAACCTCCACCTCCCGGGTTCAAGCAATTCTCCTGCCTCAGCCTCCCACGTAGCTGGGATTACAGGCGCTTGCCATCATGCCCTGCTAATTTTTGTAGTTTTAGTACAGATGGGGTCTCACCATGTTGGGCAGGCTGGTCTTGAACTCCTGACCTCAGGTGATCCGCCCACCTTTGCCTCCCAAAGTGCTGAGATTACAGGCATGAGCCACCATGCCCGACTGGAAAATGTTTTATTAACCACTCCTTGTATGACAGCACTGTGCTAGGCAATGAGCATTATTTCATTTAAACCTCACAGTAATCCTATGACGCAGGCATGTTTTCTACTTCATATAAAAGGATGTTAAGTAATGTGACTAAAGTCACAGAACTGCTGAGCGGCAATGCCAGAATTTGAACCTAGTTCTGAATGAGCATAGGGCCCTTTTCTCTGTACTGTCTTCTGCTGGGCAGAAAATTCCCATTCCATTATACTCAATTCCATCAAAACCAAGTTTCTGTTTATCATCTATTTCATTTTTTAGGATGGAGCTTAGAGGAATATGAAAATAACCACTGTCTCACACAGATGTGTGTATTTCTTTCAAAGATTGTCTTTACACTCTCTCTTAGCAAACAATGTCACTGTCAAACAGCTGTCAATTCGGTTCAGTAAATACTATTGACAATTTTACATGGAAAGCAGTATGTCAAGGGAATTGCCCCTCTTTAGATCTAACCTAACTCTTTAATGACACATCCTATTTATTCTAAAATACTTGATAAAGCAAGAAAGTACAGAATGAGAAGAGAAGCAGAAGAGAAACTCTCCAAGGGGTAAAGTTCAAAGGCTGGGAATTGTGGACTGAATGTTTGTGTTCCCCCAAATTCGTATGTGAAAGCTGTAACCCCCAAGGTCATGGCATTTGGAGGTGGGCCCCCATGATGGGATGAGTGTTCCTCTGTTCTTTTTCTTTTTTTTGAGACAGAGTCCTCGCTCTGTTGTCCGGGCTGGAGTGCAGTGGCATGATCTCGGTTCACTGCAACCTCTGACACCCGATTCAAATGATTTTCCTGCCTTAGCCTCCTGAGTAGCTGGGATTACAGGTATGCGCCACCATGCCCAGCTAATTTTTGCATTTTTAGCAGACACAGGGTTTCACCATGTTAGTTACGCTGGTCTCAAACTCCCGACCTTGTGATCTGCCCGCCTCGCCCTCCAAAGTGCTGGGATTACAGGCGTGAGCCACTGCACCCGGCTGGGATGAGTGTTCTCCCAGAAGAGGAAGAGTGACCCGAGCTCTCGATCTCTCCCTACCATGTGAAGACACAGTGAGAAGGTGGCTGTCACCAGGGCCAGGAAGAAAGCCCTCACCAGGAACCGAATCTGCCGGCACCTTGATCCTGGACTTCCCTGACTCCAGAACTGTGAGAAATAAATGTCTGTTGTTTAAGGCACCAAGCCTATGGCATTTGTTATAAAACCTGAGCAGAGTCACTAGGGAATGGTCAGACAGGGAGGAGAAAATTTGGGTGAGAATGTGTCAGCCTGTCCTATGACTGGTAAATCAGGGGAGAAGATTTAATAAAGGGTGAGCACTCTGAGAATTTCTTAGGAAGTGCCAAAGGCAGCAGAAATTCAGCAGGCTAAAGGCTGAAGAGTGTACTGAAAGACATTACTGTCATCACCTGGTAGGAAATGATTCATTGCCAGTCAGACAACAAGCCCAGTTCTTCCTGTTTCAATTGGCCAGTGGTTCTCCCAACCATGGCAGCATGACAGAATCACCTGACTGCATGTAAAACTACTAATGCCTGGGCCCCAATTCCAGAAATTCAGAGTTAACTGGTCAGGGGTGAGGCCTGTATATTCATGTATTCTTTATAAAAAGCCCTCAAATGATTCTAATGTGTAGCCTGGGTTGAGAATTATTGTACTTCAGTTAAATTGTTACAAAAAGAGAAAAGTTTTATTTGTATTCTGTAGCAGCTAGAGATGTGGTAAGTGCTTTCATGGATGATCTCATTTACTCCCCACTACAATGCTGTGATGTCGGTATTAACCCTGTTTTATAGGTAAGGAAACAGGCACAGAAAGGTTAATTTGTTGAACTCACAGAGTTAGTAAGTGCCATAGATATATGAAAACCCACATCCATACAATAAAAGCTCAATAAAACAAATGCCACTTGCCATATAAGAAACAGGGGTATACTTCCGATTGAGTGATTCTACCTCCTCCAAGACATGATTATATACAGACATCATTCTTCTTTCATATTCACTATCAGCATGGGCTGTTCCAGTAGATCCATATTCCTGGAAACTGAAGTAAAGGTCAATATTGATTAATCCATCAAAATAGCATGGCTATTTAATACCTACATGTATCAGGTACTTTCAAATATTTTCATTTAATTTTTAAAATCATGAAGTTATTTCCATTTATAGGTGAGAAAATTGAGGCTAGGAGAGGGTAAGTAGTTTGCCTACAGTCATACAGCTAGTAAATCGCAAACCAGAATTCAAACCCAGGTCTGACTTCAAGTTATGTAATTCTTAATCTCTTTGGTTGCCAGGAAATATGACAGTGTTTTACTGCCATAGGTGAAAGAGACATAAAGACATCTGAAAAGGGGACTATCAATAAAGCCAGCAGAGAGGTGCCAAACTATCAATAAAGATATATAATAACAGGTTAGATACATAAATAACAGGTTAGAACATGGAGGAATGTCACAGAAGAAAATAGTCTTGAACATATCAGTAGGTGAGTAAGACAGGTAAACTCTGGAGAGATGGAAAGTACAGGACATTCATGGCTAGAGATATGGCATGAATCTAAAGCATGGAGATGAAACGCACAGGCATGTTCAGAAGACAGTTTGTATACACAGCATGGCGGGATAAGTTTAACCTAGATTTCTTCCTTTTTCTTCTACTGCTTCGAACCCCTGCAAATTTCTGAAAATATTTCTAAGTGAAAAAAGGCATTTCTAACTAAACTTTTAAAAATACAATGTAGGTAATTTAAATATGCTGGGCATAACACTACTCTTATTATTCCCTACTATCATTTTAATGCCTACTATGTAGAAGGCATTTCAGCCAGCTATTTTATATATATTAGTTCATTTAATCTTCACAACTACTCTGGGAAACAGGCCTCATTATCTACCTATAGTTTATGCATACATGGCTCACTGGGATGATATACATTCACAGAGCTAGGAGTGACTGGTAAGGGATTCATGTTCACATTTGCTGGGCTCCAAAGCTCTGTTTCCTGCTCTTTACTATATCTTAAGTTCTATTAAGACAAGAACCGAAGCTCATTTGTATGATGGACTTTAAGGACAACTAAACTACATAAAAGACTTCCATTTTTTTGCTAACAAAACAATTCCATTTCTGGTGGTAGGCAACCACAGATTTGCTTTTTATCTCTGTAAATGAGATTTGTTTCCTAATAGTTCATATAAATAGAGCCATACAATACACTCTTTTGTGTATGGTGTGGGGTAAGGAAGATTATTTTTTCCCTTTTATATATTTAGTTGTTCTAGCACAATCTGTTGAAAAGACTATTCTTTTCCCATACAATTATCTTGGCATCTTTGACAAAAATCAAGTGACTACGTGAGTATCTATTTCCGGACTCTCCATCCTACCCTTAAGCCATCATCACATTGTCTTAATTACTGTAGTTTTATATTAAGTATTGAAACCAGTAGTTAAGTCTTCCCACTTTAGTTTTTCTCATTTATTTTGCAATATGGTGAAGTACTTAAATTGATTTTCTAATGTTAACCCAACCTTGCATTCCTGGGATAAACCCTATTTAGTCTTAATGTATTATATTTACATATATTGTTGGACTGAACTTTTGTTAAAAATTTTTGTCTATGCTAATGAAGAGTATTTAAATTTGTCCTATTCATCTAAGCAAATTTCTTTGCACAAAGTTATTCTTTCCTTATTATGCTTTTAATATCTGTTAAGATTTGTATTGATGCCATCATTTTATTTCTACTATTAGTGATTATTTTTTCTTGCTCGGACTAGTTTTATCAATTTTATTAATCTTTTCAAAGAACCAGCTTCTGGTTTCACTGATTTTCTCTACTGGCTTCTTTCACAGCATGTTTTTGAGGGCACTCATGGTTTCTGTATGACTTGCTGAATGATCAACAGGTCATTCATCTTCATTACTAAGTAGCATTTCATTTGTGGATATACTACAATTTATTTACCCATTAGCCTACTGAGAGACACTTGGATTTTTCCAGATTTGTTATTATGAATAAAAATGCTATGAACATTTGTGTATATGTCTGTGTGGAAACATGTTTTCCTTTCTCTTGGGTAACATAGTAGGAGTAGAATTGGTGGTCATATGATAAATGTATGTTTAACTTTATATGACATTGTCAAACAGTTTTCCAAGTGGCTATATCATTTTGTATTCCCAACAACGTATTAGTATGAATTCAAGCTCCTCCACATCTTCACCAACGTAGGGTATTGAAGGTCTTTTTAATCTTAGCTGTTCTAGTGGGAGTAGTATCTCATTGTGATTTTAATTTCCCTAATGACTACTAATGTCAAGCACCTTTTCATGTGCCTATTGGGTATTCACATATTTTCTTTTTTGAAGTGTCCAAAACTCTTATCAGTTTTTTTTTTTGAGACAGAGTCTCGCTCTATCGCCCAGGCTGGAGTGCAGTGGCACAGTCTCGGCTCACTGCAAGCTCCACCTCCCGGGTTCACGCCATTCTCCTGTCTCAGCCTCCTGAGTAGCTGGGACTATAGGCGCCCGCCACCACGCCTGGCTAATTTTTTGTATTTTTAGTGGAGACAGAGTTTCACCGTGTTAGCCAGGATGGTCTCGATCTCCTGACCTCGTGATCTGCCTGCCTCGGCCTCCTAAAGTGCTGGGATTACAGGCGTGAGCCACCACGCCCGATCCTCTTATCAGTTTTAAAAAATTGGATTGTCAGCTGGGCATGGTGGCTCATGCTTATAATCCCAGCACTTTGGGAGGCCGAGGCGGGTGGATCACCTGAGGTCGGGAGTTTGAGACCAGCCTGGCCACTATGGTGAAATCTCAACTCTACTAAAAATACAAAAATTAGCTGGGCATGGTGACGCATGTCTGTAATCCCAGCTACTCGGGAGGCTGAGGCAGGAGAATCGCTTGAACTCGGGAGGTGGAGGTTGCAGTGAGCCAAGATCGCGCCATTGCACTCCAGTCTGGATGACAGAGAGTCCGTCTCAAAAAAAAAAAGAAAAAAATCGGATTGTCGAGTTGTGTGGTGTTCTTAATAAAACAATGTCTGAATAAAAGTCTTTTGATAGAATATGTTTTGAAAATATTTTCTTGTTGTCCATAACCTTTTCCATTTTTTAAATGACATATTAACAAAAGCAGATTTAAAAGTTTAAATCCAATTCAGCAAATTTTTCTCTTATGGTAACTGCTGTTTGTGTCCTAAGAAATCATGACCAACCTCAAGGTCATGAAGAGGTTTTCCAATGTAGTCTTCTAGAAAGTCTGGAGTTTTATATTTTGGTCTATGATTCATTTGGAATTAATTTTTGTGTACACTGTGAGGTAAGGTTAAATTTTTTCCACTATATAGATATCTAGTTATTTGTTTCTAATTCACTGATAACAGTCTTTCTTATTTGCATCTTTCTAATTATTCTGGGTTTAATTCGCTTTCTTTTCCTCACTTCATAAAGTAGAAACTGCGATTATTGATCTTAAACTTTCTTTAATACATATAAGCATTTAAATCTATAAATTTCTCCATAAGTTCTTCTTATCCCACAGGTTAGCTGCATCCCACAAGTTTCATGGTATGTTCTCATTTTCATTCAGCTTAACATGTTTTCTAATTTCCTTTGTAATTTCTTGACCTACTGGATTTAGAAATGTTGTTTAATTTCTAAATACTTGGAAATTTTTCAGAAATCTTCTTTTCTAATTTAATTATATCAGATAACATATTATTTTATTTCAATGCTTTAGTATTTATTGAGACTTGTTTTAAGGCCCAGCATATGGTTTATCTTGGTAAATGTTCCAAATGCACTTTTGAAAAGATGTATGCTGCTGCAGATGCTGTATAAATGTCAATTAGGTAAAGTTGGTTGACAGTATAGTTCAAGATGCTCTATAAATTACCTAGAAGGAAGTGGTGAAATCTCCAACTACAACTGTAGATTTGTGTATTTCTCTTTCAATTCTGTCAGTTTTTTCTTTATATATTTGGAAGACCTGTTAGTAGGTCCATAATACTGAGGATTATGTCTTCTGGATGAATTGATCCTTTAATCATGAAGTGTACTTCTTTCTCACTGGCAACAGCCCCTATCTTAAAGTATACTTTGTATAATATTCATATGGCCACTACAGCTTTCTTAGGAGGGTTTGCATGTTATGTTATATCCTTTTCCATCTTTTTATTTACTGTTAACCTATGTCTTTACATTCAAAATGGATTTCTTGTAGTAAGCATATAGTTGCATTTTGCTTTTTTTTTTTTTTTTTGAGACAGAGTCTTGCTCTGTCACCCAGGCTGTAGTGCAGTGGCTCTATCTCGGCTCACTGCAACCTCCGTCTCCCAGGTTCAAGTGATTCTCCTGCCTCAGCCTCCCGAGTAGCTGGGACTACAGGCGCATGCCACCATGCCCAGCTAATCTTTTTTGTATTTTTAGTAGAGACAGGGTTTCACCATACTGGCCAGGCTGGTCTCGAACTCCTGACCTTGTGATCTGACCCCCCTCGGCCTCCAAAATTGCTGGGATTACAGGCATGAGTCACTGCACCTGGCCGCATTTTGCTTTTTAAATCCAGTCTATCTTTATTTAGAGTAAGACCATATATATTTACTGGTATGACTGGATTTAAGGGTACCATCTTTTGATTTGTTTTCTACTTTTTCTATCTGTTTCTGTTCCTGTTTTCCTCTTTCTCTGGTCTCTTTTGGATTAACTAAGTATTTTAGTATTACACTTTATGGCTCTACTGGCTTGTTTTATTTCTTGGTGGCTGCTCTAGAGTTTAAAATATTCACCCTCAGTTTATCAGAAGTTACTATCAAAAGATATACTACTAAATGTAAGATTCTTACTACTATATCCCCCTGTTGTCTTACTTCATATATTTTACTTCTATATGTTATAAACTCCTAAACATCATTTTTGCTATAAATGGTCAATTATCTTTTTAAAAATTGAAAAAAATTTACCATTTGTAATCCTCCTTATTCAGTTTTGTAGGTCTGAGTTTATATCAGAAATAATTTTCCTTCAGCCTAAAGAACTTCCTTTAACATTTCTTGTAGTACAGACCTGCTGATGGCATTTATCAGATTTTTTTTCTGAAAATGTCTTAATTTAACCTTAATTTATTGAACGGTATTTTTCCTGAATATAGAATTATAGGTTAACATTTTTTTTCCCAGGACTTTAAAGATGTTGCTCCAATTGTCTTTTGGCTTGCAATATTTCTGATGAGAAATCAGTAGACATTCTGATCTTTCTTCCCTCCTAAATATTTTCTTCCCTTTTAAATAATACCTTATCTTTAAAAAAATTTTCCCTTTATCATTGGTTTCCAGCAATTTCACTGTTACGTGTGCCTTGCTCTAATTTTATGTTTTCGCTGCTAGAGGTTCATTAAGCTTCTTGGCTCTGTGGGTTTATATGTTTAATTAAATATAAAAGACTTTTAGTCATTTAAATATTTTTCTGTTCCCCCTTTCCCTCTTTCTAGGATTCCAGTTACATGCATATTAGTCTAAATGACATTATTCCACGGGCCAGCTTTGACTCTTCATTTTTTCAGCCTTTTTTCTTCCTCTGTTCCAATTTGGGTAGAGAAATTTAAACTGCTTTGTTGATTATATTCTCTTTGAGGGAACTGATATTGGAATCTCAGGCCTTACTAGATTGAAATTATAGATAGTGTAAATGCAAGAGCTGGGCAAGATGGCGGACTAGACGCAGCCTGGTGGAACAGCTGCCACCAAGGGACCAGGACGACTGGTCCTCTCCTAACAGATATTTAGAGGGAAGAAACTAAGGGTGGACAGAGGAAAGACACAGAAGCTGGGCTGAAGGGGAGGAAGCTGGGAGGGACCCCTGCATGGGGATATCGCACCAGGGGAACAGTGACTTGAACTGGCAAAAAACAACCAGCTACTGCAACGGGCCTCTGGAATCCTGGCAGGAGGAGATTCCTCGACCACTATGGACGCTTGAGTTGGCACAGAGGGCTGCTTAGAGAAGTGTTAGGGGCCGTATTCTAGCCAATGCAGAGTCCAGAGTGTTTGGTGTGTGAGCATCTGTGGTGGAATATGGCCAGGGGCACCCATCCCTCTAGGCTTAACTTGCTGACTTGCTTTATAGGAGACTTTATCCCTACTAAGGGAACTGTCAGACCTCAAGTCTACAGGGCAGTCTTGAAGATCAGATGGGGCCAGTCCATCTGGCCTTTCCTGGGGCCCCAACCTGGCTGTGCCTGCTTGCAGTGCAGCCTTGGGTGTCCTGGGGAGCCTGCATCATAGCTCCTGTGCTGGGGGACTGCGCCTAACTGGTAGTGAGTTCCAGCACAGCAGCCCGGCTTGTGGACACGTGCCAGCTCACCTGCTCCCTCCCCATACTGGCAGCTTTCCCTGGGCCCATGGCTACCCCCCAACACTGCTTTGCCAACGTGTGTGCATAGGCAGATCTTGTCTCCCCAGTCCCACCAGTGCACATTCACCCTGCCCTGCCACTGCTGCTGGTGTGAGTGCATTCTGCCCCCATTACCCTTGCATTACTGCTGTTGCATTTGGAGCTCCTGTGCCAACATTGCCCTGGGAGTGAAACTAGGCATGAAAAACAGTGGACCTTCCCCTGCCCTAAGTGGCTACCTCCACCTGCACAGAGGGCACACACAGTTCTGTGTCCACCAGCGCCACGCCCCTATGCTTATACTACCACTAGTGCCATGGCACGCACAGTCACTAACAAGGCTCCCCTGCACCCCACCAGTCAGCCGTGCTGCCTCTGCTGCTGCTGTGAAGGCCCACACAAAGGCTGGCATTCCAGACCTGCTAGCATCCTGCCACAGTGGACAAGTGTGCATCCCGTTATGCTGCTGCTGCTGGCATGTGCAACTGAGGATGGATCCTACTGCCATCATCCTAATGAAACGCTTTGGCTGGCACCACCCATTGGACTGTAGTAACCAGTGGCCCTGTAGTAACCAGTACCTTGGCCCCTACCCAGTGCAATCAATTCCTAGCCTGAAGGAGCCAGAGAACAAAGTTGAGGCTCATACCAGCCCCCCAGAACAGGCAGTCCCGGAGTTATGAGCTGAGCCTTGGCTCCCCAAAATCTTCCAGAAATGAAGCCAGTTGACTAAATCCACTTTATACCACAACCAAACCCTCAAGGTCATCAAATAGGATTAAAAAAACCATAACAACAACAACAAAAAAACATGCAAAGGACAGCAACTTCAAAGACTGAAGGACCATCAGCCCACAAAGATGAGAAAGAACCAGTGCAAGAACTCTGACAACTCGAAGAGCCAGAGTGCCTTCTTTCTTCCGAATGACTGCACTAACTCTCTAGCAAGGGTTCTGAATTGGGCTGAAATGGCTGGAATTACAGAAACAGAAATCAGAAAATGGATAGGAATGAAGATCATCAAGAAGCAGGAATACATTGAAACCCAATCCAAGGGAGCTAAGAAGCACAATAAAATGATACAGGAGCTGACAGACAAGAACAGCCAGCATGAAAAAGAATGTAACCAACCTGATAGAGTAGAAAAACACACTGCATTAATTTCATAATGCAATTCTTAAAATTAACTGCAAAGCAGACCAAGCTGTGGAAAGAATCACAGAGCTTGAAGACTGGCTTTCTGAATAAGACAGTAAGACAAGAATAGAGAAAAAAACACTTTGGGAGGCTGAGATGGGTGGATCACTTGAAGTCAGGAGTTTGAGACAAGCCTGGCCACCATGTTTAAATCCCATCTCTACTAAAAATAAAATAAAAACAAATTAGCCAGGTGTGGTGGCGCATGCCTGTAATCCCAGCTACTCGGAAGGCTGAGGCAGGAGAATCACTTGAACCTGGGAGGCAGAGGTGGCAGTGAGCCGAGATCGCGCCACTGCACTCCAGCCTGGGCAACAGTGAGACTCTGTCTCAGAAAAAAGAAAAAAATAATAGAGAAAAAAGAATGAAAAGGAATGAACAAAAACCCTGAGAAATATGGGATTATGTAAAGAAATTGAATCTACAACTCACTGATGTCCCTGAAAGATAAGGGGAGAATGGAAGCAACTTGGAAGACATATTTCGGGATATCATCCATGAAAATTTCCCCAACCTAGAAAAAGAGGCCAACATTCAAATTCAGGAACTGCAGAAAACCCCAGTAAGATACTTCACAAGGTCATCCTCGAGACATATAATCATGATTCTCCAAGGTTGAAATGGAAAAAAAAAAAAAAAAAAAAGGCAGCTAGAAAGGTCAGGCCACCTACAAAGGGAAGTCCATCAGACTTAACAGCAGACCTTTAAGCAGAAATCCTACATGCCAGAAGAGATTGTGGGCCAATATTCAATTTTTTTTTTTGAGAGAGTCTTGCTCTGTTGCCCAGGCTGGAGTGCAGCAGCACGATCTTGGCTCACTGCAACCTCTGCCTCCTGGGTTCAAGAGATTCTCCTGCCTCAGCCTCCCAAGTAATGGGGATTACAGGCATGTGCCACCATGCCTGGCTAATTTTGTATTTTTAGTAGAGATGGGGTTTTACTATGTTGGCCAGACTGGTCTCAAACTCTTGACCTCAAGTGATCCTCCTATCTCGGCCTCCCAAAGTGCTAGGATTACAGGTAGGAGCCACCTCACCTGGCCTCAACATTCTTAAAGAAAAGAAATTCCAACCAAGAAATTCATATCTGGCCAAACTAAGCTTCATAAGTGATGGAAAAATACAATCTTTTTCAGACAAGCAAATGCTGAGGGAATTTGTCATCACCAGACCTGCCTCATAAGAGCTCTTGAAGGAAGCACTAAATATAGAAAGGAAAGACCAGTCACTAAAAAAACATACTTAAGTACACAGACCAGTGAGACACTCACTGTAAAGCAACCATACAAACAAGCCTGCATGATAACCAGCTGCTATCATGACAGGATCAAATCCATACATCAATACTAACCTTTAATGTAAATTGGCTAAATGTCCCAATTACAAGGCACAGATTGGCAAGGCGGATAAAGAACCAAGACTCAATGGTATGCCAAGAGACTCATCTCACATGCAATCACATCCATGGGCTCAAAATAAAGGGATAGAGAAAAATCTACCAAGCAAATGAAAAATAGAAAAAAACAGCAGTTGCAATCCTAAATCAGACAAAACAGACTTTAAACCAACAAAGATTAAAAAAAAAAAAAAAAAAAAAAGACAAGGGTATTACATAATGGTAAAAGGTTCAATTCAACAAGACCTAACTATCCTAAATATATATGTACCCAACACAGGAGCACCCAGATTCATAAAGCAAGTGCTTAGAGACCTTCAAAGAGACTTAGACTCCCACACAATAATGGTGGGAGAATTCAACACTCTATGACAGTATTAGATCATTGAGGCAGAAAATTAACAAAAATACTCAGGACCTAATCTCAGCACTGGATCAAATGGACCTGATAGACATCTACAGAATTCTCTATCCAAAAACAACAGAATATACATTCTTCTCATCACCTCATGGCATATACTCTAAAATCAACCACACAATTAGACACAAAACAATCTTCAGCAAATGCAAAAGAACTAAAATAATAACCACTTTCTTGGACCACAGCACAATAAAATTAGCAATCAATACCAAGAAAATCGCTCAAAGCCATATGATTACACGGAAATTAAATAACCTGCTCCTGAATGACTTTTTGGCAAGTAATGAAATTAAGGCAAAAATCAAGAAGTTCTTTGAAACTAATGAAAACAAAGAAACAACATACCAGAATCTCTGGAACACAGCTAGTATTAAGAGGGAAATTTACAGCACTAAACACCTACATCAAAAAGTTAGAAAGACCTCAATTTACAAAATAACATCACAACTAAAAGAACTGGAGAATGAAGAGCAAGTCAACCCCAAACCAGGAAGACAAGAAATAACCAAAATCAGAGCTGAACTGGAGACTGACACACAAAAAGCCATTCGAAAGATCAACAAATCAAGGAGTTGGTGTTTTGAAAAAAAACATTAATATCTATTTGATAGACAGTTAGCAAGACTAATAAAGAGGAGAGAAGATCCAAGTAAACACAATTAGAAACAACAAAGAAGATATTATCATTGACACCACAGAAATATGAACACCTCTATGGACACAAACTAGAAAATCTGGAAGGAATGGATAAATTCCTGAACATATACACTCTCCCAAGACTGAACCAGGAAGAAACTGAATCCCCGAGATCAAAAATGAGCTCTGAAATTGAATCAGTAATAAATAGCCTACCAACCAAAAAAAAGCCCAGGACAAAATGGATTCACAGCCAAACTCTACCAGGTATACATAGAAGAGTTGGCACCATTCCTACTGAAGCTTTTCCAAAAAAATTAAGGAGGAGGGACTCCTCCCTAACTCATCTACAAGGCCAGCATCACCCTGATACCAAAACCTGGTGGGGATAAAACAACAAAAACCTCAGGCCAATATCCCTGATGAACATTGATGCAAAAATCCTCAAAAAATACTAGCAAACTGAACCCAGCAACAAATCAAAAAGCTTATCCACCACCATCAAATAGGCTTTATCTCTGGGATGCAAGGTTGGTTCAACACATCCAAATCAATAAATGTGATTCATCACATAAATGGAACTAGAGACAAAAACCACATGATCATCTCAATCAATGCAGAAAAGGCTTTTTGATAAAATTCCATATCCCATTATATTAAACTCTGAATAAACTAGGAATTGAAGAAACATACCTCAAAATAATAAAAGCCACCCGTGACAAAACCACAGCCAACCTCATACCGAATGGGCAAAAGCTGGAAGCATTCCCCCTGAAAACTGGCATATGACAAGGATGCCCTCTCTCACCACTCCTATTCAACACAGTATTGGAAATCCTGGCCAGAGCAATCAGGCGAGAGAAAGAAATAATGAACATCCAAATAAGAAGAGAGGAAGTCCAACTATCCCTGTGTGCAGACATTATACTATATATAGGAAAGCCCATAGTCTTGGCCCACAAGCTCCTTAAGCTGATAAACAACTTCAGCAAAGATCCAGGATACAAAATCAACATAAAAAGTCACTAGTATACCTATACACCAATAACAGTCGAGCTGAAAGCCAAATCAGGAATGCATTCCCATTCACAACTGTCACAAAAAGAATAAAATACCCAGGAATACAGCTAACTGGGGAGGTGAAAGCAAAACACTGCTCAACAAAATCAGAGACAAGACAAACAAATGGAAAAACATTCCATGTTCATGAATAGAAGAAATCAATATTGTTAAAATGGCCATACTGTCCAAAGCAATGTATAGATTCAATGCTATTCCTATCAAACTGCCAATGACATTCTTCACAGAACAAGAAACTATTTTAAAATTCATATGGAACCAAAAAGAGCCCAAACAGCCAAGGCAATCCTAAGCAAAAAGAGCAAAGCTGGAGGCATCAGGCTACCCAACTTCAAACTATATTACAGGGCTACAGTAACCCAAACAGCATGGTACTGGTATACAAACAGACACACAGACCAATGGAATAGAATAGAGAGCCCAGAAACAAGGCCACGCAAACCTACAACCATCTTATTTTTGACAAAGCTGACAAAAACAAGCAATAGGGAAAGGACTTCCTGTTCAATAAATGGTGCTAGAATAACTGGATGTCATATGCAAAAGATGGAAACTGGACTCCTTCCTTACACCATAGACAAAAATCAACTCAAGATGGATTAAAGACATAAATGTAAAACCTAAAATGATAGAACCCTGGAAGACAACCTTCAGGACTAGGCATGGGTAAAGATTTCAATGCAAAGATGCCAAAAGCAATTGCAACAAAAGCAAAAATTGACAAATGGGATCTAATAAAACTAAAGAGCTTCTGCACAACAAAAGAAACTATCCACAGATTAAACAACCTACAGAATGGGCGAAAATTTTTGCTAACTATGCATCTGACAAAGGTCTAATATCAAGCATCTATAAGGAACTTAAATTATTTACAAGAAAAAAACAAGCCCACTAAAAAGTGGGCAAAGGACATGAACACTTTTCAAAAGAAGACATACACATGGCCAACAAGCATATGAAAAAAACCTCAACATCACTGATCATTAGAGAAATGCAAATCAAAACCACAATGAGATACCATCTCACGCCAGTCAGAATGGCTATTATTAAATCATTAAAAAATAACAGATGCTGGTGAGGTTGAAGAGAAAAGGGAACCCTTATACACTGTTGGTGGGAGTGTAAATTAGTTCAACCATTGTGGAAAGCACCATGGTGATTCCTCAAAAAGCTAAAACCAGAACTACCATTTGGCCAAGCAATTCCATACTGTGTACATACCCAAAGGAATAGAAATAATTCTATCATAATGACACATGCACACGTATGTTCACTGCAGCACTATTCACAATAGCAAACACATGGAATTAACCTAAATGCCCATCAATGGCAGACCTGATAAATAAAACGTGGTACATACGCATCACTAAATACGATGCAGCCATAAAAAAGAAGACGATCATGTCCTTGGCAGGAAGATAGATGGAGCTGGAAGCTATTATCCTCAGCAAACTAACACAGGAACAGAAAACCAAATACCACACGTTCTCATTTAGAAGTGGGAGATAAATGATGAGAACATATGAAAACATAGAGGGGAACACCACACACTGGGGCCTACGTGAGGGTGGAAGGTGGGAAGAAAAAGAGGACCAGGAAAAATAACTATTGGGTACTAAGCTTAAAATCTGGGCAATGAAATGATTTGTACAACAAACCCTGGTGACATGAGTTTCCCTATATAACAAACCTGCACATGTAACACTGAACTTAAAAGTTAAAAAAGAAAGAAAATGCATATTCAAAAAGAGAATACTATAATGGGAAGAAAAAGGAATCATTCTTTAATGAAAACAACTATTTTGAATAATTAATTAGTTACTGGGGGAAGGGGAAAATTTAAAAGAGCAAAATCAGGGATATTTTGGTTTAAGAAGCCAAAGGAAAAAAAATCTCAAGTTCAAGTTTAATTGTATCATTAACTCAATTTTTCATAGTTTAATTATAATGTACGAGAAGAAACTGTTCATATTCAAAGAATTTCTTCCCAGTTATCTTTCCATGTTAACTTACTGAAAACAGGAGGCAGGAGGCAAATAGATAACAGAGTCAGAAAATCCATGTTTTGTCACTAGTTATGTAACTCGGAGAAAATGCTGGAAGAACTCTTCCTCTTTGTTTTTACTTCCATAATACTTGTTCCAAAATACTCTTCTGATGATTCTGATGATTAGGTAAGACAATGTATAGAAAGCGTTCTGTAACTTCAACTATTATTAATATTAGAATTACCTTGCTGATTCTGGATCCAAAATCAGGGCTTCTATTGCATGAGATATCAGTAAACAGCTCTGCTGCTGTCTGGATTGATGTTAAGGTTACATATGAAAATAGAGAAGAAACCCACTATAGGTTTATATTACCTGAATACTAAACGGGTCAAGATTTGATTGCCTAGTGAAAGTAATCATAATGTTATCAACTCGAATGGTCTAGGGCTCTACCTTTTCTTTTTAAGGGATATACATTGTCTATAATAGCGATCCTCAGACTCTGTTCCAAGAAGGGTACTTCGGAAGCTACTACTGTGGGAAGGGGAAATCAAGTGAGAGACCCCGTGATTCAATTACAGCAACTCTGTTTTTATCTGTCTTAGATATAGGGGTTTTTCATAAGAGTCTGAGACAAGCAAATAAACGTTTCACTGATACAAGTTAAAAAAATAAAAACAAAAACAACACACAGTGGTCTAAGGAGCCTTTATCCCAGAGGTTCCTAATCTAGGGCTCAAGAGGTCTAGCAACCCCCCCACCAAAACTTATATGCACATTTTGGGTGTCTCTGCATATATGCATTTTGCAGGACAGAGGGCCCACAGCATTCACTGGGTTTCAATCAGTAAACTAAATGCCAAGAACTACTGATTGGTAAGTACTACAACTTAAAAAAAGAATTTCTATTCCTTCCTTTCAAAAGTGAAGTTGCTAATAAGAAAATATGGAGGTAACTTAGGAAGGGTTTAAAAGTGACGACTAGGCTGGGCACAGTGCCTCACGCCTATAATGCCAGCACTTTTAGGTGGATCACTTGAGCCTAGGAGTTTCAGACGAGCCTGGCCAACATGGTGAAACCCTGTCTCTACTAAAAATATAAAAATTAGCCAGGTTGTGGTGGCACGTGCCTGTAATCCCAGCTACTTGGGAGGCTGAGGCAGGAGAATCGCTTGAACCCGGGAGGCAGAGGTTGCAGTGAGCCAAGATCATGCCACTGCACTCCAGCCTGGGCAACACAGTGAGACTCCATCTCAAAAAAAACAAAAACAAAAACAAAAACAAAACAAAAGTGACAACTAATGCTACTGAAAAGATCATTAATAAAGGTGATAAAAACTAGGACTGTTAGCCACAAAGAAAGGTGAGGTGAAACGCAAGTTCTTTGGTGGGAAAATGTGTTGTGCTGTCTGTTGTAGCTCAAGTGAGCACAGGTAAGCAACACTGGCTTTGGATGTTGCTTTGGATGCTCTTTCTGGATATAAAAAAAAAGACACCTTTGAATCACCATTTTTTGTTAAAATCACCTGGGTAAAGTTAAAAAGTAAGATTATTCTGCTTATATATTTTAAAGGGGAAACTATATAATAAATTTGTAGGGTTATCTAACATGTATTTTGTAGATAAGCATTATCTGAGGTAGTCTATATTTAAAAGAATACTTCCAAAAAGAAGAAGAAATACTAGGGCAAGCTTGGGATACAGTTCAACATTCCTTAAAGTTGCTGAGTCAGCATCAAAAGATGCCTGGTAAAGATCCCCATATCGAGAAGCAAGGCTTCGAAATTCTTCCATGGACTGTTTCATCTATAAAAAAAATCAATTATGACAAATAAACATGCTTTCATTATCGTATAAACAACACAAAAATCAAAACATAAAAAAGCTCTTCAAACAATAACTCAAAAAAATACTGCAGTCTTTTCACTGTCATTCCATTCATTTTCATAAATTTTGTTAAATAAAAACAAAAATGGCAAATGAAATTATACATGTTCACAAATTATATATGACATACAGAAACAAAAACATTTGTATTTTAGCTTCTTCAAGTTCCACTAAAATAATTTAGTTATAAACATTCTCAAGTTTTTTTAAAAAAAATCTATGTCCTTTCTCTTTATATAAATATGTAGCACCCATTGAGATACCATCAATCACTTTATCATTCTAACAACACATCAGCCTATTTTCAGCTAGACAGTTGAGTTAATAAACATTTATGATAATGTCTGAGTCAAACCACTGATTTTAAATTTCACAACTTTTCATCTTATAACTTCAAAAACCTCTAAAGTGTAAACAAAAAATGCACTGAAAGTTAAGACATGCCTGATTGGAGATGCGACCACACCTCTGAAGGTCATTTCCTAAGGTCATGGCAATTGTTGTGGCAATTGCAGGTGGAGGGCTTGTCTTCAGGCTATTACAAGTACAGATAAGTTGAGAGAAGGCTTGTAGAAGGTCAATCCTGAGTTTTACAAATTCACATTGAAAACTTAAAGGATTCAGTGGTGTACTAGCTGCCTGGAAAAAAAAAAGAGATATTTAAGACAAAGTAAACATAACAGTGAGATGGGGGGCAGTACCAAGTATTTATCAGTTTGTGGTCAAGGGCAGTAGTTCTCTAAAAACACTGATGGATAAAGACCTAAATGATAAAAAGAATAATGTAATATTAGAATGAAAAACATTGTTACTAAACACCAGCTCTGAAAAACTGTATGTACAATCACTATTCAAAGGTTCCTTACTGCCTACATTCACAAAGACCCCATAATATGTGGGTTGTCAAGAACATCATCAAGAAGATAATCATGGCTGGGAGTGGTGGCCCACACCTGTAATCCTAGCACTTCGGGAGGCTGAGGCAGGTGGATCTTGAGGTCAGGAGATCGAGACCATCCTGGCTAACACGGTGAAACCCTGTCTCTATTAAAAATACAAAAAAACTAGCCGGGCATTGTGGCGGGCACCTGTAGTCCCAGCTACTTGGGAGGCTGAGGCAGGACAATGGCGTGAACCCAGAAGGCTGAGTTCGGAGTTTGCAGTGAGCCGAGATCGCGCCACTGCATTCCAGCCTGGGCGACAGAGCAAGACTCTGTCGAAAGAAAGAAAAGAAAAGAAAGAAAGAAAAGAAAGAAAATCACATAAGGGATGCTTCAAGGACATTACCATCCCCCAAATCCCCTATTACCTTGCTACCTTCCTAATCTGAAATTCCCATCACTGGAACCTTGAAAAGTTGGGGGCAAGAAAGAAAAAGAAAGATAAGGGCAGGAGAAATACGTTTCTAGACAGTCACTGTTTTTAAAAAATGAACATTGCTCAAAGTTACCTGCTTCCACAGTAGCCCAAATTTTTCTTTTTCTTTATTTTTTATTTTTTTATTTTTTGAGACAGGGAATCATTCTATCACCCAGGCCTCTGGGAGTGCAGTGGCACAATCATTCTCACTGCAGCCTCAACTTCCTGGGCTCAAATGATCCTCCCACCTGAGTTTCCCAAGTAGCTGGGACTAAGGGTGTGCACCACCATGCCTGGCTAATTTTTTTTTTTTTTGAGACGGAGTTTCACTCTTGTTGCCCAAGCTGGAGTGTAATGGCACAATCTCAGCTAACTGCAACCTCCGTTTTCCGGGTTCAAGCAATTCTCCTGCCTCAGCCTCCCGAGTAGCTGGGACTACAGGTGCGTGCCACCACGCCCGGCTAATTTTTTGTATTTTTAGTAGAGACAGGGTTTCACCATGTTAGCCAAGATGGTCTTGATCTCCTGACCTCGTGATCCGCTCGCCGCAGCCTACCAAAGTGCTGGGATTACAGGCGAGAGCCACTGCGCCCGGCTGTGCCCAGCTAATTTTTTTGTAGAGACAGGGTCTCACTATGTTGCTCAGGCTGGCCTCAAACTCCTGTAGCCCAGATTAATTTTAAAAATAATTTCTGAGTAGAGACTTCAGAAAGCACAGAGAGGACACCAAGGAAGAAGAGGTAAGCATAAATAAGTTTCAATGAAGATGGAGGGTTGTCAGGGGTAAGTCTTGGGTAGCATTAGCTAGGTAGAAAAGGTAAATGGTAAGGCAAGCCAGGGTGGACAGAGAACTAAGAAAACCTTTAACTATTTGGCAGCTGTCCTAGTGGAGATCCTAGCACCATGTAGTTTTAACAAAAGGTACATATTAAAAATGTGCTAATTTAACAATAAACGGAGGCATAGTGAAAATCTTCCTCTATGATATGACCCACTTAAAACACACTGATGCTGTTTCTTAGATACTATCTCACATTAGTCTTTCAGCAAAAGAGCCAGACATGATTTTGGGGTTCTAGAAGTCAGTTACAACATTATCCGGCCAATTTTGTCTCATACTGATCTTAGCATAGCCGTCTCTACTATTAAGTGTCAAATGATCTGTTTTATTATTTGGTAGCATTCAGATTTTACTCTACAAATTAGTAAACCAGTCTCCGTATATATATTTTTAAATTATACTTTAAGTTTTAGGGTACATGTGCACAACGTGCAGGTTTGTTACATATGTATACATGTGCCATGTTGGTGTACTGCACCCATTAACTCGTCATTTACATTAGGTACATCTCCTAATGCTATCCCTCCGCACTCCTCCCACCCCACGACAGGCCCTGGTGTATGATGTTCCCCAACCTGTGTCCAAGTGATCTCATTGTTCAATTCCCCTCTAGGAGTGAGAATATGGGGTGTTTGGTTTTCTGTCCTTGTGATACTTTGCTCAGAATGATGGTTTCCAGCTTCATTTATGTCCCTACAAAGGGCATGAACTCATCCTTTTTTATGGCTTCATAGTATTCCATAGTGTATATGTGCCACACTTTCTTAATCCAGTTTAGCATTGATGGACATTTGGGTTCGTTCCAAGTCTTTGCTATTGTGAATAGTGCCACAATAAACATACGTGTGCATGTGTCTTTATAGCAGCATGATTTATAATCCTTTGGGTATATACCCAGTAATGGGATGGCTGGGTCAAATGGTATTTCTAGTTCTAGATCCTTGAGGAATCGCCACACTGCCTTCCACAATGGTTGAACTAGTTTACAGTCCCACCAACAGTGTAAAAGCGTATCCTTTTTAAGAATGTATGCTTGCTCTAGTATTCCTCTCAAACTGCAAAGGCCCTTGATGAAACATTTTATATAAGGTAGAAGTAATAACTATACTCAACATATTTAATTCTGTGGTTTTCGACCTTCAGAATTATTTTGTTGTAATCATGAAACAGCACAGATTAGGACATTAAAGAGACTACTTAAATTGTTTTTAATTTCTTAGATGAGATCTGATTTGCTGTTATAGGAAGATAAATCCCCCCACCTCCTCTGCCTCTTACACTGCTACTTGCCATTTTAAATTTATGTTTCTCAGCAACTTTAAAAGGGACAGGGGTACAAGGAAGTGTATGTGATACAGTTATATAAATACTAGCAACCATCTTAACTGACAAAAAATACTGGCAATACTGTTCTAACACACATTATAAAACTGAAAGAGAAGAAAGATGTTGTAGTAAAGGAGATCTGCTGCTACTCTGGATTTATCCCTAACAAGGAATATTTGATTGATGATAACCTTGAAGGTGATCGTGCCATCCTAGACCATGTTATACTGAAGGAAAGCAGTGTTACATACAGTACTTGTGTTCAAAAAGAACACAGAGACAGATTTGTAATAAAAGTCAAAGACTTTTATTTAAAGGGTAATATCATCTAATAACAATAGGAGATGTATAAGAAATAAGATTTGGATTATAGAAGTATGAATAATGCCAATGAGAAATAAAGGGATCTCATTTCCTTTTCTTTCCACTGGGGCTAAAGCTTAAACAGAGGTTGGGTTCTAATATCAGGAGATAAAGCAAACATTGTGTATAATCAAAATTACCCCTGAAAATTCCTCAGGAATGAGTTATTTCCAGTTATTTCAACATAGCCAGACGAAGGAACAACAAACTCAGAACTGTTTTATAATGCTCATTCTGGGGTATAAGCTAATTAAGAAGAATGGCTGGCAGAATTGTCTCCACTATCCAAATAGTCCTTTTTTTTTTTTTGGCGAAACATATAGAGTTAAATGTGTGTTAAACAGGCATATAATTAATACTATTTCACTGAATTTCTGATTTGTATTACATATACTGTTTTCTAAACAGAGCTAGCTAAAGAAACCAATATAGCTGGAAAAAAGCTACCTGATAAGCTCATATTATTGTGAAAGAGGTCTCCAGAACTTTTTCCATCTAGTAGAACCGAAACTTTATACTCATTAAACAACAAACTCCCCCTTTTCCCTTGCCTCAAGCCCCTGGCAACCACTATTCTACTGTCTGTTTCTAAGAATTTGACCACTTTAGATATCATATAAGTGGAACCATACAGTATATGTCTTCTGTGACTGGCTTATTTTACTTAGCATAAGGTCAGTTTTTAAAAGAATAAGCCAAGCCTAAAGCTAGGAGAAACTAGATTAAACCAGCCCTCCTACTAAGATCAACTGGGAAAATGGAACAAAATATTTAAAGTATCTATGTGAAAGCACTGAAGAACTACTAAGGTTATAAGGACCTGTGGAACCAAAATCATGAAGAGAAGGGAAACCCAAAAAGGTAGCCCGGACATACGCTAATTTGAAAACTGCTACTGAAAAGCTGAGCAGAGCTTTCAGCGGTCTCATAAAACTAGAAAGGACTGTGGAAAATACTTCATTCAGGCTTTCTGCTGTAACCTCAAAGAACTATACCCTAGGAATCAGGAGAACCCAAAAATATGCTGGCCCTCACAAGGACTGAAGCCTGGCTTTGAATCAGTTCAATCTTTGGCTGAATTAAGGTGATCTACCCTTACCCTAAAAGCCTGTCAAAAGAAAGGAAAAATAATTTAAGGCTCTTACAATGTAATACCTAACATTTCTCAAACACACTGTCTAAAATTCAATAAAAAATAACCAAGTGGCTGGGAGCAGTGGCTCACACCTGTAATCCCAGCATTTTGGGAGGCCGAGGCAGGCAGATTACGAGATCAAGAGTTTGAAACCAGCCTGGCCAACATGGTGAAACCCCGTCTCTACCAAAAATACAAAAAAATTAGCTGGGCATGGTGGCGCACACCTGTAATCCCAGCTACTCAGGAGGCTGAGGCAGGAGAATTGCTTGAACCCGGGTGGCGGGGGTTGCAGTGAGCCCAGATTGTGCCACTGCACTCCAGCCTGGGTGACAGAGCTGGAAAGACAGTGCTGGCATGTAGGGAAAAAAATAAAATAACCTAGCATACAAAAATGACAAAACTCCCCAAACCAAGAGGGGAAAAAAAGTAAAAAACACAAACAACAATAGATCCAGATAGCAGAGATATCAGATATGAACTTTAAAATAACTATGATTAATATGTTAAAAAATTAAATGACAAGATGGAGAAGCCTAGTTGAAAAGTGGAAAATATAAAATAACCAAATGGAAAGTCTGGGACTAAAAATATATATTAGGTTAGTGCAAAAGTATGATTTTTGCCACTACTTATATTAATAAATGAAATTAAGAATGTAATGAATGGGTTTAACAGCAGATTAAACAGTGAAAATATTAATGAACTAGAACATAGGACAGGAGAAAACATCTAGAGGGAAATGCAGAGAGATAAAAAGATGGAAAATGGAGAAGAGAATGTAAGAGATATATGAGACTTGGTAAAAAGGATTAATGTAGGTGCAACTGAAGCCCTAAATGAAAGAAAAAGGGACAGAAGCAATATCTAAAGAAGTAACGGTGAGGTACAGTGGCTCATGCCTGTAATCCCAGCACTTTGGGAGGCTGGCTTGAGGCCAGGAGTTCAAGACCAACCTGGGCAACAAAGCGAGACCTCCATCTCTACCAAAAATAAAATTTAAAAAATTAGCTGGGTGCAGTGGTATAGTATGAGGCTGTAGAGAGAGATAATGACCAAATATTCCAAAACTGATCAGTCATCAAGCCATACATTCAAAAAGCACTACAAAACCCAAAAGGTATTTGGATACAATACTGGTTAAACTGGAAACCAACAGGGGCAACACTGGTTAGCAGTCACCTACTAAAGCTGAACCTAAGTATGTCCTATGAGGAGGCACTACCACCTAGAAGAAAGGTACATCTGTATCAAAAGTCAGATATAAGAATGTTCATAACTATTTATTCTTAACAGCCCCAAACTGGAAACAACCCAAACATTCCTCAACAATAAAATGCTAAACAGATTGTATAATAGTCATCCAATGGAATACTCTGCAGCAATAAAAATAAATGAACAATTGCCATATACAACAAAAAACATGAATTAATCATATTATATAGACAGTGCTGAGCAAAAAAAAGCTAGAATCAAAAGAATAATACTGCATGCGTTAAATAAGGTTGGAAAACAAGGCCAAACTAAGCCATAGTTTTACAAATCAAAATAGTCACTAATTCTTGGGAGAAAGGTGAAGGTAGTAACTGGAATGGGCATGGAGTACAGAGAAATTTCAACACAAACAAAACACACACCATAAAAAAAAAAGATCTCAGACTACATTAAAATTAAAAACTGCTATTCATCAGAACATAAAAAGCAGGAAAAAAGCCACAAATCTAATAATATCTGCATTTCATATAACAAAAGATTAGTATCCAGAACGTATTATAAAGTACTCTTATAAACCAGTAAGAAAAAGACATAGAAACTAGTAGGAAAATTAGCAAAAATCTTCAAAAGGAACTTCGCAGAAAATAAAACACAAATGGCCAAACATATGAAACAAATGTCTAATTGTATTAGTAATCTGGGAAAAGCCAATCATAAGCTTTAGAACCTACCAGACAAAAAGAAAAATGTATGGCAATAGGAACTCTTACACACTGTTGGGAGGACTTGAAATTTGTAAAGCCACTGGGAAAAACCTGGTGTTAGTTAATTTAAAGATGTACATAACCTGTGCAATTCCACTCTTAGGTAATATCTTACAGCAATATCTCTAAACAGGAACAGGAGTATTCTTAGCATTTTAGGAGATTAGGTATTTAGCCACTGACCATTACTGCTAGTAGCAATGCTTCCCAACTCCCCATCACTGTGACAAAAAGAAACATCCACACACACTTCCAAATTGGAGCAAGGGGCAGATACACAGCTCTGAGTGAGGGCCACTGCCCTAGAGAAGGGTTTTTTCAACCTGAGTACTACTGACATTCTCAACTGAATAATTCTTTGTTGAGGGGGGCTCTCCTGTGCATTGCCTCTGCACTAAATACCAGTAACAACTGGGCAAGTGATGATAACCAAAAAAGGCTCCAGATACTGCCAAATATCTCCCGGAGGATAAAACCATCCCTGGTTGAGAACCACTGTCCTAGAGAAACCTTTGCAGTAAGTGCATCAAAAGATATGTACAAGAATGTTCAGAGCAGTACGTTGGTAACAGCAAGAAACTGGAAAAATCAAAATGCTTATCAACACTAAAGTGAGAAAATAAATTGATGTATATTCTTATGATGCAAGACTATATGGCAGGGAAATTGACCTACAGATTCCTGCAACAAAACAGATGAATCTTAGGAACATAATTTAGATGATCAAAGCAAGTCAAAGACAAATATGATTCCTTTTTATATAAAATTCAAAAACAAGCAACATAAAACAGAACCTTGTTTAGAGTTACAAAAAAGCATGTTGAAATTATAAAGAAAGGGCTGGGCATTGGGCTCACGCCTGTAATGCCAGCACTTTGGGAGGCCGAGGTGGGTGGAACACCTTAGGTCAGGAGTTCGAGACCAGTCTGGCGAATATGGTGAAACCCTGTCTCTACTAAAAATACAAAAATTAGCCAGGGATAGTGGAGAGTGCCTGTAATCCCAGCTAGTTGGTTTAGTGAGGCAGGAGAATCACTTGAACCTGGGAGGTGGAGGTTGCAGTGAGCTGAGATCATGCCACTGTACTCCAGCCTGGTGACAAGAGTGAAACTCAGTCTCAAAAAAAAAAAAAAAAGAAAAGAAAAGAAAAGAAAAGAAAAAGAAAAAATTATAAAGAAAGACAATGGAACAGTAAACACACGATTCAAAGTACTGTTACCTTTGTGGGAAGGAAACAGTGTACAAATGTGGAGGCACACATAAGAATTTTACTTTTTTTTTTTTTTTTTAAGGAAACAGCGTCTTGCTATGTTACCCAGAGTGATATTCACAAGCATATAAGAATTTTAAAGGCAATGGTAATGTCCTATTTTCTAACTGGATGTTTGGATATTTGTTGTGTTTTTTTTATGCCCTACATAATACATATGTAGATATTATGCCTATTCAATATTTAATAACAAAAATTAAACGATTAAAAAAAAAACTATTGTAGCTAGAATGCTAAGCTGGTTCCTCTGATTCAAGTTCCCTGGTATCCACACCTTGGGTAGGCGGAATATCACTAGTTTAAAAACCTAAAATCTGAAATGATCCAAATTCTGAAATGCTCCAGAATCCGAAATTGACATGATGTTCAAAGGAAATGTTCATCGGAGCATTTCAAATTTTGAATTAGGGAGGCTCAACTGGCATAATGAAAATATTCCAAAATCTAAAGAAATCTCAAAATACAAAACACTCCTGGTTCCAAGCATTTTACATTAAGGAATACTAAACCTACAACATCTTCTTTTGAAGGTGGATAGCACCCAAAACTTGCTTCTAACTAATGGAATATGGCAAAAGTGATGAGATTTTGAGGATATGGTTTAGGTCCCTAATGAATTGACTTTAGATTAGTAGAAAGGGAGATCATTCGGAATGAATCGGATCTAATCAGTTGAGGCCATCAAAAGAGGGTAAGAGATTCTCTTGCTGGTTTGGAAGAACCAGGTTCCACAAGTTCTTCAGGTGCAAGGAAATAAATTCTGCAACAAATTCATCATCTTAGAACAGGACCCTGAGCCTCCTTGAGCCTCAGATATCTGAGACTGGCCCTCACAGACACCTTGATTGCAGTTTTGTGATATCGTGAGCAGAGGACCCAGCTAAGCCATGCCTGGACTACTACTACTGCTACTACTACTACTACTTTTTTTTTTCTTTTTGAGACAGAGTCTCAGGCTGTAGTGCAATGACACAATCTCAGCTCACTGTAACCTCCTCCTCCCAGGCTCAGGTGATTCTCCCACCTCAGCCTCCTGAGTAGCTGGGACCACAGGCACATGCCACCACGCCCGACTAAATTTTAAATTTTTTTGTAGAGATGGGGTCTTCCAACATTGCCCAGGCTGGTCTCAAACTCCTGGGCTCAAAATACTGGGATTACAGGCATAAGCCCCCACGCCTGGCCTATGCCTGGACTTCTGACCCACAGAAACTGTGAAATAATAAATAGGTATTGTTTTAAGCCACTAACCTTGTAGTAATTCGTTACACAGCACAGAAAGCTAATATAAACACTTTTTAGAATTTTTATTCCTAAGAAAAAAGACAACTCTATCATTAATCATTGTATTGAGAAATTAAACACCTAACTTTGCTATTGGGTCTCCATAAACAAAGAATTTTGAACTTCTCCTGTTTAGTGTGGCTGAAGCAGATAAAAAGCATGATTCTCAAAGCTGTACGATCTCAGGTATGGATCATTCACATCAGTAAGTTAAAAGGGGCAGTACATGCTCATATTTACTCAGTTAAAAAGACAGAAAGCAACTGTCAAATCCACACTTACCAAATGAACAGGTTAAAAAATAAACATAAAAAAAGTCCTCAAAAAATCCCTGAGAGTATATAATACAATCAGAGTTGTGGGAAGTTTCCAACAACTCTGAGGATCATACTGCCTTCCCCTATAGTCTACACTCAAGTGAAGAATTATTTCCTATTTTTCTTAATCCTAAAAGCACAGTGTTTGACACATAGCAAGTGTTTATGATCTGTTGAATAAAATAACTCCATTTCAAAAGGAGAATATCTGAGGCCCAATGATCTACCCAAAGTCACACTGTGTTAATGGCAGAACCAAGACTAAGATAAGGTCTCCTCTCTGTGAATCAAGTGCTTTCTTCCTGTGTCAGAATTCAATACTTAATTATTGTCAACCCTCGTTAAATACAACACACACCATAGAAATCATTAACCGAGTATTAAATATTCAAAATAATTTTTCATAAAATTAATTCCATCTGCCTCACTGTTTTGTGAGCCTGTCTGTCCAAAGTTCTTACCACTTATGGTACTAAATAATTAACAATTTTCTGCTCCACATAAACTAGAAAATGAAATCATTCTATTGATCTGAATCAATAATTATACTTTTAATTTTCTGAGGCATTTATTAGCCTAATACAGGAAACAACAATCTCTTCCCAGAATAATCAAGAAAGAACCAAAGTAGTTAATGCTACCCTTTAAATGGAGAGGAGCCTATACTCCTTTTTTAAACAGTCATCAATCAATCCTAGTAAAAAAAATATATAAAATACTTCAAAATATATGTGCCTCACAGTAGTCTGAATATTCTCTTTAGTGACACCTGCTTTTTCTACTTTGAAACATTTCTTTTGAAATAGCCCACCATTCAAAATATTTTAGAGATGTTATAAATGTACGTAAACAGGTACCAAAAGTTTTATGGTCCCATCTCAACATATACAATTTTAAAAGTCATGTGACAGTATTTTAAAAATGTTTAATGTTGATTATATAACTTCTTTACTTTTAAAGGGAAAAAGCCCTTGCATTAATACAAAAAATGCTGATTTTAGGGAATAGGTTCCTACTTAGGAATTTAATTAATTTCAAGGAAACATAAGGATCTTTTTGCAACCCTTTCATTTTCTTGGCAGAGATAACAGAAATTGTATCTAGCTAATGGTTAATGTGGAGTAGGAGGATATCACAGAGTGGTACAAAGTAGGACACTAGAATCTTTGATAATTTCTCTTTATCTGTAAAACAAGAAACTCTAGTTACTTAGTCAGTAGTTGCCAGGTATGAGATGAGGTGAGGGGTTTATGTTTGATGGTGGTACTGATGCATGCAGGCTGGAATCTTACTAGTTTAAGAGTCTGTAGAGGGAGGATCCTATCTCCACACCACTTACCCATTCTGCATGGATTCAGCAATCCTCTTCACATTGTTATGTTAAAAAGTGGTACCCAATTCTTTATAACAAGAAAATGATAAACTTCTATCAATCTAAGAATGTTAAAAAGGGGAAAAGGTTAAGGGTTTATTTTCATGACCTACTTCTTATAGTCAAATACATATCAGCAGGTTTCTCAAGTTAGTTGAAATAGGCCCATCCAAAAAGAGAAAGGAGAGAACTCTCACACAAGTCATCATCACCAAAGGTGAATTAAGAGGACTTACTGTTAAGGAAGCAATCCCTTTGTGATAGAATTTTAAAGATTCAGCAATGCAAGAAAGTGCTGAACTATAATTTTCCTCTTGCAACCCAGTGAGACACTGTTCTGCATGTGAAAACTCCTTCAAACTATTTAGCCAGAAGTAGAAGTGTTCTGAGGCCACCTGAGTCAGCAAACTCTGATAAAGCTCTTTGGCCATGTCATGATTACCCTAAAAACAAAAAAAGAAAGAAAAAAGAATAGAAGGAGCACATGGTGAGGTTCTTACATTGAAAGAGTTGATGCAGCAGCTAAAAGAGAAACCCAAACCTAGGATATGTCTGAAGAATCATTCCTCATATTATGTAATTCTCTGAGACTCTGTCTAAATATTTCCGCAGAGAAAATATGCTGAGTTGCTTTTATGTAACATAATGCTTGAAATTCTTTACTAAAACAGTTCCAAAAGAGAAAATAAATGGAATTAACTATAAACCAAGTCTAGAACTTTAGCCCAAAATATAGAAAGTATAAATACTTTTTAATGCTGTTCTAAATGAACTATTTAGTGGGTAAGAGAAACCCCAGGGGAAAAGGCATAGTTGTTGGGAGAAATGTGAATAGCACTTAATGCCTGGGGCCAGGGATGCTCAATGTCCTGCAATGCTTGGGACAGAACAGTAAAATAAAGAACTGTCTTGCCAAGAGTGTGTGCTCCTCCCCCATTTGAGAAGCAACATAAAATTAAGAACATGCACTTCAATCACCTAGAGTAATGCTTTCTCAAACTTTGGTCTCTGGACTTCTCCCCAAAGGATTTTTTTTTTTTTAATTTAGTTTTAGTAGAGACAGGCTTTTGCTATGTCAGCCAGGCTGGTCTCAAACTCCTGACCTCAAGAGATTCGCCCACCTTGGCTTCCCTCAAAGTATTGGGATTACGTGCATAAGCCACCCCACCCGGCCAGGATTTCTGTACTAACCAAGGTTTCTATTTCCTCTCAAACAAAATTAATAAAACTTGTTAGGCTTTCCATATGGCTGAGAAGAGTACAGCATACTAAAGCTTTCCCATTTCTACTTCAGAATGACACGGTTGGGGAGAGGAACAAAGATGTGGTATACTGAGAAGGGAAGTAGAAACAGCGGGTGGTAGGTGGCCTTGGTTATAACGATACAGAGCAAAATGAAAGTGGCACTAACAACCTACAGCCAGAAAGGGCCCAGATTTTAACTTCCTCATTACTAATACCAACAATATATATACCATTCTTTTATGATAAAAGTTAAAAATCAGGTCCTTTCCTTCCTCATCTTCAGAACCGATGATTAAAAGGTTATTCAACTTTATTTTTAGTTTTGACTACGACTAATAATCATACAGTTGAAGGTACATGACCTGACATTTCCGCCAACCCAGTTCACTCAGAAGGGTAACACATACCATTCTGGAAGCCTGTCTGGCAATACGGTATACAGTCCATCCATTGGAGACACTTTCAAGCTGCTGCTTAATTACTGCCTTACTTTCCACAGATAATGCCTTCTGACTTGCTACAAAAATCACAGTAGCCAAACTCACCTAACATTGGGCAAGAAGAAAACCAAGAAAATCATTTAATTTTATCCAGTGTCATTGATAACCTACCCCAAAGGGAGGAAAACTAATTAGAGCCCACTGCAAAAGAACAAAATTTGTTTTCCATTGACATTTATTTAATTTTTTATTTTGAAGTCATTAAGTAATTTATTCCATTCACTCAGGGCACTCTTTATAATAGCAAATAAGTAGAAGCAATATCCACAATATGGATAAATAAATTATATAACATAATCACACAATGAGATACGTAAGTAAAATGGATAAACTAGAGATAGACTTACCAATATAGATGACAAGGAAAATAGGCAAAAATATGCAAAATGCAAAAGATTACAAGCAGTATGATAAAGTTTACATAAAGTTAAAAATATGCAAAATACTGCATATTACTTAGGGATATACACTTTGGTAGTAAAAGAATAACAGGCATGGGAATGATAAATATCAAATTCAGGATAGTGGTTACCTAAGAGAAGGGAGAAGATGCTATCAGCAAGATACACAGGGGGCTTCAACTAAACTGTTAATACCTTTTTCTTAAGCTAGATAATGAATGGAAGAGTCTTCACTGTATTATTCCTTAGATTTTTTTGAGTATTACATTTCGTAATTTAAGACTATCTTAAAGTAGTACTCACAAAAAAGGTATCAGGACCATTAGTTCAAAATGCCACTACATAATAAATAACTTAGCTAACTGCCTGTTAATATTTCAAAGCTGATTCATATAAAGATCCATACATTTGGTCAAGGTAACCTTTTCTGGCAGTAAATGATGAGATGGTGTCAATCTTTTATACAATTCCCTCTGGAGGATTAAATATAAAACAGGCTTGAATAAGTCATTTCATTATATTTCTTCCCACAATATGGAATGGCGACCTTACAACTTTCATTTAATTTACAATTATTTAGAATATAGCCTACTCTCAGTCCTGCAGAACTTTTCAACTAAACATCTTATAGCTTCCACAGTTTCTGTTTCTTTCTAAGCATGTACCTTTCCTAACCCCAAGGGTCTACAGAAGCCTAAACTGAATCCTAAACAGCTAAACAGGTCCTGGAATGGAAAACATAAATTTGGGCTAATTTATGGTCATTATTGTCATTAGATTTTTAACTTCTATTTTCTGAAGTACAAAATAGGGTTTAGTTCATTATTTACTTTGTATAAGGAAGAAAAAAGTTTCATTTTCATTTTGTCCTTTGTAATAAAAGAAAAACATGAGATTGAAGGCTTTGGCTATACTAAGCTGATTTGACAGGGTTTAGGAAGAAAGCAGTTTTAGAGGTGAACAAAACATGGCTTTCTAAATCACAAGTGAAAAAAGTAAAAAGCTCATACAGCCAATTCTATTTTGACATCAGCACACTCTTTGGTCTTAGGTAATGAATTTAATCTATTGTTTGTTCTGTTTTTTAAGTAAAGTCAAACAGTAATGCTAACTTAAAAGTAATTCCCACTAGACCAGATCCTAGTCATTCAAAGGAGATTCAAAATGTGGCTTTTTACCAGAAGTTCTTGTTGCTTGTCTGTGGCTGATCGTCCAATCACCTTGTACAGCTCCATGAGGTCACCAAGCATCCCATCACCCAGCACCGGCAGTTGCATGGCAATGGCTGCCAGGCAATGGCACATCAAAATCCGGGCAGCATCTTGAGCACTGTGCAACTGAGTCAACAAGGTCTCAACCACTGACTGGCTAAGATGGGGCCTGCCCTTGGCTAACTTCACCATACAGTTTAGAGCAATCTGCATGCCAAAAAGAAAATTAACTAGTTACATTTTGAAGATACAGATGAAGCTTTAAAAAAAGAGCTTTGTACAGGTTACTGGGGAAAATCAAGGGTGAGGTTTCTTGTAGGCATAGCATTTTTCTTCATAAGAAACACGAGGTACTGAATCCCACATTAGGGTTTGTGAAGTGCACTACGTTTAAAATAACAAATTAGGACTGCACGTCAACCACTCATTTCAATCTAAGACTATCAAAATACTTTTAAGAAAGATGGAAATCATAAGGAAGAATGCTGAAGAGGCAAATATATGCCAAATGTCACCACCATTGTACTATCATTACTTTTCAGGAACTGCTTCTGAAGTGTGGCTTGTAAACTATGCCAGCATCTCCCAGAAGGAAAATAAAAATATAGATTCCCGGGCCCTACCCTAATGAATTAACATACGTGTGTGTGTGTGTGTGTGTGTGTGTGTGTGTGTGTGTGTGTGTGTTGAGGCTACCGAGGGTTCACAGTTTTAAAAAGATGCCTTAGATGACTCTAAGTACACTCAAGTGGGAAAGAGATTCCTAATTTTCTCTTATTTCTCAACTGAAATCTAAAAATCAATTTGGCTACAGAATTTCTCTTATTAAGGCCTTGTTAAAGGCATCACTAATATCCAGTCAAAAAACTAGAAACCTAGAAATATTCCCACTTTTACATAGCTAACATATTCTTTTGTCAAATCTCCAATATTCACTGTTAGCGCCTTTCCAATCTCTCTACCACATCATAAATCTCTTCCTAATTCCAATTTCTTGAAAAGATGGGCCCTTCAATCCATCCTTCACAATGCAAACACGCAGCTATCAGTGGGGTGTCAGGCACACACATAAACTTTAGAGTCTGATAAATGCAAGGGCTGAAGCTCAGCTTGCCGCTTATTAGCTAGGTGGCTTTGAACAAGGTACTTCCATCTCTCTCAGCCTTAAGTTTCTGATGTGTATAAGAGAGAAACACATTTCATTATAGGGTTATTGAGGGACTGAAAGAAATGTATAATATAAGTCTTCAACGAAGTTTGGCACATAATAGACATTCAAATAATAATAACTATGACAAAGGTTACCATTACTTTAAATTATATTATCTCCTCATTATCTATAGAATCAAAGCCATAATAGCATGTTATTTGATATCCTCTATGATTGAACTACTTTTCCAATCTCACATTATTTCATCCAGCCACAGTGGGCTAGTCACCATTCTTCCACCACAACAGGTACATTCTTACATTCAAGTCTTTTATAATAGTGGTCATTGGGCTCAATCTTTCCTCATTACTGTAATTCGATTCCACCTTTCACAACTTAACTCATATGACACTTACTTGAAGTCTTCCCTAATATCCTTGGTTAAAGTTAATCATTCCCGACTCTGACCTCTCATTAGAACTGCACTTCTTTTGTGAAGTGTCAGAGAATGTATTGTGTTCTGCTTGGTATTATAGTCTCCTATATAAACATCAGTAGCCTATTCTAGATGGAAAGCTCTGCTATTACAGGAACCTTTCTTGGCCATCTATGTATGTCCCACTGTGCTGAATCCAGCATTTTACTGACACCCACAATTGTTGGAAAAAAGATTTGCTTTTAAAAAAAGTTTTAAATGTACTGTGGTTCCAAGGGGATTCTGAGGATCCCCTCAGAATGTGTTGCCAAACACCTGTTGTCTACTTCTCTTCCCTACTTCTTATTAGCTTTCACTTAATGATATTACTATCTTTATTGTTCATCACTATGACCATATCACTACTTTCCTTAACATGCTAAAATGAGCCATGACTTCCTCGAAACCATACCTTAGACAAGCTAACGCTCTTACATGTACCAATGTTTATCTAAGTTTCTTACTTCTATTAACTATGCTTTTCCTTATTAATTTTGCACCATCACAAATTATATTTCATGTTTCACTCCAAAAAGAGTAGTCTCACTTCACATTTTAATTTTTTTTTTTTTTTTTTTTGAGACAGGGTCTCATTCTGTCATGTTGGGTAGAGAACAGTGGTGCAATAATGGCTCACTGAAGCCTCAGCCTCTCGGGTTTGAGCGATCCTCTCACCTCAGCCTCATGAGTAGTTAGGACTACAGGTGTGTCCCATCATGTCCAGCTAAACTTTAAAAAATTTTTCCAGAGATAGGGTCTCAGTATGCTGCCCAGGCTGATCTTGAACTCCTAGGCTCATGCAATCCTTCTACCTTGACCTCCCCAAAATGCTGAGATTACAGTGCCTGGCCTCATTTCACATTTTAAAAATCTTACATATCTCTAAGATGATTCCCGTAACTGAGTGAAAGTGAAAATTCCTTAAAATATTCTTCCCTTGGCTTATAAACTAGGGCTTATGCCATTGGGAAATTAATGAACGCTTATGTTAAATTAATGAACATTTCTGAGTTTGGCTGCAGTCATTTCATCAGTTTTTTTTGTGGTTTTATCAGTTAGATTAAATCAGTGTGGCTTTATCAGCTAGATATAATCACTTAGATTAAAACTTCTAAGAGTACCAGAGCTATATCTGCTTAACTTTGCTTTCCATTGCCTAAGACCATCATATATATCTATTACAACTTAAAAAATAAAAGTTTTCACCTTTAAAGTGGCCTGAGCACCTGGACTATCATCTTGACTACAAAGTACCAGTAGGGATTCCAGGCCAAAGACAGCGTCTTGTTCCAGTGCCAAAAGATCTAGAAGAAAAACACTAAGCTTTATGATGGTCAAGTGATGTGTGTATAAACACACACACACACATATATATGCAAACACACATGCTCTCTTAGAAAAAACATTAAGGAGTTTAAGATACAGGGAATTATTAAATGGATGAACCTAACCTTCCTTGAAAAAGTACACGTGGCATTACTTCAAGAATGTAAAGTCTATCTTCAGACTTTATTTCTATCACTTTATTGAAGTATTTATAAAAATATACACATTAAATCAAGAGCTAAAGCCACAAAGCTATAAATAAAGCAAAACTGAAATAGTATCACCAGCTTAGCTAAGGAAAATACTAAGAACAGCAAACTATGCAGTATGTGTTAATCTCCCTAATCGGAAATAAATTATGCAGGTCCATTTTTACCTAAGATATAACAGTTTTCAGCTTCTAATGAAAGCTGAACCACTTTTAGAAAATAATGACTCCATATAACCTTATTAATGTTTTAAGTCTGACCATAAAGAATGAACCTCTTAGATGTCTCATGAAATAGCAGTACTACAACATTTTTTCACTACCATAGGGTTAAAATTTCTCTGAAGGTTTTAGAAAGTTCTGAATATATTAGTTACCTTTAGGTTAATATATTTCAGTGTGTTCTCAATACTGAAACAAGCAGTTTTCTACGTTACATGGGAGAAAATACTCTTTGCTATGCCAATGTAAAACAGGCTTAATTATTCAACTTTAAGAAATGTTTCCTGAGTGTTGGAGCTTAGCAAACAGAGTAAAGGCTAGTGAAGGTCAGGTTGCTAGAAAAAACAGGTACTTGGAACAAGTAGTGCTGAAGGCTAGGGGGGATAAGAGGAACCACTAAGATTGTAATCCTTAATAAAGATCAAAATCAGCACTGAAACAGATGGAATATCCAAAATGCATTTCTTGTTCTTGAACACAAGTCAAAAGATGTTAGGCAGACAACAAAATATGTGCATTATTTTCCTTGCATGTCCTTGATTATCCAAGTCAGCTTAATGCCACATATACCTAGAGTAAATTCTATGAAAATTTAATTCACATTGGTCTGCGAATTCACTTGCCTCTAGGTGAAACTATTTGTTATTTAAGTCCCTTGAGAACCTAAGTAAATTTTCTAGGTTTTTGTATAAGTGAACATACCACCTTATACAAAAGGGGTAGAGTACTAAGCAATCTCTATCCACCAGCACCATATACACAAAGGCAAGCAGTGGAAGGAAATGGGCAATGCTCCATAAAACCTTTCAATTCCACTCCCAAGGTCTTAATCTCTTTATTATTTTTCACAAGGATAAAGTAGTCTTGAGAACACATGCTCTAAGAACACTATGAAAGGAGTCAATCTGTAGATCAAGGCTCACAGGCTAAAAATAAGGGATTGAAAAAAATCAAACAGAATTCTGTCCAAGGTCTAAACCAAAGTTTATATATAATATCAATCCTGATCAAACTTACCTTTTTCTTGACAAGAAACAGTTATATTAGTTAGGACTCTAACTCCATGAGCTGCAATGCCCCTGTTATTATGGTAACAGCACTCTTGGGCTAATTTGACTAAATCAGAAGATCTGGGAGGAGAACTCACATTTCCTAAAAAAGCAGAGAAAAGTAGTAGAGACTCTAATTCAAATAATTCAAAAACAGTTCAGCTTATAGGTTCAATTTTCTTAATTTTTGAGAAAAATCTCTAACAATAAACTTCAACGAAATTTCCTACCACAATCCCACTATCAATACGTATCAGCATTTCTCTCCATAAACGTACTTAAAATAGGTATGTGCCAACAGTTTTGTAATGACTAAGATCTAAAATCAACATATAATTTCTTAAAAAAATTAATAAAAATTGACTAACAGTACAAAAGCCAAAACAACTATCCTAAGAGTTCAAAGGAATTCTCATTAAAACAGGTATTATTATAGGCCTCTTGTCAGACAAAACCACACTTTCAAGATAGGAGAGAAAAGAGAAAAAAAAATAAGTTTGCTTTTTTTTTCCATCTCAGATTGCTAGCATACATTTATACCTCAAAGGGTTTACATAAGAATTCATGATTTTAGAGCTGGAAAGAATTTTGGAATCATCTAACTTAACACACCCTATTTTTACAGATGAAATCAAAGCCCAAAGCCCCAAAATTTTAAGAATCTTGCCATTAAGGTCATAAAACTTACTAGTCATGTACTAATACCCCTGTTATTATACTCTTCTGCTTTATACCTTAAATTTCATGCTATAGATTGCAAAATTTTTTAAATTCACATTTGAAATTCTGGAATGCAAGGTTCATGTTGTAACTATTGTAATTTACAGTAGAGAAGCCCTCAGTTATAACTGCATAAGCTTCAAGAAAATAAAGAGATTACAGCTTGTTCCACCACTTAAAAGAGTCTCCCATTACTGTCTTCCTTTCCTCTTGCTTATTTTTCCATGATTCCTGTCAACTTCAACTTTGTCTCTCATACCGAGGGTGACTGTATTTTTTTGAGGCTGAAAGGGACACTATTAAGAATTACAATAGGCATAAACCATGACTATCTGAGGTGGCATGGGACCTATGGTCACTTTATTGATTTCTGGTTTAATATAATACAAGCTTAGGAGACAGCCTCAGTGTTTTTTTGGTTTTTGTTTGTTTCGTTTTGTTTTTTTTGAAACAGTCTTACTCTGTTGCCCAGGCTGGAGTGCAGTGGTGCAATCATGGCTTACTAGAGATCACAGCTCACTACAGTCTCAAACTCCGGGACTCCAGCGATTCTCCCACCTCAGCTTCCAAGTAGCTGAGAACACAGGTGCATGGCACCATACCCGGCTAATTTTTTTGTTTTTTGTAGAGACGGGTTCTTGCTTTGTTGCTCAGGCTGGTCTCAAACTCCTGGCTTCAAAAGATCCTCCCAACTTAGCCTCCCAAAGTGTTGGGATTACAGGTATGAGCTACCATGCCTGGCCCCTTCAGTGTTTTTAAGTTAGGCAAAACATTAGAAAGATGAAACTGTATCTTTATTTTTTGAAAACTGTGGAAATTGTATTTCCTCTATTCTTTTTGTCCATGTGATATGCACAATGCGGAGTCATCTATAAATTTACAAACATGTTTTATAACTTATTTTTTCTTTGTTTTATTCCCAGCAACACTTACCATAGAAAACTTAGGGGGAAAAAAAAAATAGAAAACTCCAAAGAACAATACAAATATCATACCAAATTTCACAAACCAGTATGAGCTTACTGTTAATTTTCTGAAATATTTCTTTTAAATCTTTTTCCCCCTATGTACAACAGTACAATTTAAAAACTCACACATAATCAGGATATGTAGATACTGGCCAATATCCTGCTTTTAAAATCTAATATTTTTTAGCCTTTTCCTATGTTTTCTAGGAATAAGATTATTTTTAATTTAATTTTTATTTATTTTGTAATGATTTTCTAAGATAAACTCACAAGGCTCGCACGGTACAACAAAGAGTAGAAAACGGTAAAAGGCTAGTGAGAGAAAAGTTTTCCTCCCCGACCCAATGTTATCAGCTTCTTTTTTTTTTTTTTTTTTTTTGAGACGGAGTCTCGCTCTGTCACCCAGGCTGGAGTGCAGTGGCCGGATCTCAGCTCACTGCAAGCTCCGCCTCCCGGGTTCACGCCATTCTCCGGCCTCAGCCTCCCGAGTAGCTGGGACTACAGGCGCCCGCCACCTCGCCCGGCTAGTTTTTTGTATTTCTTAATAGAGACGGGGTTTCACCGTGTTAGCCAGGATGGTCTCGATCTCCTGACCTCGTGATCCACCCGTCTCGGCCTCCCAAAGTGCTGGGATTACAGGCTTGAGCCACCGCGCCTGGCCTGTTATCAGCTTCTTGTGTAACATTCCAGAGAGTCTATCGACTTACAAGCACATTTCTTTCTTTCTTTTTCCTTTTCACATACTGTTTTGCACCTTGTTTTATTTTTCTTTAAATATTATATCATGGAGACTGTTCCATGCCATGTTTTCTTTTTAGTAAATTGCATTGATTTTTATTGCAGTGATGTGTCATAATTTCTTTGAGTCCTCTATTGATGGACCTTTTAATGCTATTACATCCTCTACTGAGGGATAATATTTTGCTATTATATAAAATGGTGCTAAGAATAATCTTGTATTTATGCCATTTCTCAATGTGTGACTATGTAAATAAGATAAATTCCTAGAAGTGGAATGTCTGGGTTATCTGTAATTTAATGAGTATTTCCAAATCACCTATGTACAAGCTTAATAATTTACATTCGCGGCAGCAATAACTGCTTACCCACACCCTTGTCAACACACCATGTTTATCAAACTTCTAAATCCTTGCCAATCTGATGGATTAAAATTATTTCAAGTGTTGTTTTAAGGTGCATTTATCTTAAATATGTCTGATATTGAACATCTTATATATTTGAGCCATTTGTTAGTGATGATTTAGACATACTAAATTTAAGTTTGCTGTTTAAACTACTTTTGGCTACACTGAAAAAACCTAATCAACAGAAATAAAGATTTACCATTATTTATGGAAATAATCTAACTTTGGAAAATCCTTGACTTTTATTTTTTATAAATATTATCTAGTCTATTTAAGCCTTTGCTTAATTCCATATATAAGCCAAAATTAACAAACTTCAATAAAAGGACAAATACCTAGCTTGAAAAGTGTTTAAATATTATAACCCGACATAATGCTAATACATGTATTTGGAATTAAAAAATAAAGACAAAGAAAGTTATGCATGTAAGTCAGTTTGGTACAAAAAAGAGAATTCTGAGTCAGACCACTGAGTTCAGGCCTAGGCTCACACACTTCACAAGTATGTGAACTTTGGACATACCGTCAAACCTTTGTGAGTCTCAGTTTCAATACTTATAAACTCCTTTGCATATGCCTCACTTGAAAGGCTACTTGTATGGGAAAGCTCTCATCTATTCTAATATATGATTAAGACTTTGTCTACCACAGCTCTTTCAAAGTGCAATGTCGGTGAAGGATGTTAACTGCAAGCTAAGAAATACACTGGCTGATTTATGCAGAAAAAGAATAAATTGAAAGCACCCTAGGTATATGGTAGGTTGTTTCTAAAGAAGGCTGTGATAATCTCTCACATCCCTTGTGGACATGCTCCTTTACCATGTGATCTTCCAATTCCATGTGACTTGCTTTGGCCAATAAAGCACTGGAAAACAGGCTGCAAGCAAAAGGTTGACAAGTGCTTGTGTGTTGGTGGCTTGCTTTCTTTTAGCTCCAACCAACATCCTGAAAACAAGCCCAAGCTAGCCCACCAAGAGTTGCATGGATAAAAACTAAGGTGCCTTGGCAGAAAGCCTTTCAATTTCTAGCATGTGAATGAGGTCATCTTAGACCATCCAATCCTGGTCATACATGACCGTAGTCACATAAGTGACCCCGAGTGAGGCCAGTAGGACTGCCCAGCTGAGTACAGTTAAAATGGCTGATTGACAGAATTAGAGCAAATAAAAAGGTCATGGTTTTAAGCTACTCGTTTTGGGGTGATTTTGTTATGTAGCAATAGATAATTGATAACGTACTTCACAGAATCACTGGAAAGCCTGCAAAATTAATAGGAAAACAAGGTCAGAAAACAAATGAGAAAAAGGCCAGGGAGTAACCAAGACCACAGCCCAAAAGACCATGCATGGAATTAGTCCAGTGAGGACACAGCAGCCATTGTTACTGATTATTTCACGTCACAGCTTAACTTCTGTCACAGGGTACCAGACATAGCAAACACCCACTGCTAGAGTATATTCTGGAAACAAATGTTGCACTGTCATTGCTACATCACCACATCCCCATTCTCTCATATCCCCACTTCCTTGTTGTTACTGGCTCCCAATTCAGTCTGTGGCATGGAAATGATTAGTCGAGTCCAGGCCACATGTAAGCACACTAGCTGGAAGGGAGGTGTGACAATAGAGTATCAGGTCTTTTTAGCTTCCTGTTAAGACTTACAGGGCAGGGAATTCCCTACACCTAGAAAGTATCATACACTATGCGGCCATAAAAGGGACAAACAAATCTACATTACAGTTCTTTAATTCAAACTAACTGACTACAAAAGGAAGCAACAGAGGTTCCACAAAGCTTGCATTGAAACAAAACAACCAGCCCGGGCACAGTGGCTCATGCCTGTAATCCCAGCACTTTGAAAGGGCAAAGTGGGTGGATCACTTGAGGCCAGGAGTTTGAGATCAGCTTGAGCTAAATGGTGAAACTCCATCTCTACTAAAAATACAAAAATTAGCCAGCCATGGTGGCGGGCATCTGTAGTCCTAGCTACTCGGGAGACTGAGGCAAGAGAATTGCTTGAACCCAGGAGGTTTGGGTTGTAGTGAGCCAAGATCCCCCCACTACACTCCAGCCTGGGCAACAGAGTGAGACTTTGTCTCAAAACAAAACAACAACAAAAAACAAAGAAACAAACAAAAAAACCCAAAACGACAAAAAAGTTTAGCTTTAAGTCTGTTAGGTAAGCAAGCTCCTTACTGGGCATTAATGAAAGCATTTTAGAGTTAATCATCTTCAACTGGTAACTAGGAAAGCATTTTGAGCTGGAGTAAAGTTTTATTTTAATTGTTTTCCAGAGAAATAATATGCACTTAAAAGGAAGCATATGACATTTGCTCTTAAAACTCACTACTACTTGACCTTTGAGATGTACTTAAATTCAAAGGGCACTTTGAGTCAGAGATATACAAAAGCAAATCAACTATTTTAAGCATCTTTAAAAAAATTTTCACCCACATATAATTCAAAAAAAAGGACAAACCTAGAAAAATGTATTATTGACTCAAGATCAAGGATTCGAGATGTTGTTATCATAGGCATTAGTTAAGAAATCTGTTCAAATAAACCACCAGCATGTAATGGAGTATGAGATTTTTGAAACTTTCCCTGATGTTAAAGCTTTACAGAAGAAACAACCTGAAACATAAATACAGATAAAGGAGTTAGCACATTATTTATATAGTATCTCCCTTCTTTTCCTTACCTGGAACTGTACTGAAGTAATGTTTGATGGCGATGGTCCCTGATAGTGTGGAAAGGACAGACAACATTCCTAGTTTTAAGCTGTCATAAGGAGTCTGGAGGGCACACTCACAAAGTGCCTGGAATGCAGAAGATAAATGAATATAGAAGTTAAAAACATCAATATACTTCTAAATTGTCTACTCCATTTACATTTTCTGGTTTTTAGAAAATTATATATTAAGGATTTTTTTTCATGTTAAAAAACTTAAGTCGAGGCCAGGTGCAGTGGCTCATTCCGGTAATCCCACCAGTTTGGGAGGTGGGAGGATCACTCTAGCTCAGGAGTTTGAGACCAGCCTGGGCTCAATGTGAGGCTTTGTCTCTACAAAAATTCAAAAAATTAGCTGGGTATGGTGGTACGTTCCTGTGGTCCCAGCTACTTGGGAGGCTGAGGCAGAAGGATCGCTCGAGCCCACCAGGTCAAGGTTGCCGTAAACCATGTTCACGCCACTGCACTCTAGTGGGGGGACAGAGCAAGACCCTGTCTCAAAAAAAAAAAAAAAAAAAAAACAAAAAAAGCACTAAGTCAAACTTCCAAACTCCTTACGGGAGCCTAAGGAGGCAGGATAACTAAATGTAAACTGTGTTGATACATAAAAAGGACACTAGGTAAAAACTAAAAAATTATGAATAAAAAATGAACTTTGGTTAATAATAACAATGCATCAATATTGGTTCATTTATAACAAAAGTACTATACTACTGTAACATGTCAATAATAGGAGAAATGGTGGGGGAATGTGGAAACCCTGTGTACTATCTTCTCAATTTTTCTGTAAATGTAAAACTATTCTGAAACCCCCACCATATTTTGCTTACCTAAGAGAGATATGAATATTATTTCATATATGTGTAATTTTTAAAAATAACAGAGAATATGGAATTCTATCTAGTTTCTAAGTGAATAGAGCTATCTTCCCCCATTTCTGGTCTTTTACTCTACTCTTGATCAGGTAGTTTGAAGTATTAACAAAACTAAGATGCTAGTTTTTCTTTCAATGCAGTGAACTATGAATATATAATCACAGTACAGTGACTCTTGCCTTATCCTTTATCACACGGTTCTGTATCATATGACTGCATGTAATGTAACAAGTCAAATAACTGTTTTGTTAAATTAATTTCCATTCTCCCACAAAGACAAAGGTTCAGAAAATAAGCAAAACTTAAAGTTTAAGGAAAAAGTTAAAAATAACATTTCAGAAAGGGTTAAAATAAATTTAATATGACCCTCAATAAAAATGTCAATAAAATTGCAGGACGATTTAGATTATCTGATTTTAAAGATCATGTGGAAAAATAAAAATCAGAAAACATCCAGAAAAACTGGCAAGGAATAGATTTAAATATATACTAGAATTTAATATATGATAATGGCATTTAAAATTAAAGATACCAGTTAAAACTACAAAGACAATTGACCAGTCATTTGGTAAAATAAAACTATATCCCTGTTGTTTTTTTTTATGGCAAATAAAAAACCAAAACTGTAAAAAGTACTATGAGGTAACGTGGAACAATACAAAGATAAAAAGATAATTGGTAAACCTAGAAAAAAATATTCACATCATATAACATCAGTAAAGGACCAAGAACCTTAATATATACAAAGTTCTGGCCGGGTACAGTGGCCCACGCCTGTAATCCCAACATTTTGGGAGGCCGAGGCAGGAGGACGGCCTCAGGTCAGGAGTTCAAGACCAGCCCGGCCAACATGGTGAAACCCATCTCTACTAAAAATACAAAAATCAGCCAGGTGTGGTGGTACACGCCTATAGTACCAGCTACTCAGGAGGCTGAGGCAGGAGAATCGCTTGAACCCAGGAGACAGAGGCCGCAGTGAGCCAAGATCGTGCCACTGCATTCCAGCTAGGGTGACAGAGCCAGACTCTGTCTCAAAAAAAAAAAAAAGTGCTTACTAATAAACAGGCAAAAACTCAATAAAAATTTGGTATTTCACAGAAAGAATGCACACAAATATCTTTTAAATAAAAAGTCTAACCTCATTCATACTTTGAAAATTTTAAATTAAAATGTGTCACTTTTTAACTATCAGACTGACCAAGGTTAAAGTTTGATAATACATAACACTGAAGAATATGGGGAAATAGGTGCTCTCACACATTGTTGTTAGAAGAGTAAAATGGTATAAATCTCTCTGGTGAGTCATTGGTATTAATTCTCAAAAATTTTAAAATATCCATCATTAGACCTAGAAATTTCTTTTCTGAAAATTTATGTTCACAAAAGTGATTTTTCACAAACTATTCGATGTAGAAATGTCAACAGTAACAGTAAAAGTATCAGAAACAACCCTAATGTCTATCAGTGGGGAACTGGGTATATAAAAGAAGTACCACATAGCTGATAAAAAAAAAAAAAATGTGCAGTAGATCTAGCTGCTAATATAAGATGTTTGGCTGGATGCGGTGGCTCACACCTGTAATCCCAGCACTTTGGGAGGCCAAGGCAGGCGAATGACGAGGTCAGGAGATCGAGACCATCCTGGCTAACATGGTGAAACCCGGTCTCTACTAAAAATACAAAAATTAGCCAGGCGTGGTGGCAGGTGCCTGAAGTCCCAGCTACTCGGGAGGCTGAGGCAGAAGAATGGCATGAACCCGGGAGGCGGAGCTTGCAGTGAGCGGAGATCGCGCCACAGCACTCCAGCCTGGGCGATGGAGTGAGACTCCGTCTAAAAAAAATTTAAAAAAAAAAAAATGTTCCCCTATATTCAGAGGTAAAAGGTTTAAAACATGCATGTAGTGTATTTTCACTTGTAAAGAAAAAAAGATGGGGCACACACAGGTTTCCATATTGATGAAAAAGTTTAGGAAGGTTACATAAGAAACTATTAACAGTGATCACTTCTGCAGAGGAGACCTGTAAGAGATGACTTACATTTCACTCACTGTATACTTTTGAACTCTAGAAATTTTTTGTCAGGTGCATGAATACTTTTTTGACTGAAAGAAGGACCTAGTTAACAAGAAAAACAGCAGCAGCACAAAAATTATCATGAAAGGAATGGAAATAGACCTGAAAGATGCAGTATGTTTCTGGTAACCGACGGGAAGACAGTCTAGGTAATGCATACAACACATACTTTAGCACTTAGGCCAGAATATGAGGTGTTTAATTTTGGCCTGAGAGGAGAAATGTTCAAAAGGATAGAGGCTATGATCGGGGGGGATTAGGCCAGATGATATAGGGCCTTAAAAGTTAGGCAATTAAAACCTAATGAAAAACGAAAAACAGAAGCCAGAGGAGAGGAATAATGGCATCTAAAGTGTTAGGGAAGATAATTCTGGCAAATGGTAAACAAAACAAAGTTAACAAAGAGAACTCAGAGTGAAGGATGCCAACCTATAGCCTCTGTCAGCAATCCAGGCAGGTGGTGATGATGGCCTGAACTAGAATTTGGTGGCAGGAATGGAGAATAGTGAATGAGTATGACAGACATTTTAAAAGAGATTACATATCAAGAAATGAACAAGGATTCAACAATTATTGCAAACTTTCAAATCTAGTAACTAGATTCCATTTAAAAGATTGAAATTTATGGGGGATAAGTCAATTTTAGAAAAAGGACAGAAAATAGGATGAGATATGAAGTCCAAGAAGAAAACATCCACCAGGCATTTGGAATCTAAGATACAGCAAATTTCTAATTGGAAGACACACATCAGAATTCTGGCTCTGCCACCTACCATCTCTCTGATCTGAGCCAATTACTGAAATATTTGAGTCCCAACTTCTTTGTCTGTAAAATGGGGTATTTATAAAGAACTACTGATTTTCATAAAAAACACCTCTAGAAAAATATACAAGAGATATTGGTTGCCACTGGGCAAAGGAGCGGTGTATATGACAGAACAGTAGGTGGGAAATAGTCACTATATATCCTTTTGTAGTTTTGGAATTTTGACCACATGAATGCGCTGGCATTTAAAAAACTGAATTAAAATTAAAAATCAAATGTAAGTGAGGTGACATCTACTGTCTGTAAGATTACAAAGCCACTGAAAGTCAAAGCACTTTGCAACCCATACAGGCTACTATGCTAGAGAACAATATAGAAGCTCAGGTAAAAGGATTAGATTGTCGGAGGCCCTGCAAACCAGCATTAAGAAAGGCCATAAGAATGACAGAGAACAACTGGTAGAAAGCAGAGAGCCATGGACTCAACTTGGAAGAAAAAGGGCAGTGAAGAATACAGAGAAGGTGCAGGTTAGGTAGTGTAATGAATGAGTGAGGACAGTTAAGTGCCAAAGGGGCAGGTTGACAGTGCCAAATGTAAAGTGCCTAAGCAAAGTGACAGGAAAACAGATCAAAATGCAAGTGTATAAAAGAAACAGCAGGGGATGAGGAAATAAAAGCAGATACAGATGCTGTTACTGAAGTTCAAAAGAATGTATTTTTAAAAAGTGATTATTATTTAATACTATAATTTATATTTATTTATTCAAGCACTTAGGCCATTTCCGTTTGTTCACTTTTTGTTACCTAAATTGGCCTGCCTTGTACTGTTAATTAACTTGTGATTAGGACTAATATCCTAAACCAAACAGCCCCACAAGTTAGGAACTACATCCTATATTTATATGTATTCCATATTATGTCTCAGATTGCTCTATGTATAATAGATATTTAGCCTTCTGTGATAATAAACTAGGTGAGACATTTTATATAAAATGACAATAATTTCAATAAGAATTTTACCATTTAAAAAACTGAATATTAGAAAATCTTGTGATAAAATTATTTACAACGTTATATTCTGTTTCTGTCATCTAGCACATTATTGGGAACCTAAAGCAGTCTCGGTAAATAAATACTCGTTTAAGCCTGGGTGCATAGCAAAGTCCTATCTCTACTAAAAAGTTTTTAAAAATTAGCTAGGTGTGGTGGGGCACATCTGTAGTCCTAGCTGCTTGGGAGGCTGAGGTGGGAGAATCACTTGAGCCCAGGAATTTGAGGTTGTAGTAAACTGCAATTGTGCTACGGCACTCCAGCTTGGGCAACAGATTAAGACTCTGTCTTAAAAATAATAATAAAATAAAAAACACTGATTTAAACGTTCATTAATCCAAACTAGTAAGCGTAACATGTGGGGAAAAGAAAGAGATCAGCCTGTTACTGTGTCTATATTGAAAGAAGTAGACATAAGAGACTCCATTTTGTTCTGTATTTGAGATGCTGTTAATCTGTGACCCTACCCCCAACCTTGTCCTTGCAAGAGACATGTGCTGTGGTAACTCAAGGTTTAATGGATTTTGGGCGTGCAGGGTGTGTCTTTGTTCCTAGAAAAGCTAGGTATTGTCCAAGGTTTATCCCCATGTGATAGGATGAAACAATGTTGCTAAAAGGTTTATCTCTAGGCACAGGATTTTCCTTTAAACTTATTCATGTCACAGAGATCCTTGTTCTTATGTCTTACTGCTGATTTCCTCCCTAAAAACGATCCTATTGTCCTGCCACTCCCTTATCTTTAAGATGGTAAAGATAATTATCTATAAATACTAAGGGAACTCAGAGGCCGGTGCCGGCGTGGGTCCTCTGTAAGCTGAGCGCCGGTCCCCCGGGCCCCCGCTTTTCTTTCTCTATACTTTGTCTCTGTGTCTTATTTCTTTTCTTAAGTCTCTCGTTCCACCTAACGAGAAACATCCACAGGTGTGGAGGGGCAGGCCACCCCTTCATAACAGAGCAAATCATTAAGTTCCCCAGAAATGGTACGTCAATCACATTTCAATATAAAATCTGGTTTATGGACATTACCTACTACAAAATTGTTACCAGGATCATTTTTCATATCAACAAAAAGGAAAAACTGTCTTTTCAAAAGGAGTCCTCGGTTTCATTCATTACCACTGCCTTCTTCACTAACTATCTGGTCTAAATTTTCCTCTCTACTGGCTTAACTCACTACTCAACTAGAGGCTCTGGCCTGAATTATTGTTTTCTGGGTCAATCCCTAAATAGGGTCTTCTCCTATACCCTGGAATAGGACTGGCCACCAGGGATGTGTTCCAGAAAAGTATAGTAAAATGAAGTTTATAATCTTTAAAGTAAAAAAAAAAAAAAAAAAAAAAAAAGTTATGTTTGAAAGTATTCTGTCAGAGACATAATACCTCAAAGTTTTCTGTCTCCACTGTACTAACTGCAAAGAAAAAGATTATTACAAGAACTAATTCTAAGGCTGAACTTGTCACTCCTAGTCACGGGTAAGGTACAAATTAGAAGCTCTCAGAAGAGAAAATGTTAAAAATAAAATTTGCATCTTTGAGACTATCTGGAACAAATAATATTTTGCTCTGTAACAGAGAGGTTGCATAAGTTAAATATTCTCTTCCAGTAAGACTACAGGCCGGGTGCAGTGGCTCATGCCTGTAATCCCAGCTACTCGGGAGGCTGAGGCAGGAGAATCACTTGAACCCAGGAGGCAGAGGCTGAGGTGAATTGAGATAGCACCACTGCATTCCAGCCTGGGCAACAGAGGAAAACTCCATCTCAAAAACAAAACAAAACAAAACAAAACATAACATGTCTTCTTTTCAAACCCCTGAACTGTTCACAAAAAGTGATCCTACAATGGGCCACAAATAAACTTTAAGAATAACAAAAAGTTAGCAACAACAAAAATTCCACCAACAAATATGGAAAACTAATCGCTTCAAAAGTAGAAAACATTACACTAATGCCATGGTCAAAGAAGAAACAAAAATTGCTCTCATGGATATTTCAAAAAATCATTTACAGTAGCATTAAAACCATGAAATATTTAGGAATGTATCTAACAAAATATGTGCAAGATTTGTATGCTGAACTAAACACCACCCACGTGGCCCGGTGTGGTGGTACACGCCTATAACCCCAGCACTTTGGAAGGCCGAGGCAGGCAGATTGCTTGAGCCCAGGAGTTTGAGACCAGCCTGGATAAAATAGCGAGATCTCATCTCTACAAAAAAAATACAAAAACTGGCTGGGCATTGGTGTGCACCTGAGGTTTCAGCTCCTTGGGAGGTTGAAGCAGGAGGATGACTTAAGCCCAGGAGGTCAAGATTGCAAAGAGCCGCGATCACAACACTGCACTCCAGCCTGGGCACTGGAGTGAGACCCTGTCTCAAAAAATAAATAAATAAAAATAAAAACCACTGATAAGATGAGGGATAAAATACTACAAATTGGGTACAGTGCATAGTGCTTGGGTCATGGGTACACCAAAATCTCACAAATCACCAAAGAACTTACTCATGTAACCAAACACCACCTGCTCCCCAAAAACCTATGGAAAAAAACAAAACAAAACAAAAATACACTGATGAGAAACTGAAGAAGAGCTTAAAAAAAAAAAAAAAGAGAGAGAGAGAGAGATAGGCCAGGTGCAGTGGCTCATGCCTGGAATCCCAGCACTTTGAGAGGCTAAGGCAGGTGAATCATTTGAGACCAGGAGTTTGAGACCAGCCTGGGCAGTGTGGCAAAATACCATCAATACAAAAATTAGACAGGCGTGGTGGCATGTACCTGTAGTCCCATCTACTTCAGAGGCTGAGGCGGGAGGATCACCTGAGGCTGCAGTGAATCATGATTGCACACCACTGCCCTCCAGCCTAGGCAACAGAGTGAAACCTAGCTCCAAACAGGAAGAAAAAAAAAAAAAAAGGAGAGATATACCACGTTAAAAAAAACCCACAATACTATTGGCCAGGCACAGTGGCTCTCACCTATAATCCCACCACTTTGGGAGGCTGAGATGGGCAGATCACTTGAGATCAGAAGTCTGAGACCAACCTGGCCAACATGGTGAAACCCCATCTCTACTAAAAATACAAAAATTAGCTGGGGGTGGTGGTGTGCACCTGTAATCCCAGCTACTTGGGAGGCTGAGGCAGGAGAATTGCTTGAACCTGGGAGGTGAAGGCTGCAGGAAGCTGAGATCACACCACTGTACTCCGGCCCTGGTGACAGAGCAAGATTTCATCTCAAAAAAACAAAAAACAAAACAAAACAAAAAAAACCCCCACAATACTATTAAAATGTCAATTCATCCCAAATTGATCTTTAGATGTAAAGACCAATAAAAATCCCAGCAGCCTTTTTTTGGTAGATATTGACAAACTGATTCTAAATTTTACATGGAAAGGCAGTAGACCTAGAATACCCAAATTGAATTCCTCGGCTCAAGCAATCCTGCCAGCTCAGTCTCCCAAGTAGTAAGGACTATAAGTATATACCAGTACACCTAGCTGATTTTTAAAAAAAATTTTTTTTGTAGAGACAGAGTCTCACTATGTTGCCCAGGCTACTCTTAAACTCCTCACCTCAAGTGATCCTCTCACCTTGGCCTCTTAAAAGTGCTGGGATTATAGGCATGAGCCACCACATCCTACCCAGCCTAACAATTTTGAAAAAGAAATACAAAGGTAGAGGACTCACACTATCTGATTCCAAGAGTTGCCATAAAATGACGGTAATCAAGACAGTGTCCTATTTGCTTAATGACAGATATACAGACCAATGGAACAGAATAGAATTTAGAAATAAATCCACACAGATATGGCCAACTGATTTTCAACAAAGATGCTAAAGTAATTCAATGGGAAAAGAAAAGTTTTCCCCATGAAAGGGTGCTACAACTGGCTATCCAAATGCACCTTGATGCCTATCTTATACCATACACAAAAGTCAACTCAAAATGGATCACACAGGGCTATATATAAAACTTAAACTACAAAACTTTTAGGAGAAAACTTTTGTGATTTTGGGTTAGGCAGACTTCTTAGATAAAATACAACCTATAAAAGAAAAAAACATTAATAAATTAGATTTTATCACAACTTAAAACTTCTTTTCAAAAGACAGATACTAAAGATACATATTGAGAGGAAATACTTGTAAAACATACATCTGATAAAATATCAGGAATATATAAATAACAATAACAAAAAGACAAAAAACCTAATAAAAAATAAAATATTAAAATAGGCACTTCACTGAAGATACAGATGACAAATAAGCCTGTAAGATGCTCAACATCATTAGTCATTAAGAAAATGCAAAATAAAACCATGATGAAATACCACTACACAGCTATTACAAAACCATACAACACAAAGTGCTGGCAAGGATACAGAACTAGAACTCATATATGGCTGGTGCGTAAGTAAAATGGTATCGGTATCGCAATTTTGGAAAACGGTTTGGCAGTTTCTTACAAAGTTAAATGGAATAAGTGTTTACCACACAACCCAGCAATTCCATTTCTAGGTATTTACCCAAGAGATGTCACACAAAATTGTGTATGATTTTCATGTATGATTACAGCTTTATTCATAATGGCCAAAAACACAGAAATAATCCAAATGTCCGTCAACTTGTGAACAAATTGTTGTATGCCCATATATCTGAATACTGCTCAGCAATAAAAAGGAATGAACTATTGCTACATGCAACAACATGGATAAATATTAAAAGTATTATGGTAAGTGAAAGAAGCCATATCCAAAAGGCCATATACCATATGATTCTATTTATATCCTAGAAAGGCAAAAATCACAGCAACAGAAATCAGACTGGTAGTTGTCAGGGGCTGGGGAAAGAACTGACTACAGAGGGGCCTGCAGAAACTTTGAGGGATGATGAAAATGTTCTGTATCTCAACTGTGGCAGTGGTTTTGTACATTTGTAAAAACTCATCCAACTGCATACCTAGAAAAGTTTCTGTAAATAAATTATACCACAATAAATCCGGCTTTTTAAGAAATGCATTTCAAACTAATGGTAATAAGAACAACACAAGACATAATTTATGAAATGTGGTCAATCTGTACCAAGAAGCAAATTAATGGTCTTAACTGCTTTCATTATTAAATAAGAAAAATAAAAAAAAAATGTAACAAGCACTTGAAAAAGATGAGAAAGCAAAGCTTCTGGCAAGTCTAATCAAGAAAAATGGGATATATAGGTCGGGTGTGGTGGCTCACGCCTGTAATCCTAGCACTTTGGGGAGGCCGAGGCGGGTGGATCACCTGAGGTCAGGAGTTCGAGACCAGCCTGGCCAACATGGTGAAACCCTGTCTTTACTAAAAATACAAAAATCAGCCTGGCAGCGTGGCTCATGCCTGTAATCCCAGCTACTTGAGAGGCTGAGGCAGGAGAGTCGCTTGAACCCCGGAGGCGGAGGTTGTAGTGAACCGAGATGGTGCCATTGCACTCCAGCCTGGGCAACAGAGTGAAATTCTATCTCCAACAAAAAAAAAAAAAAAAGAAGAAAGAAAGAAAGAAAAAGAAAAAGGGGATATAAACACAAATGTACAAGATAAAAAATTTTAAAAATCAAAGATATTAGAAGTTAAAAAGACTCTTTATGCTGATACCAATGAATTTGAGAAGTAAATTAAATGGGAAACAAATGACCAAAACTGATTCCAGAAGAGGTAAAAAACTGACAGGAAAATAACATGTAGTGATTGGAAACGTTCTCAAAACAACTATCGCTGGAAAAAGTTCTAGATTCAGATAAATTTATGGTACTTTTAAAGTTATACCTTCAGAAACAGAAAATTCTGTTATAGTTCTTAACCATTCCAGAGTATAGAAAGAGAAACTTGCCAGTTCATTTTATTAAGACAGCACAACCCCAACCCTACAATCTGTCAAAGTATTCAAAAAGGAAAACTAAAGAATAAACTTACCTTTAATATAACTTACAGCTACCCTTTAAAAAGCATTTATTTGTATGTGCCAGACACACATTATATATTGCTTTACTCAAATATCTTACCTGGCAATCCTCTATTTCCCTAGTTTATTTGAATTTCTATGTTTCCTTAAAACCTTTCTCTTTGCCTCCCTCATTTTTACCCATACCTAATTACCAGGTTTCCTAATTACCTAACAAAACAAAACCCAAAAAAATCCATCACAAGAGATTTTCTGTAACTTTTTACCATAATACCTACTCACTCACTTACATTAGGCTTCTTAAGGTCTTCCTTCCGATTCTATGTGAACAAGAGAAAGCCTATCTACTTCTACTCTAGGTCCCTTCCAGTCTCACCTACTCAAGGACATTGCTGTAGCAATTTTTGCCCTCTACCAGGTCATTTCCATTAATAAAAAACAAGTTTACTCCTCCCAGGATAAAAACAAACAGCATACCCTTTAGCAATACCATATCATTTCTCTGCTCCCTTGAGAGCAGAATTCCTTTTTTTTTTTTTTTTTGAGACAGATTTTGCTCTTGTTGTCAGGCTGGAGTGCAATGGCACAATCTTGGCTCACGACAACACCCGCTTCCCGGATTCGAGCGATTCTCCTGCCTCAGCCTCCCAGAGTAGCTGGGATTACAGGCATGCACCATCACGCCCAGCTAATTTTGTATTTTTAGTAGAGACAGAGTTTCTCCATGTTGGTCAGGCTGGTCTTAACTCCACCCACCTTGGCTTCCCAAAGTGCTGGGATTACAGGCATGAGCCCCCACGCCCAGCCCAGAATTCCTTTTAAAACGTTTTCTACAGTAGGCACTCAATATTCATGGGTTCCGCATCCACTGATTCAACCAACTCCAGATCAAAAATATTTGAAATATTAATAATAAAAAAGAATAATACAAATAAAAAAACAACATAATACAACTATTTACTTAAAATTACATTGTATTAGGTATTATAAGTAATCCTGAGAAGGGTCGGTCCTGGAATCAATCTCCAGCGGATACTGAGGGACCAATGTACATTCACTGCCTTAATCTCTCTCCTGTTTTTCTGCAGAATCCACTCTAATCAGCCTTTTACCCAAAATGCTGCAGCAAAATTGCTCTCTTAAGGTTATCAATGACTTCATATTGCCATACGCAAAGGTGAACTATCAGTCCTTATCTTGGCAAATATGGCTGCAGTAGCTCTCATGGTAGATCAAGGTCTTCTCCCTATAAAATACTATTCTGACTTACATATTACTGGCCACTCCTTTCCAGGCTCCTTTGCTGGTTGTTTCTCAGCTCATCACTCCCTAAATCTTCTCTAGCCATATTGTCTCCCTAGTTGAGCCATCCAGTCTCATGGCTTCACATACCATCTATAAACTGATAACTCTCATATTTATAACCTCAGCTGTATCTGTCCACTAAACTCCAGGCACATATGTCCTTGACATCTCCACCTGGATGTCTGACATTTTACACTTTATATACTCAGAAGTGAACTCTTGATCTTCAAGAAATGAGTCTCCCAGAGTCTTGCCCATTCCAAGTAAATGACAATTGCTTTTGTTGATGGCAAAAAGTTTAGAGCCACCTTTCTTTCTCTACACTATGCCAGGAAATCCATCAGCTCTAGCCTTTAAAATATATCCAAACTATTACCACTTCTCACTACCACCCCAACTACCTTGGTTCAGGTAACTATATATTTTCTAATTGAATTATTTGTTACTGCCTCTTAAATGTTCTCCCAGCTTCTGCCTTTGGGCCCCTACAACCTAGTCTCAATATAGCTAAGCCAGAGATAATATTTTAGAACTTAAGTCAGATAATGTCCTCTGCTCAAAATCTTCCAGAGGCAATCTATCTCATGTAGAATAAAAAGCTAAAGTCCTTAAGAAGGACTCAAAGGCCCTAAATGCCTATTCTTCCCTATCATCACCTAACATCACCTCCTACTAATCTCCCCTATTAACAGTCACACTGACCTCACACTCATGAATGTTCTCACTTAAGGGCCTTCAGGCTTTTCTCCTGCTGATAATACCCTACCTTCAGGGGCCCACAAAATTGACATTCCCTTCTTTAGGTCTTTCCATAAATGTCAATTTCTCAGTGAGGGTTTCTCTAACCAGCCCTAAAACTGCAACCTCCACCTTCCATATTCTCTAATCTTCTTCCTGACTTTTTCTTGGCAGCATTTATCACTATCTGACGTCTCTGCCTAGCAGAAGCAAATGCAAATCTCTACAGGAAAGTACTTTTTAGTCTGAGCCTCAAATAATTCCCACACATACTTCTCCAAGAATAATGAGTAGTTCAAAGTGAAAAACAACCAGGTAAACAAGGAAAAAGGGTATAGAAACAGAAAGCAGAGACAAATCTGCAGACTTTAGATAAACTGAAAAAATAATTATTGAACTAAAACATATATAAGAAGAAATTACCGAGAACACAGCATAGAGACAGAAAATAGAAAACAAGATAAGGCACATGAAGGATTAACGGGAGAAGGGTTACCATACCTTTAATAGGAGGTCCAGAAGAAAAGGTGAGAAAAAGAGACAGTGGCAATATCTGAAGAAATTACAAGTAACAATTTCCCAGAATTGCTGAAAGATACCAATCTTCTGATTCAAGAAATCAAACACAGTCTAGATAGTTTAAAAAGAAATTCACAACTAGACATTTCATAGTGAAACTACAGAAAATCAAGTCAAAGAGAACAATTTTAAAGCAAAAAAAAAAAAAAATCCTTCCAAAGAGTATTACTACTCTTCAGCAGCAATAAAGAAAACCAGTAGACATATCCAGAACCTACAAAGAACTCAAACAAATTTACAAGAAAAAAACAAACAACCCCATCAAAAAGTGGGCAAAGGATATGAACAGACATTTCTCAAAAGAAGACATTCATACAGCCAACAGACATATGAAAAAATGCTCATCATCACTGGCCATCAGAGAAATGCAAATCAAAACCACAATGAGATACCATCTCACACCAGTTAGAATGGCGATCATTAAAAAGTCAGGAAACAACAGGTGCTGGAGAGGATGTGGAGAAATAGGAACACTTTTACACTGTTGGTGGGATTGTAAACTAGTTCAACCATTATGGAAAACAGTATGGTGATTCCTCAAGGATCTAGAACTAGATGTACCATATGACCCAGCCATCCCATTACTGGGGATATACCCAAAGGATTATAAATTATGCTGCTATAAAGACACATGCACACGTATGTTTATTGCAGCACTATTCACAATAGCAAAGACTTGGAATCAACCCAAATGTCCATCAGTGACAGATTGGATTAAGAAAATGTGGCACATATACACCATGGAATACTATGCAGCCATAAAAAAGGATGAGTTTGCATCCTTTGTAGGGACATGGATGCAGCTGGAAACCATCATTCTTAGCAAACTATCACAAGAACAGAAAACCAAACACCGCATGTTCTCACTCATAGGTGGGAACTGAACAATGAGATCACTTGGACTCAGGAAGGGGAACATCACACACCGGGGCCTATCATGGGGAGGGGGGAGGGGGGAGGGATTGCATTGGGAGTTATACCTGATGTAAATGACGAGTTGATGGGTGCAGCAGACCAACATGGCACAAGTATACATATGTAACAAACCTGCACGTTATGCACATGTACCCTACAACTTAAAGTATAATAATAATAAATAAATTAAAAAAAAAAAAAGAAAACCAGTAGACAGCAGAATGGTATCCTCAACGCCCTGGGAATTCTATCCTGAGAAAGCATCTTTCAAGATTGAGGACAAAATGAAAGCATTTTTAGGCAAGCAAATATTGAGAGGGTTTACCACCACAGACTCTCACTCAAGGACCTTCCGAAGGCAGAAGGAAAAGTAACTAGGAAATAGCTGAGATGCAAGAGAGCAAAGACAATGGAAGGTCCAAATGGACAATTAATTTCCTAAACAATAACAAAACTATATAAGAAAAAATAGTTTAATTGTATTTCATGTAAGTTGTATTTTAATTACAAGTTTAGAGTGATGAAACAATACATAAAAGTTTAGAGTGATGAAAAGGGCATTCAAGTGTGTTCAAAGGACTTTCAGCAGAATTAACTTTAGACTGATAAAAATGACTATCAGTTATGTTTTCATTTCTAGGATAACAACTAAAAGAATATTTAACAAGACTGTATACTTCCAGACTAGTCAAGTCCAATGGAATGGTAAGATATAAAAAACAATCAATCCAGAAAGAAACCCCCATCTCCTCCAAAGAGTGAAAAGGAACAGGGGAGACAGACAGAAAACACAAAATAAAATGGTAGATTTAAACTCAAATGTGTGATAAATCACAGTAAATCAGGTGAATCAAATGCTCCATCTGAAAATGACAAAAGACTGCCAGGCTGGATTAAAAATAATCCAATTAGGCCGGGCATGGTGGCTCACACCTGTAATCCCAGCACTTTGGGAGGCTGAGGTAGGTGGATTGCTTGACGTCAAGAGTTCAGGACCAGCCTGGGCAACATGATGATGATTCTCTACTAAAAATACAAAAATTAGCCGGGTGTGGTGGCATATGCCTGTAGTCCCAGCTACTTGGGAAGCTGAGATGGGAGGATCGCTTGAACCATGGAGGTGGAGGTTGCAGTAAGCCAAGACTGTACCATTGCACTCCAGCCTGGGTGACAGAGCAAAATTCTGTCTCAAAAAAAAAAAAAAAATCCAATTAAATATTAAATGCTGTTTATAAGAAACATGTGAAACATAAAGATATATAAAGATTGAAACTAAAAAGATGGTAAACAACCTATCATGTCAAAAAATGTAAAAGAAAGCTAAAGTAGTGATATTAATATCAGACGAAATAGACTAGGGCAAGAGACACATTAAAGGGACCTAAAATAAGTGGAAACATAAAATATGTTCATGCACTGGAAGACAGTATTATAAAGTTACCATACAAACTGATCTTTATATTCAGTGTAATCCCAATCAAACTGTTAAATTTGACAAGTTGGTTGTGAAATTTATACAGAATTGCCAAGGACCAACAAAGTATGAGTATTCAAAATATATAAAAAATAATTACGAATCAACAGAAAAATAGGCAAGAGACCTGAATAGCCATGTCATAAGAGAAAATCCAAATGATCAATAAACATATTAAAAAGGTTCAATTTCTTTAATAATCAAGGAGTCACACATAAAAAGTACAATTTCTAAACTGGTAAAAATTTAAGTCTGATAAGTCTATGTGTTGGTAAGGATGTGATCAATGGATGCCCTCATACACAGCAGGAATGTAAACTGGTTCATTGACTTTGGAAAATAGTTTGACGTTATCTGTTAAAATTGAAGATACGCATTTTCTATAAGTCAGAAATTTCATTCCTAGGTATACACTCTAAAGAAATTTGCATGTGTGCACTGGGAGACAAACAGAAGAATGTTCTGCACTGTTTGCAAAGGGCCCATGCTGGAAATAACCCATCGAGAGCAAATAAACTGTGATACATTCATACAATGGGGTACTACATTACAATTAAAGGGAAAAGACATGGATAAGTCTCACCAGTGTAATGCCGAGCAAAAGAAACAAAAAGAAAGCTAAACAGTATTCTTTAGGAATACCTGTGAAGAAGGTAAAAGAAGAGCAAAGAAATTATTATCACGAAAGTCAAAATAGTGGTTTGCTTTTGGTAGGTGTAAAGTTTCAATCAGGAAGGACCATGCAAGGGAAGGAAGCAGGGTTCTGTGATCCTGTAATGTTCTATTTCCAGCTGGATGGCAGTTGCATGGGTTTTCGCTTAGAAGTATTTAAACTATTTATACATTTTTACATACTTTTCTCACTTAAAAGTATTTAAACTATTTATACATTTTACATACTTTTCCGTATGTGTGATCTATCTCACAATAAGAAAAAAATGAGAAGGAATAATACCGTGCTTCTCACTGATCTTTCTAAATAACTGGGTTTGGTTCTTTATACAAATTCTCTAAAATGACTAAAGTGGCTGGGCACATTCTCTTCTTGGAAAGATAGCATTATTTAGTAGAAAAAGCAGTAGGACTAGGGATCAGAGGACAGAAGCTCTCTGAATTAAATTCTTAATTTACTTCTCTTAAAATGCTCTCTTAAGCATATTAAGTCTCTCTGAACCTTAAGTGCTTATCTATGAAATGTAGATTTAACAACTGTCCTTATCTTGGGATATCTGTGACCATCAAATCATAATATAGTAAATTAGAAGATGTTTAGAAAACTGCAAACAAACAGAAAAACAAACACAGCAGTTTAGTTTTAATAATCTGAAATTCAAAGATTTTTGATCCACTGGAGTCATGATGATGCTAAGAGATAAAAACTTCCATTCCATTTTAAATAGCATTATTTGCAAAATGATGTGTCTCTATTGGTAATGGGTAAACAGGGTTCTATTTTGAGAAAACAATAAACATAAAATATTAATTTAACCTAACAGATGGTAATAGATGGTGTCAAAGATGTCACATTAAAAGTCTAAAGAGTGAGATCTGCTCTTCTGTTTACAAAAGAAGACTGAAGAATGTCTTCGGCTCTCCATGGAGAAATATACTTCCCAAGTTGTCCATCCAGCCCCATCTCCATTACAGATAACAGTCAGCCCCTAAATTTTTCTCCCCAAATTGATTGAAAAATACAAGAATAAAAAAACCAATGTAATTGGGCTTCTCAATTAGCCTTAGTGCCACTATGGGAAAATGAACAAGCAACTGAGTGGCAAGTTTCATTGACTAAAACAAACATTGAAGTATAGAAGTTTTATATATTTATTGTGCCACTTATAAAATAACTTCAGCCACAAACATCAACAATGCTTTAGAAGTTTTTCATATTCAACCACTTAGATGACAAAGACAATATAAAAATGCAAAACATTTTACTATATTATAATGTTATATTATTTTTTCTATATAAAATGTTACAAGTTCTACATACCTGAATATTCTCCCTACTCCAAGTATGTGGTGTTTTGCTAGCAAGTAATTTCAGATCTTGAATAGCAAGTCTCTTTACTGCCTTCCTGGGATCATTCTTCAAATACTGCAACAGAAGCTGAATCTATAAAGGAAATAAGTCACTCCATAAACAATACTGTAACTGAAATGATCATTAGAAATGCAGCGTAGTTTAGTGAAACTTATAAAGGGACAGGATTCACTTCAAATCAGAGCTCTGTCACTCATTAACTACGTGCCCACATTTGGACCTCTTTCTCCATGTTTGTAAAATACTACCATTTAACTTTAAAGTTTTAGCACAGGACCTGGCATTTAACAGATACTCAATCCTTTCTTTCTTTTTTTTTTTTTTTTAATATGGCCAACTTCACAGCCAGCCATGTACCCCACAACATCTCATTTTCCTCAAGGGCTCCCAACAATCAGTACTGTGAACAGAGAGAATAAAAAAGCAAGCAAAAGGAAATTAATCTGACCTTTATTACAGAAAAGAACCTTAATGTCCTCCAGACTTATGGGCCACTTTCTTATTTCTAATCATATATTTAAGTTTACCAGAGAATAGACAGTTTAAAGAAAATCGAAATTACCTGCTTAGGTGTATCAACCAAAGATGAAGCTGCAAGTAGAGTGAAAGTGTGCAAAGACACAATCACCATTTTGGTGGACGGATAGGATGTGACCAGCTGTTGTAAAAGCTGACGAGCACTGGAAGCCAAGATTGCATCATGGTGCATGTGCTGTAGGATGGGTATCAATTTTAGCTTCAAGTCTACTGGTGTTGCTAAACCTAGACACAAAAAGAATTCTCAAGGTATTTGTGATCATCATCCTTAAAAATATTCCAGATTAAAAAGCTGTGACTCAATTAGCAAAATTGCACTTGAAAAACACAGTATACTAATATTATATTTGTAACATTAAAGATTATATTAGAACCAATCAATAAATTCAGTATTTTTTCCAAAGTATTTATCTTGATATTAACTTTTCAATGATTATAAAACTACATGCTGATAATAAAAACTGTCTTTAAAAAGCACAGTAGAAACAAAGTCATATTTGCTGCCTATTTCCTCTCATTATCATAATAAAAAAATTATACATACACATATACATATATATACACACACACACAAACACACACACTTGATGGCTACAGTCTGATTATACTTATGATTTTAATTATTTCCTTCAACAACTAAATTAGAATCAGGATATGAATAAACTGTGTGTAGAACAGTTTCGAAATCCTCTGAACTTTGTGTAGTAAACGCCTTTCTTTATTGTATACACAACTGGGTCCATGAAGACTAACCCTAATCCACGCTTTCCTGTCAACAGTAGAGTGAAACCAACAAATCTTTTCTTCTATGGCATGGCTTTGTGGTAATGGTGAACACAAATTTCTCAGTCATAATGTATGACCACATACATGCCACAAGCTAATTATACTCTGCATATCGCTGGTTTTTCCATGGTGAAATAATTGTGGGTATGAACGTAAGACAGCACTTCAATGTCCAACAGCTGCCTACATCAACAAACTCCATTGCTAGATGGCCTCTACTTGGGTTTGCCAGGGGGAAAAGAATGAGATCAGAGTATTCCCTGCTTTCCTCTCTGCAGGGTCACATCATGCTCATGTTGTTATTATTTTGTTTCTTAAGGTTCTGAATGCACTTGACACTGCTGACCATTCTATCTTTGAAACTCTCTCCTAATGGCTTTGGCTCCTCCACTCTTACTGCTTTCTGACCTCTTTGTCTGGTTGTTCCTTCTTAACTTCCTTTGCAGTCTCCTCGTCTGTCTACACTTTAATTTCTGATATTCCCATAGGTTGGTAATAAATTATCTTCTCATTGTATGTGCTTTCCCTGAGTGAGCTGATATAATTCCATGGTTTCCCTTATTAGCTAAATGTGAAAGGTTGCCACCCACCCGTCCTCCTGCCCAGGACATCAGATGCATGTATCTCATTACCTTCTGGTCATCTGCACTAGGAGGTCTCAGAAGAATTTTGTATTAATAGGGCCCAAAGAGAACTGATCTTCACCTTGAAACTGCCCCTCCAAAAATACTCCTGTCTCAGTAAACGACATCATTACAGCTCCTTAGACCCTGGAGTCTTTCTTAATTAATGAAAGAAGGATTCTCTCACATCCCATTTCCAAATGTATTAGCAAATCTTACTGGTTCTATCTTCAAAATAAAATCCAAAACTAACTCTTTCTACCTCCGTTGTTACCATACCGATCCACTTCCACTACCATCTCTTGACTAAATTATAGAAAGTCTCCTAAGTATTCTCCCTACTTAGGCCTTTCCCCATGGCAGACTCCACTCTCATATCCCCCCCCTTTCCTCTACTGCAAGTTTATTCTCAACCCAGTACTCAGAGGGATCTTAGTGCTTACAGGCATTTTTACTAAAGATTTAGTGAGGCTCAGAGATTTTACTTGGCAGAAACACAAGCGGCTTAAAACCAAATGTCAGGATACTCTGTTCCTAAAACTCCTCTTCCGTTTCCATGTCTTGGGTTCCAATTTTCCTCCACTTTTCCTCCACCCACACTCCTATGTTTTCCTCTACCTCTCTCTTCTCCTAATTTCTGTTCTTTTAGATTTTTCTAAGATAAAATTTAAGGAACAATAAAGTAATGAATCTTAAGTGTACAGATTAATGAATTTCTACATATGTACATTCCCATATAACTACCATCAGATACACAGAATACTCCAGCATCCTAGAAGGCTCACCTGTATAGCTCTCATCAATTCCCTTGCTATCTGCCCTCTGAGTTTAACCAATGGAGAGCCCAGCAGGAGTTGCAGAGAATGAGGTCAGAGTATTTATTCCCTGGTTCTCTCACAGAAGGGTCACATCATGCTCCTGGAGGTTAGTTTCTCAAAGTGGCCCTCCTGACATGACTCCAAGTTTCTAGTAACCTCTCTTTAACCTATACCCTTAGAGGTGTGGTAAAAGCTATTACAGGCTCAAAAACTACATTATCCCCTATAGTATATCCTGGCCATGCCTTTGTGAATGGCTCCTTTATTACACCTTCCTTGAGTTATCTTAATTCAAATATGCCACCTGTTTCCTGCTGAGATCTTGTCTGATATAGCAGGCAATTGATAAAATCCTGGTCAATGAATAAGTGATGCTTCCTTCTAATGTCATAAGGATACCTTTCTGCAGGAAAACCCTTTTGCTAATGGTGGAAGAAAAAAGACAAAGGAATAAAGGGGAAAACAACAAAGCTCATTCACTGTAGCTTGGTCTTTAAGTGATTTTTATTATTTGTGCAAGTGAGCAAGTTCTCTTTCATTTTAATTTGAAGGACAATTTAAATGCATGCAAAATATAACTACACTAAGAAATTCATGCCTTAGAAAGACACAATAGCATAGTGGTTAAAAGCGTGGGCCTCAAAGCCAAACTGCAAGTTATCAGCTTTTTGACTGTGAACCAATCATTCGGCTTTAGTGTGGCTCCATTTCCTTTCCTGTAAAATGAACATAATAGTATTACCTATCCAAGGCTGCCATGTTGCACAATTCAAAGGAATGCTCTTTATAAGAATATAAACAAAGTGGTGTTCTCTAGAGTCATGCAATGCTATAGCCCAAGAGCTCCCTTTTATGACTGCTAGGATAAATTAGGGGTAAGACACAGGTATTAACCCTATGGGAGCTCGTGGGCTCCCATAATGACTGTTATAAGGATAAATAGGGTTAATACACATGACTCATGATATAAAAGAAGAGACTGGAAAACCAGAGGTTTGTAATCTATGGTAAGGAATCTGGATTTGATTCTAAGTGCAACTGGGAGACACCGGAGGGACATTAGCAGAGAGTTCCAGAGCTCCTAATAACATTACTCTCTCTCAGACAGAGCAGTCTTCCCTAAACTAATCATGCACCCCATAAGTATGCTTTGGTGAATGATGGACCACATGACAGACGGTGGTCCCATAAGATTATAATGGAGCTGAAAAATTCCGAGTAACTTCAGAGATCCTGTAGTCACTGTAACACCACAGTGCAATATATTACCTTTTCTACCTCAGATATACAAATACTTATCATTTTGTTACAATTGCCTATGGTATTCAGCATAGTTACATGCTGCATAGGCTTACAGCCTAGGAGCAATAGGCTATACCATACACCCTAAGTGTATAGGAGGCTATACCATTTAGGTTTATGTAAGTACACTCTATGAAGTTCAAACAACAAAACTGCCTAAGGACACATTTCTCACACAGGATCCCCATTGTTAAGCAATGCAGGACTATATCAGCATGGCTCACTTCTTTTTCTCCTTCATGTCTCACTCAAATATCACTTCATTAGAGACCGTCTCTGATCAATATATACAAGAAAGTCCCTTCTCTGATCAATATGTATAAAATAGATAAGTCCCTTGTCTCCCCCCACCGACTTACTTTTGAGACTCTCTATCCTTATTCTCTCACTCCTTCACCATAGCACCAGAAATGTCACATGCACATTTGTCTATCCCCACACACCCCACCCCTGACTAGAGTGTAGGTTAGATGGGGGTAAGGACTTTGTTTTGCTCACTCCTGTATCCTCAGCATTTATAACAGTGTGGGCACATAGAAGATACTTAATAAATATTATTTGAATGTATGGTGACTAGCAAATAATAAGTACTTAATTAGTGTTAGCAACTATTATAAATCTCATTAAGTCACTCATAATACTAAATGAAGAATACATACCTTGAATCATTTCACTGATTTTGTTACAGATTCCTACAGCAAAATCCCTTTGGGAAAAGAGAACAGAAAAAACTTTAAAACCGAAAAATTACACTTGCTTGTATTTTCTAAAGACTTAAAAGAAATAAAACACAATTAGCACAGAAGAAATCCAATATTCCAAACTGCAACTAACATTCCAAGGTCAGGTGCTCGGATTAGAGGAGGTGGTAAGAAACACAACTAAAACAAAAACTCCAGCAACCAAATGGGCTATGCCAACACTGCTGTAAAGCAGCTCACTTACAGTGTTATTTTTTCATAACACTAACAAGCATCTGAAATTATTTTGTGTTTATATAACAACAGGGCTTGACCTTTTTCACCCCTATATTTCTGGTACTTAGAAAAGTGTCTGAACATGGTGGATATTCAGTAAGTATTTCTTTAATAACCATAAAAAGACTTCTCATAACAACTTGAAATTTAAAAATCAGTTACATACCTTTAGGGCCAAGAAACTGCAAACTAGGAGACTGCAGGCTTTTTGTGTGTAACAATATTTTCAAAACTATTTTTTAAATAACATTTTAAAAATTCTTAATGTCAACATTTAAATATAGTGAGCCCAAATAGAATAATCTGGTTTTTCAGATTATCCCCTCTCCTTTGCCAAAAATTGAGACCTGAGCACTGGGCATCCATTCCCGCACTGTTAATGACAGGCTGGTGCCATGGGGCACTTTAGATGGAGCGGATGTGCTTCAGTTCACCACAGATGCCACTAGGGGACACTGCTCTCACTGACAATGTTCACCTGGCCCCTGAAAGCATCTGAGCTTGTAACTCCTGCTTTGCGACCCAGACACTAGCAATTTAAAATTTTCTGGTTTAGAATAAAACAGATGTGGTGACGGTGGGAAGAAAAGGATTAAATAAATTCTAAAGGTCTTATTTGGCTTGTTACTCTGATTTAATATCCAAAACCGATCAATACAGACACCAGAAAAAAAATCTATCAGCACTGACCGAGATATGTGATCTCAAGCCAGGTCATTATTTCTGGGAGAAGACATGAACACTGATCTCAAAAATACAAATCTTGTCAGCTGGTCACAGTAGCTCACACCTGTAATCCCAGAAATTTGGGAGGCTGAGGTGAGAGGATCACTTGGGTCCAGGAGTTCGAGGCTGCAGTGTGCCATAAATGCATCACTGCATTCCAGCCTAGGTGACAAGAGACTCATTTGGTATTTTTTAATATAATAAATTACAAGTTATCACATTAAAGCATGGTATATTAAAAACTGTTTCTACATAAACTGCTAATTTAGATGTTTAATCATCATTTCCACAAGTGAAGAATCTTGCTGTTTCTCTTACTTGGTCTTAATCATTTTCCAAAACCAGTAATTACACAGACTGAAATAAAATTAGCTTCTAATAAGAACACAAGAGAAAAACTGAACTAAAAGTGATTCTCATATATAAAATTTAATCACTAAATTACAAATTTATCATCCAAATTTAGAAACTAAATTTAGAAAACTATTTTTGGAAGCACTGGAAGTACATATTTAATCTGACAGACTATGAAGCACTGACACCTTGGCAGTGGTAATCAGATGATAATTATTCACTAGGCACAACTCTTAATCAGTAAAAGTACAGTCATGTACAGCATAATAACGTTTTGGTCAACAACAAACCACATATATGACAGCGGCTTCAAGAGATTATAACAGAGCTGAAAAATTCATATTGGCCAGAGATGTCTTGATGTCTGACCCTGTGTAGGTCTAGGTTAATGTATGTGTCCCTGTGTGTTTTCTTTGAGGGGTCTCACTATGTTGCCTAGGCTGGTCTTGAACTCCTGAGCTCAAGCGGATACCCCGGCCTCAGCCTCCCAATTACAGGCTAGAATTACAGGCGTGAGACACTGTGCCCAGTTATGTCTTAATTTTAACAAAAAAAGCTTACAGAATAAGGATATAAAGAAATACGTTTATCCAGCTATATGTTTGTATTTTAAGCTAAGTGTTATTATAAAAGAGTCAAAAAGTTAAAAGAAATTAAGACTGTATAAAGTTAAAAGGTTATAGTAAGTTAAAGCTAATTTATTATTGAAGGAAGAAAAACTTCAAAAATAAATTCAGTGAAGCCTTAGTGTACAGTGTTCAGGAAGTCTACAGTAGTAATACAGTAACGTCCTAGGCTTTCACTTTCATTTACCGCTCACTCACTGATCACCCAGCGCAAATTCCAGTCCTGCAAGCTCCATTCATGGTAAGTGCCCTATACAGGAATACCATTTTTATCTTTTATGCCACATTTTTACTGAGCCTTTTCTATGTGTAGATATACAAATACTTACCACTGTGTTCCAATTGCCTACAGTATTCAGTATAGAAATATGCTATACAGGTTTACAGCCTGGGGCAACATGTTATACCATATAACCTAGGTGTATAGTAGGTTATACCATCTAGATTTGTGTAAGTCCTCTATGATGTTTGCACAATGATGAAATTGCCTAACAATGCATTTCTCAGAATGTAACCTCATAGTTTAGAGACATGTGACTGAAATTTTTAAAAGTCCTCAAAACCAATGACTCTCAATGAGAAAAAAAAATGCTTATTTTCAAAGGCACAAAAAGGAACTGTACTTATTCAGATATTTCTGATCATCAATTACTGCCACATCTATTTATTAATTTTGATCCATGAAATTAAAAACTATATGCTTTCTATTATCTACTTTTTCAATAAGAATTACTGGAACTCTGAAGGTTTGATAAGAATAGCTGAAGGGGCCGGGCACAGTGGCTCACGCCTGTAATTCCAGAACTTTGGGAGGCCGAGGCAGGTGGATCACCTGAGGTCAGGAGTTCAAGACCAGCCTGGCCAACATGCTGAAACCCTGTTTCTATTAAAAATACAAAAGTTAGCTAGGGATGGTGGCAGGCGCCTATAATCCCAGCTACTTGGGAGGCTGAGGCAGAAGAATTGCTTGAACCCGGGAGGCGGAGGTTACTGTGAGCTGAGATTGTGCCCCTGTACTCCAGCCTGGGTGACAAGAGCGAAACTTCATCTCAAAAAACAAAACAAAACAAAAGCTGAAGAGAAGGGTATGCAAATACTAATTTTTTTAACGTTAAAAAAATGTATTATTCACCTGGTTATAAAACTGGAACTTGTTCATGCCAAGATATAGAGAAATTTATAAAAAGAAAACAAAAATTATATACCATCTTACCACTCAGAGACAAGATTTTTATATATATCCTTCCAGTCTTTTTTTCTATTGCATAAATACAAATACTAGGCCTTTTTGTTTTTTCAACAAACCTGTTATATTACGTAAGTTATTAGGGTTTTTTTTTTAAACAAACCTGTCATATTACATAACCTATTATGTAAACTGCTTCCAAATACGTTTCTAAAAACATTTGTTACCGTATTCTATTGTATGATCATAATTTATCTAAGCTCAATGGCAGAAATTTAGGTTGCTTCTCATTTCTTTTGTTGTTACAAGTAACACTACAACTAGCATCCATACAAATAATTATCAGTACATATTACTGATATCTTAGGATAAATTCTGGAAGTGAATTTCCTGGGTCAAAGGGATGTACCTGTTTAAGGCTTTTCACACATATTACCAAAACGCTCCCCAGAAGGCAATGCTACTTTTCCTGTCAGTCAGGGGGATATTATATTTTATTTTACAGAAGAGAAACAAGCCAATCAAACATAGTAATAAAACCATGGTCAACATTTAATCCTCCCGCCCCCCCCAAAAAAATACTGTTCTGTAAAACAAGTGTAGGATATGACATTCTGAATAGGTTAAAATTGGTTTTAATTCAAGTTATTGTCTTTGCCAAACTGTGGACAGCTCTAATGCAAAACAAATTAACATTAGAAGACAGTGGGTAAGCATTTTAGTATTACAGATGTATATGTCTGAGAGAAGCTCCTTAGTGAATAAAACCTCTGCTACCCAATGAAGCCTTCCCCAACTAATCTATGCTGATCCTGTCCTTCTGGAAACTCATTTCATTTACACAATTAATGCCAACATTTGTACTTACATTTTCTATTTTATGAATTTAAGTCTTGTTTCCCCACTGTAAGGTAAACCTTCTCAGAAAATATACCTTGTCATTTAGGGATGTGCTTTTGTATGCTTACTTTGACTGTGCAGAGAAGTTTGCAGCAGCAAAAACAGCAGCTTCAACTTCTACGTTATCATGTGAATCTAAACTCTGACGAATACTGTGATGAGCATTCTTCCTCTCAGGAATTATTGATGCCAGACTTCCCAACATCCTACAGAAATAGAGAAAGCCAAGCATATCGGGCATATGATAAAGTCAAGGTCAGAAAAGGAAGAGGCCAGGCAAAGCCAGATTATCAAAACTAAAGTTTATAGGTAATTCCATGTAACTCTGGTTAATAAAGCATAACTTTAGAAATCCATGACTCAAATTTTAAACACTTTTACATATTTCAATATGTCAGAAAAATTAAGATGGCTTATCTAAAAAGCAAAATTTTTAACAATCACCTTGAAGTACATTCCAGGTACCAAACAGCCCAGAAAGGAAACTTCTGAATTATTAAAGCATCAAAATATCAATTTTCCAATGTTGCATAAAGAAGTCCATTTCAGCAAAGCATTAAGAATACTACATTTTTGCTGTTAAGCAGATACACAAAGTAAAAAAAAGTAGACCTCCCAATCTTTTTTTCCCACATCAGTAAATATTGGTATGATGATTTTCAAATGTCCTCAAGATCAAGAAAGGAGTGGTTGAGTACACCCTTGGGGCTCATGCCAGAATCAACAATGGTGCAGAAGGTAAAGTTTGGAAAACAGTCTACTTCATAATAAAATTACACAATTAGAAAGGAAAAAAATCTATTGTTTGTGATATAAACCACAGATAGTTTGAAAAATCCTTTCAGTAGAAAGGCATAAATTTTAGAAATTTGCAAAACACTGCAGTAAACAAAACCTACAATGTTCCTACAATGACAACCTTTTTCAAAGTCAACATCCTAAATAACCTTCCAATGTGACATGTAATCACCTAATTATTCCCTGTAATTACACTCAATTAATTAGTATTGTTCCTAGTACTATTAAGTTTAAGTAATACTATTAGTAGCAAGAAACTAAAATGGACTAAATATGTAATTTATATTTAATTTGAAGGTTTTGAAATTATACATTTTTCAAAAGAAACAACAAATGACTATTAATCTATTATACCAGAAAAGATTAGACTAGTCTAATACTGACACATTTAACGACTTATTCCCACTGCTTCCAGCTTAATTTTTCTCTTCCTACTTGAGTACCTCCTTCTAGAACGTTTACAAAATAGGTCCTATATGGCAAACCTCCTAAGGCCTTGTGTGCCTGAGAATCTTTTTATTTTACTACTCTTTTAAATGAAAACTGGATAGATATAAAATTCTTAGCTCAATTTTCCTTTAATACTTATTGCAACAAGTGTTACTGTTGAAAAATCTGATTTAAATCTAATTTTTTTTTTCCTTTAAAGTGATCCTTCTTTTTGGAAGCTTTCTAGAGATCGCTGGTTTTACTGATAACCATAGTGCTTAAAAAAAGAGTTGAGGCAAGAGTCAACTGCCATGACTTAGAGAAGGGCAAGCATGCAAAATGAATAACAAATATTAATCTACATTCTTACCAAAATATTCAGGCTAGCTTTAAATGATTTATGAAATTCATTCCACCAGTTAAATTCTATTATCTTTTGATTTAAAAAAAAACCACGTTTGTGAAAAACAATTCAAACATTACAAAAAAAGACAAATGGAAAAGCCTCTTGTAATCTATAACCCAAAGACTCTACCAAAAATAATCACTGTTAACGGTATATATTCCTCTAGATTTTTTTCTGAGCCTATATAAACATATATATTAGTATTAACTGACAAAATGAGTTAATGAAATTGATACTATTTGACAACTTTTTAAAACTTAATATCTTTCTATGTCAGCATATATAGACTCACAACTCACTTTACTCTTTAAAAGTTATACAGTAGTTCACAAATAGCCATTCCCACGTTGATTTTTCCCCAATTTTTCATTCCACAAAAATGACACTATAATCATCTATATACATATATTCACCAACTTTTAAAAATGATTTTAAAAATTCCTACAGGTATATTTGCTGAAGTAAAGGGCAAAAATATCTTAAGTTTAAATTCTGGGCCAGATGCAGTGGCTCCCACCTGTAATCCCAACACTATGGTAGGCTGAGGTGGGCAGATCACCTGAGGTCAGGTGTTCAAGACCAGCCAGCCTGGCCAACATGGTGAAATTGTGCCTCTACTAAAAGTAAAAAAATTAGCTGAGCATGGTGGCGGGCACCTATAATCCCAGCTACCTGGAAGGCTGAGGCAGGAGAATTGCCTGAACCCAGGAGGCAGAGGTTGCAGGGAGCCGAGATCACGCCACTGCACTCCAGCCTGGGCGACAGACTGAGACTCCATCTCAATAAATAAATAAATAAATAAATAAATAAATAAATAAATTCTATTGAATATAGCTTTCAAAAGATGAAAATCAATTAACTGACTTTAAAATATCACATACTGCTCACAATTTAATCACTCAAAAGGCAAAGAAATGACAAAAGCTTGACTTCAAAAGAAATGACTAAACTCTGAACAAGAAGGAAGAACTGATTCTTGGTGTGGAAAAAAGGACATTCAGGGAAGATGTGACATCCCAAACTTCCTGGTTAAAAAGAAGACTGTCTGGGCAGGGTAGGTCAGAAATGAACCCTATAATTTAGGAAAGTGAATTTCAAAAGATATAAAAAGTTATAGATATGATTCTATAAATGGCAGAGCTAAAAAGAGAATATGGTTCAAGCTGGATATAAGGCTTACAAAATGAAATTCTAACAAATACATTTTTTAAAATATGCCAAGAAAGAAAAGAAAAAGCTAAAGAAACTATAGTGGTTATATCTGATGTTCTCCGGTGAGATCAAATATGATTTATCACATTAAAAATGATCACATAATCAGGGAAGAATATAGAAAACTGACAGAAAACATTAAGTACAAGGTCAGGAAGGCAAAGTTCAAAATGAGCTGAGGCTGTTATATTGAGATCCACCAAGTTATTTGATCAGAACACCTACCTATATAGAGATGCATTTCAAACACAAGTTAGGCAACAATTTATAACCAGAACAGTTAACATAGATGTTAACTAAAAAGCATTTGCAGATTGGGATGGTTATCACAGTTTTGCCTTGACTCTTAGTCAAAAAACCAAAAACAACTCCTAATATTCAAAATGAAAAATGTAAATATACTGCCTTTTTTGTACATAACTATAGTTCAAATAATCTTATAGTGAATTATTACAGTACAGTATACCGGAGGGTGATGGCTCTTGCCACGGGATCATTACTATGAATCACAGAAAAAATTCTCTTCACAAATTCATCCACGTTTAGAATCTTCTCCAAATGTTTCTCACTTTGTTGGGTAACTTTAAGAACACACAGCCTCAGGAAATTATTTCTAGAAAAACCAGAAATAAAATAAATTAGGTCACTTTAGAAAGTAATATTTAATTAGGAACCAAAGCAACACTAATAATATTAAATTTTAGCAACAGCAAATATTTTTCAATCTTATCATTATTTGTTTCACTACTAAAAGAGTTACTTAAAGTTTGTACTTTACGTGGACACTAAGCATAAGCAGTTAGCTATGCTATAGTGTTGCTGCAAGACACCAAAATGGCAGTGACACAAGGAGAAAACCTAGAGCAGAACTAAATCTCCTCAAACTATATTATAACCAAGGCCAGGAAGTCAGATGGTCTTTCTCTTCTCTTGGGCTTATTCCACAACTTCTCTTCTCCTCAAGTGTGGTACTGTGTACATATGAGCACATGAGCACATGGAGAATGGCAGAAAGCAGCAGAAGAGGGAATGGTGGGGGCGAAAAAGCAAACAGGCATGTATTCAGTACTTATATGTTTCAGGTACTTCACAGACATGCATCTCATGCTATAAAATAAATTATTAAATCAGCAACTTCTCAAAAACAATCTGTACAAAGCCACAGATTTTCCTGAAGTATACACTAAAATATCAAGGTTGTCTTAATTTTATTCTGTTCTCCAAAGAAATAAGTATTGTCTAAATTATACTCTTCATTTTTGCTTTAAACGTCATTAAATCTCACACTGATGTGCTGCACACAGTCATGTGTATCCACTAATGGTAACTAACCAGGTGGAAGTCCTAAAAGGCAAAAAGAAAAAGACCACAATAGAAAACAAGAAATATGAACAAAGTACTTTAGAACATTGAGGCTTTAAAAAGACTTACCCAACTCTGAAAACATCAGCTAACTTTAGGAATGCAGAATTGATAAGAATAGGGAATGGATACTTCTGAAAAAGTCTGGGAAAGCGAACAACTGCTTCGCACTGTTCACCAAGTTTGCCAGATCTTAGGCCTATGGAAAAAAAAGCACAGAGAGGGAAGAACAGTTTGCATATTTGTGGCTACAAAGCAAAAATAGCAAATATTAATTTACTAGATAGGGAAGAAATAATCATTCTTAAGAAGCAGGTAAAGTATAATTCATTACCCTTTTAAAAGTAAAAATGGTGTATCAAATAGTAATCTGGAAATCACTACTTTTAGATAAACGATAATGAAAACAATTTTTAAGGTAAGAGTTAAGAATATTCAAAGCCACAAAATAAAGCTCAACACATTTAAAAGGACTGAAATCATACAATGCATGTTTTCTGACCACATGGAATTAAATTAGAAAAAAGAAAAAAAAAAAAGCACCTTTAACCCATAGGTCTAGGCTGGGCATGGTGGCTCATGCCCGTAATCTCAACACTTTGAGAGGCTGGGAAAAGGAGGACTGCTTGAGCTCAGGAGTTCATGACCAGCCTGAACAACATAGTAAGACCTTGTCTCTACGAAAAAAAAAAAAAAAAAAAAAAAAATCCAAGCGTGGTAGTGTGCGCTTGTGGACCCAGCTACTGGGGAGGCTGAGGTGGATGAATCACTTGAGCCTGGGAGGTTGAAGCTGCGGTGAACTGTGATTGTGTCACCGTGCTCCAGCCCGGGCAGCAGCGCAAGACCCCATTTCAAAAAAAAATTTTTAAGTAACAAATAAATAAATAACTCACAGCTGAAAGAAGAAATTAGAAAAATATTTTGAACTGAATGAAAATAAAAGCACAATCTATGGAATGCAACTAGAGTAGTGCCTCAAGGAACATTTGTAACATTGAAGGCTTATATTAAGAAAGAAGAAAGTTCTCAAATCAGTGATTTAACAAAGGTACCAACATAATTCAATGTGGAAAGAATAATCTTTTAAACATGTGATTCTGGAAAAGCTAGATAAGCATAGCAAAAAGAATCAATCTCCTCCCTTGCATCATACACAAAAATTAACTCAAAATGAACAACAGACCTCAGTGTAAGAGCTAAAATTATAAACTATGTAGAAGAAGACATAAAGAAAATTTTTATGAGCTTGGGTTAGGCAAAGAATTCTTAGATAAAACAAAAGGCATAAATCATAAAATAAAAAAGTGGTAAGTTAAATTCCATCAAAATTTAAAACTTCTGCTCTTCAAAAGACACTGTTAAGATGAAAAGACAACCCACATACTGAAAGAAAACATTTACAAAACACATATGTGATAAAGGACTTCATCCACAGTTGTTGTAAATCAATAATACAAACCAATTTTTTAAATGGACAAGAATTAAAGAGAAATTTCATTGAGGAAAAAATATGGATGGCAAATATAAGCACATGAACAGATGCTCAACAGTGTTATCAGGGAAATGAAGATTTAAAACTCCAAAAAGATACCACTACACATTCACTAGAATGGCAAAAACTTTAAAAAGACCAACAATGCAAGTGCTAATGAGGATATGGGGTAACTATAACTCTCATACATTGTTAGTGGGAATGTAAAACCGTTCAGCTCTTTTGATAACCCTCTGGCTCTTTCCTTTAATTTTCATTTTTCCTTTATTTTAGATTCAGGGGGTACATGTGCAAGTTTGCTAATGGGTATACTGTGAGACGCTGAAGTTTGGGGTATGAATGATCCCATTACCCAGGTAGTGAGCATAGTACCCCAATAGGTAGTTTTTCAACTCTTCCCCTCTCCCTCCCTGCTTACTTTTAGAGTCCCCGGTGTCTACTGTTCCTCTCTTTATGTCCATGTGTACCCAAAGCTTAGCTCCCACTTACAAGTGAGAACATACAGTATTTGATTTTCTGTTCCTACATTAATGTGCTTAGGGTAATGGCCTCCAGCTGCATCCATGCTGCTGCAAAAGACATGGTTTCATTCTTTTTTATGGCTGCATAGTATTCCATGGTGTATATGTACCACATTTTCTTTATCCAATCCATGATTGACATGCATCTAGGTTGATTCCACATCTTTGCTATAGTTAACAGCGCTGGGATAAACATATGAGTACATGTGTCTTTTGGGCAGAATGATTTATTTTCTTTTGGGTATATATCCAGTAATGGGATTACTGGGTTGAATGGCAGTTCTAAGTTCTTTGACAAATCTCCAAACTGCTTTCTACACTGGTTGAACTAATTTACATTCCCACCAACAGCACATATATAAGCATTCCCTTTTCTTCACAGCCTTACCAGCAAGTTATTTTTTGACTTTTCAATAATAGCTATATTGACTGGTGTGAGATGGTATCTCACTATGGTTTTAATTTACATTTCTCTGATGATTACTGAAGCTGAGCATTTTTTTCGTGTTTGTGGACTCCTTGTATGTCTTCTTTTGAGAATGTCTTTTCATGTCCTTTGCCCACTTTTTAATAGGGTTATTTGGTTTTTGCTTGTTGAATTAAGTTCCTTATAGACTAGATATTACACCTTTGTCAGATGCGTAGTTTGCAAATATTTTCTTCCATTCTGTAGGCTGTTTACTCTGTTGATAGTTTCTTTCGCTGTGCAGATGCTCTTTTGCTTAATTAGGTCCCACTTGTCAATTTTTGGTTTTGTTGCAACTGCTTTTGAGGATTTAGTCATAAATTCTTTCCCAAGGCTGATGTCGAGAATGGTACTTCCTAGGTTTTCTTCTAGGATTCTTATAGTTTGAGATCTTACATTTGAATATTAAATCCACCCTGAGTTAATTTTTGTATATGGTGAAAGGGAGGGGGGTCCAGTTTCATTCTTCTGCATAGGGCTAGCCAGCTATCCCTGTACCATTTATTGCACAGCGAGTCCTTTTCCCATTGCTTATTTTTATCAACTTTGTTGAAGATCAGATGGCTGTAGGTGTGCAGCTTTATCTCTGGGTTCTCTATTCTGCTGTCTGTGTGACTGCGTGTGTGCCAATACCATGCTGTTTTGGTTACTGTGGCCTTACAGAATAGTTTGAAATTGGGTAATGTGATGCCTTCAGTTTTGTTATTTTCCTTAGGATTGGTTTGGCTATTTAGACTCTTTTTTGGTTCCACATGAATTTTATAAGAGTTTTTTTTTTTCTAATTCTGTGAAAAATGACGTTGATAGTTTGACAGTAATAGCACTCTGTAGATTGCTTTGGGCAGTGTGGCCATTTTAACGATATTGATTCTTCCAATCCATGAGCGTGGAATGTTTTTCCATTTGTGTCACCTATGATTCCTTTTGGTAGTGTTTTGTAGTTCTCCTTGTAGAGATCTTTCACCTCCTTGGTTAGAGGTATCCCTAGGCATTTTATTTTTTGTTGGTTCTTTTTTAATACAGGTAAACATACTAGACACATAGCAATGCTACTTTTAGCTATTTATCCAAATGAAATGAAAACATATGTCGACACAAAGATCTGTATGCAAATATTCACAGCAGCTTTATTCATTAATAGCCCCAAACTGGAAACACATATGTTCACCAACTGGTAAATGAATAAACAAACTGTGGTATATCCATACAATGAACTACTACTCAGCAATAAAAAAGGAACCAGTTACTGATGCATACAACAACAAAGGTGTATCTCTGTTGTGTAGCTTTGAAATGATTACAATAGTCTGCTATTGTGAGTGAAATGTTCTGCTGTGGTAAGAACATGGAGTGTAATCTCCCTCCCTGATGACATGGCTCCTAGCATTGAAAACCTTGTTGTCATCATAGATCTCCAGTGTTGGTCAGATCTTCTCTCCAGAGAACATCTCATAGAAAGGTACACCTCAAACTTCAATTAGACTTTACATTCACAGTGGCCTGTTTCCATCCTAAATGCACAACTAGACTTTACTAATTGGACTCTAAATGAAACTAGTATTTACTCATATGTGGTTAATGGACTTTGTCTATCAAATGTATTCCCTGTGAGATTTGTTCTTATTATTCTCCCCCTCTAAACATTGTGAACAAGGTGGGGAAAACTCTTTCTGTATGGTAATAAACCATGTGATTTGTGAAATCATACCTTATTTTAACCACATAAAACAATCTCAAAATCATTATGCTGAGTGAAAGAAGCCAGACCCGAAAGACTACACTTACTTACTGTATGATTCTATTTTATATGACATTCTGGAAGAGGCAAAACTATAGTGACAAAAAATAGATTGGTGGTAGCTGGGAGCTAGAGAAAGGGAACTGACTGCACAGGCACACAAGGAAAGTTTTTCGGGTAAAGGAAATATTCTATGTCTTGACTATGGTCATGGTTTCATGACTACATACATTTGGTGAATTTTATCTGATACAAATTATACCTCACTAAATCTGATTTTTAAAAAAAATTTTAAAAACCCATCCAACAAAAAAGAATTAATATTCAATTTTCTAAAAAATTCATTAGGAATTGGCCCTTTCCTATGCCCTTTTAAGGTTGATGTAGTGCTTTAAGAAGCTAACATAGAAGGATAAAATAAGTCTCTACAAAACCCAGAGAAGAGATTGGAACACTCCTCTGGATCCTGCCTGGAGTCACAGCTGAACCAGGAAAAAAAAAAATTCACTAAGAGTGAATACGTTGGTAAGGATTTAATAGCATCAATTTCAAATGTCTCTGTTTAGTATTTTACCAGTCATAAAATGCTAATTATATCCTCACAGGAATAAGTATCTTAGAATATCTCCGTCCAGTAACCTTTGATTATTCTTAAAAAAACAAGAAAGGAGGCCAGGCGCAGTGGCTCACGCCTGTAATCCCAGCACATTGGTAGGCCGAGGCAGGCAGATCACCTGAGGCCACGAGTTCAAGACCAGCCTGGGCAATATGGTAAAACCTCGTCTCTACCAAAAAAAATTACAAAAATTAGCCCAGCGTGATGGCAGGGACCTGTAATCACAGCTACTCAAGAGGCTGAGGCACGAGAATTGCTTGAACTTGGAGGCAGAGGTTGCAGTGAGCCAGTATCACGCCACTCGCTCCACTCCAGCCTAGGTGACAGAGACCCTGTCTCCAAAAAGCAAAAAGACAAAGGAAATCTGAAGGCTCTTCCTGGTTGCCACAATGTTTCATACAAAAGACAACCACAAAGTAAAACTGCATAGGTAATTTCTCTCATTTACTAATGAGTGATGTTCTGTAATGCACTCATGTTAGTTATTCAGTACTTAGAACATTATTTCCTCATAGGAAAATAATAGCACTATCAGCACTCATAGTACTCTGGAACCTAATAACTATTTATAATAAAAGTTTCTATGGGATAATTAATTAACATTTCTAACTGAGATAGAACACATTCCTCCTTCATCTGGTCCCTCCTCCCTTTCACCCCCATACACACACAGAGAACTGCCTCTGAAGCTCTAGAAATCTTTTTCCTATGAAACACACAACGCCAAAAGGGGCAATTCCACATAGCTGGGAGTGTGGCTCACAGAGCCTTAAAGGCTTTTGTAAAAGCCTGATATGAAAAACGGGTCAAGGGACACACAGATAAGGCACAGAAGAGGAAAGACATAGCTGAGGATGGAGGTGAGAGGAAGAGACAAGGAACAGAGATGTGTGCTTATGTGTATGTGTTGGCAAAGGGGTTGAAACAATCCACAGTAATTGGATTGTTTCATTTTCTTCTCACTTCCAGTAGCTGAGTTACATACAAAGGATGGTAAAGTTCTGTTTGTAATGAATTAACCTTGGCTGAGATGAAAAAGGCATAGTAGGAAACAGCCTATGCACAGGTAGTCTCCTTGACAGAATATAATCATGTTTTATCTTCCCTGAAAAACAGAACCAAAGACCATATTGATTTGTTTAAACATGCTGATTTAAAATGTACCAAAGGTTATTTTGAATGAAGCCAGAGAATGTTTTATCTAATATCGTCAAACTTTTTTATCTGAGATAAAGTAGACTCTCATTCCTCTATAACAACTCCATGGGGTAAATGAGTTAAAGAATATTAAATCTCTTCTGTATTTTCTGATGTAAGAGCCCTCCTTAGGAAAGAGGAAGTGAGAAGTAGGCTGGCTCTGAAGGATAGGAGTTAAGGTGAAAAAGAAGGAAAAAGTGCTTTAAAGGCCTATTATTTAGCAACAGCCCTGGGTTGGCGTAGAATGGTACTCATCTTGCTTGCTCTAGGCCAATTTTGTAAGCACTGGAAAACAGGAGCTCAGCACATTCCAGTTCTAGTATAAGAGGGTTAGACATTTTATTTGTATTGCTTGCTACAGGAAGAATGCCCTGGTCATAAGACCACTAATCATAAGAATACTACTGTGAGCCCAGAGATAAGATTAAGAAGGATGGATGTGATTGCCATACCTACATTTTATTTTGTATTCTTCCACCAAAAAAACAAAACAAAACAAAAACAAAAACAAAAACAAAAACAGATCCCTCCTGCTTTTCTGTGCCTGGACTTAAACAGCGCTTAACTCAGTTGCAACATGCATGTAGACCAGGGGAATTAAAATAGGCTGTAAAATCATTTATTCATTCAAAATTCATTTGGCAGAAGTAAAGCATGCATTATTCTAATCTTATTTTGCACTTAAAATGTGCAGAGCTTTTTGCCATGCTAGTGGTTTTCAGCTTTGCTCTGCATCAGCAATATCTGTTAAGTTTTTGAAAAATATCTATGCTAGGGGTTTTACTCCAAATCTACTAAATATATGGGGCAGAGTCCCAGGCATCTGTTTAACTTTGAAAAGGTTGGGGTTTTTTTTTTTTTTGAGACAGTCTCACTCTGTCGCCCAGGCTGGAGTGCAGTGGCGCGATCTCAGCTCACTGCAACCTCCGCCCCCGGGGTTCAAGTGATTCTTGTGATGCAGCCTGCCGAGCAGCTGGGATTATAGGTGTGCACCACCACACTCGGTTAAGTTTTATGTTTTTAGTAGAGACGGGATTTCACCATGTTGGCCAGGCTGATCTCAAACTCCCAACCTCAGGTGATCCTCCCGCCTCAGCTTCCCAAAGTACTAGGATTACAGGCATGAGCCACTGTGCCCAGCCAGCACCTAGATTCTCAAGTTAACTTCTGCCACTTGATAACTTATTTGACTGGCCTGCCCACACTGATTACACTGGAGTTACAAAACTACTAGGCTGCCGAATTTGGTCCTCAGAATGCTGTTATCTGACAGGCACAATGTTTTTAAAGGTTTTGAACACACTGTCAGGTTTTACAAATCATACTTCACATAAAACCCCAGGATCTCTGGTTTTAGAAAAGTAAAAGATCTGAAATGTTACTGAAGAAGGTAGGAGTGTCTGACCAAAGAAACACAGTAGTACTGCAGAAACATTACAGTACTGCAGGTCCGTGTTGAAGGTCAGTGTGTATTTGGCTGCCATTTATAATGATAGCCATGTACCCTACTGTATGACTTTCTGCAGCAATTTTTGACTGCCTTTAAGGATAGTAAAGAATGGAACATTGGATGTGAATTTAAAGTACTGGTAAGAAAGTAAATGAAGTTAATAAAATGAGGGACCATGAAATCTAAACTGAACAAAGAAGTAAAACAGGTACAGAAAAGTAGAGAGGTGAAATACTGAGGTCTGAATGAAAATAAAGACCAGCCAAAATAGCAGTTAAATATAATGATAATGATAATACACATGAAGTGCTTATTCTGTGCCAGTCACTCTGAAGCACTTTACATGTATTAAAGTCTCACTAAAAATCACATAAATTAGGCACCATTATTTTCCCCATTTGAAAGGTGAGGAAACAGGCACAGACTAGTTAAGCAATTTGCGTAAGAAACAACAATGCTAACAAATGACAGAGTTGGGATTCAAATTCTGGCAATGTGGCTCCAGAGGCTATAGTGCTAACCATTATGCTAAAATCTATAGCAAGCAACTAGAAAGAAAGAGATTAAGATTCAAGAATGAGACATTTAAATGAGTGATTAAATAGTGGAATTCTGAGGTGATGAATTCTAGGGAATTAGGGGAATGCCATAAATTATGGTAAACTTGGGGTTTGGGATATACATTAATCAAGTTTTCAAAACAGCACAAATCTCCAAGTTGCATCTATCAGCAGTTCTTAGTTGCAAGCAACAGAAGCTAACTCTGGCTTAGTAGGCAGAAAATGAGTTTATTAAAAGCTTAAGAACCATTTTTAAGGTTAAATTTCTAGGAACACCTAATATCACACTACCCAAACAACTGGATGGAGGAACCCTGTCTTTGGTAGGAAACATCAGATGCAACAATGAGCTCTGCTGTCATCTAGGAATATTGTAGCCATTGTTGTTGCTACTGTACACTAGAAATACCGCTGCTGCCAGGGCAGAACTGTGAGTGGACAGTTCAACTCTTCCTTCTTGCATCTCTAACTTCTAAATCAGACAGTGAGAAGGAGGTGTGTCTGACTGACAGAGCCTAAGTCAGATCCTGCATTCTTGCAAAGGAAACTAGGAAATGAGTTTTTGCTTCTACCTTGGTTAGACAAGGTTCATGCTATGGGACATTCCTTAAGCACAAAAAGAGTGTTCAAAAGATATTAAGCAACCATCAACATAACTAACATCCACTACAAAGAACACTACAAATAAAACCTTACCAAACACACACAATTTAGGAGATTTTGTGACATACATTTGCTGAGAAATAAGGATGATTCGAAATTGAACCATAATACAAACAAATCTTGAAATCTATACATTAATAAAAGGTGTCGGGGCGACATGGGTAGAAATATGAACACAAGCATACAACCCACAGCTTAAAAAATTGATGGCAAAGCCAATTTTTATATTTAAAAAGCAGAAATAGAAACAAGTAAAATGATAGTGAAAACTAATGATGCATTAATAAGGCAGCATCCATTCCCCAAATTTCAGAACATGTCTGTAAATGTACATGGTAAGATATATGCAACGTCATCCAGTATGCACATGAGAATACTAATTTAGAATCCTAAACAAATTTGAGTTTATGTATACCAACTTCTAGGAATATTTAACAACTTATTTTGCAAATTCCAAGACAGTAAATCTTAGTAATATACAAGAATGAGTCTGTGGGTTTCAGTAAAAACTTGAATTTTTGGATTAGTTCATAGCCCATGAAGGAATTACCAATCAGGCTGCTGGTTTTTATGTGGCATTAAGTTGCCCAGAGTCTCACCTTAGCTTCAATTCTGTATGTTTTTTTGTTTTGTTTTGTTTTTTGAGACCGAGTTTCATTCTTGTCGCCCAGGATGGAGTGCAATGGCACAATCTCAGCTCACTGCAACCTCTGCCTCCTGGGTTCAAGTGACTCTCCTGTCTCAGCCTCCCAAGTAGCTGGGATTACAGGTGCCTGCCACCACCCCCAGCTAATTTTTGTATTTTTAGTAGAGACAGAGTTTCACCATCTTGGGCAGGTTGGTCTCAAACTCCTGACCTCAGGTGATCCGCCCACCTCGGCCTCCCAAAGTGCTGCAACAACAGGTGTGAGCCACTGCGCCCGGCCTAATTCAACATGATTTTATAGGTCCGCTTCTCAACACTGTCAGACTGTGTGGTCTGGCAGCAGAGATTCTTAGAAGAAAGAATTTGACTCCGTGTGGGTCACATGCCTCCTTCTGAATCAATCAGTTATGGTAGGGAATTAGTCACCTGAAACAAATCTGGCTGCTGAGGCCTTTCTCTTCAGGAGGGCCTATGAAGATACTTCCTCAAAGGCCTCATATTTGTTTACTGAAACACCAACGACATCTGAGCCATATAGATAATGTAAAAGCAATCTGTGGTCCTTTTTGACAATCTTGATGGTCTGAGAATTCAGGTATTTTGGAATACAGGTGAGGTCACAGCGTCTAAGGGGGAATTAGAGTGTAGAGATAGTTTCCTGATTCACATCATTTCTCTATTTCATAACTAAATTTTTCATTAAGCACACCATCAAGCTTTTTCACGCAGCATTACGTCCACCAGCACCTCTAGTAACAAATCTACCCTCTATATTTCCTCTCTTCCCATTGCATCAGCTGCAAGAAAAGGAATGAGTCACTGCTCTCTTCCCCATTGCTTTTACCTCATCCTTTCCAAGGTCAACACTGCAGAAGGCAGATAGGCTGAATAATGTCATTTAAGAGACTCCTCTTTTCCCAGGTGGAAAGAGATCTTGCATAAGTTTTCCCAAATCATCAGGATAACCTCCCATCAGCTGATCTAAAAATGTTTAGACTAAGAAATTATATTAGTGAAAAAGTTACACTAATTTTTGTGAGATGCATTCTTTACATTGCCAATTACGTATAGTAATGATTATATCATGAAATGTGTCAGATAAACATAAGCTGTAATGTATTTGATTATAACACTTAACTCTGCTTGTGTATGCTCAGTCTTACAGAAGCTCAGTCAGCATGGCAATCAGCCTACAACTTTCAATGCCTTCCCATTGCACTCTGCGCAAAATCCAACTTCTTGTCCTAACAGCGCCACATTTGATCTAGCATTGTCTATCTCCTTATATTTGTATGCAAGCTCCTTAAAGATGTCTTGTTTGCCAATATAGCCCCTAGTCTGAGTACAGAGCCTGAGACAATGCAGTGGTCAGTAAATATCTGTTGAGTAAATGAATGGCTATCATATGGAGGATGATTTTCCTGTTACTAACTACATCCTAAAGTAATGGAATTGAGTCAGCTTCAAAATAGTATCCACTTATTCCTATAGAGATCAGAAACAACCAGCTTACTGCCAATGCTTGCTCAAAAGGCTCAGAATAAAGTACAATAGGTTATAAATATATAACAGGTTATGAATGGCAGCATTTCCCGAGTGTGTTTCCAGCGACACCAGTGCCACAAAATATTTATTTAAAATAGCGTTCAAAGGTTACATCTGATGTCTAACTGTCTACTCATCTCCATTTGAATGTCTAAGAGACATCTCAAATTTAACATATCACAAACTGATTTGATTTCACTAAACATACATACATCCTCCCAGTAGCTCAGACCAAAAACCTCTAAATTTTCTTGACCACTTACTCTTATATCCTCATCTAATCCATTAGCAAATCTTGTTGGCTCTACCTTGAAAGTATATCCAGAATCTCTGCACTTCACACATTTTCAGTGTCACCATCTTGGTCCAAGCCACTATATTCTTTTCCCTGGATTGTTATAGTTGCCTTCTCATTGGTCTCCCTACTTGGGTCCCTGACCCTCCCCACTTCAGTCTATTCTCCACACACTAGCCAGACTGATACTTTCCAAAGGAAAGTCAGATCATGTCACACACCTGCTGAAAATCCTCCATGGTTTCCTATCTCACTCAGAATAAAAGCCAGTCCTTTTGATGGCTTGCATGGCCCTACCTGAACTGGACTCTGGTTATCTTTCTTTCTTTTTTTTTTTTTTTGAGACACAGTCTTGTTCTGTTGCCCAGGCTGGAGTGCAGTGGTGTGATCTCGGCTTACTGGAAGCTCCGCCTCCCAGGTTCATGACATTCTCCTGCCTCAGCCTCCCCAGTAGCTGGAACTACAGGCACCTGCCACCATGCCCGGCTAATTTTTTGTATTTTGTTTAGTAGAGACGGTGTTTCACCATTATAGCCAGGATGGTCTCGATCTCCTGACTTCATGATCCACCCACCTCGGCCTCCCAAAGTGCTAGGATTACAGGTGTGAGCCACCCGCGCCCAACCAACTCTGGTTATCTTTCTATACTCATTGTCTATTACTTTGCTCCAGATAACTGCATGCATAGGAGGCTTCTACCTCAGGGCCTTTGCACTTGCTGTTCCTCCACTTGATTGAGGAGGTCTTTCTTGCCTATCCTTCATAAAATAAGAAATCAACTCCAGCCCCTGATCAGTTTTCTCCAGTCCCCTTCATTGCTTCATTTTCCTTTAGAATATGTATCACTAACTGTCACGTGTTCACTGTATTTGCTGAGTGTCTGCATCTGCTGTCTAGAATGTAAGCTCTATAAGGGCAGGAGTTTTGTTTTGTTTCATTAACTGCCATGTTCCTAGTACAAAGCCTGATCAAATAAGTCATGTGTCTGAGTGTCTGTGCTGAGGTGGGGGAGATATTTCAGAAACAGCATTCCTTGGAGTTTGGGAACGAAAAAAGAGTTGTAACTTGTAGCCTTCTGACCTTTAGCTCACACAACAGAAGTACTTTAACAGGTACAAGATGAAATGACTCAATATTTAAAATACTCAACTATATTCTACATGAAACTGGCTATTTCTATAACTTAATTCCCTAACAGCTTTAAAAGATACTATAGGTGAGATGAAAAAGAACAAGTCATCTTTCTGAGCCTGAGATTCATCTGTAAAATACGCCAGGCATTGCTGGGAGGAGTGAAAATGATCACTTACTCTGTGTCTAAGATTGACACCTGATTTCTTTCTTACAGATATAAAATATTTTCATTTCAACTTTTCTTTAAAAAGGAAAATTGTGGCTTTTTTCTTACAACTGTAAAATTTGAGGAATTAAACAATTCTAGACTCCTCTTCAGTGCCCCATCTTGATCACTGTTCCACAACCACTATCCTACTGTCAGCATGGTACAAGCTCAGCTGGACCAGCATGATACAAAATGTCCTTAGAACTGGTAGGGATAAGAAAGAGATGTATCAGAATGAGGAGGAAAGTGTTTGAAAAACACATTTAAGGCCGGGCGCAGTGGCTCATGCCTGTAATCCCAGCACTTTGGAAGGCCGAGGCGGATGGATCACCTGAGGTCAGGAGTTGAAGACCAGCCTGGCCAACATGGTGAAACTCCGTCTCTACTAAAAATACAAAAATTAGGCGGGCGTGGTGGTGGGCACCTGTAATCCCAGCTACTCGGGAGGCTGAGGCAGGAGAATCGCTTGAACCCGGGAAGCAGAGGTTGCAGTGAGCCGAGATCGCGCCACTGCACTCTAGCCTGGGCAACAGAGCAAGACTCCGTCTCCAAAAAAAAAAAGAAAAGAAAAACATATTTAATATTATAATTTTATTTTTCAGAGGAGAAAAACGCTATAGATTTGGTAAGAGAAAGAAAAGTTCAACATCATTTTCTTGGTTGATGGGAGTGCACTAAAGATATTGAGACTCAACCAAAGGAATATCCCATTGGGGGTTGTGAAATTTTTGTGTTTATCAGGAGGTAAAAGCTTTTATAAGAGCCTGAGAAACTCTTATTTAGACTAACCCACTAAAAATATTCACAGTTTAAAAAATAAACGGAAAAAGAGTCCCAAAAACGTTAATAGACATATCCAACTCAGAAAACTGGGAAGTGGCTCAAAGGGGACTTAAAGAGAGATCCTTCTGAGTTCTAGTCCTGTTCTCCAACATTATATATTGGCTACGATTAATCAAGATTTAATTGTATACCAGCTGCCGAAATGTTTCCCGTACAATAAAAATCCTTAATATGAAACAGGTTTCATATCACCAGTCGAGTTCTTTACTGACAAATTTCCGACCTTGCGTCCCAAATCCATATCTATATCTCTTCAGCATTTACTAAATGCTTGTTTAGCATACCATTAAGTCACTTAATACAACAATTCTGCCGGCTCAATGGTACTGTACCCACTTGGTAGACGACAAACCGAGGCTAGATGAAATTAATCATAAAATTAGCGGCACTGAAATTTAACTCAGTGCAACCCCAAAGCTCCTTCTACACCAAACTGCTCCCTGTAAGCAAGGAAACAGAACTCCTGGAACTTGTCCGCAGAGAATGAGCAGGGCTTTTTGCATGGTCTCGGCCATGGTTAGCCTGCCTTGTAACCCGCAGGTAACAGAGCTACGGAAATCAAATGAATCGCTGTCAAGTCGGTGCAAGACAACTATTCAGCACATTTCATGGTGACCTGGTCTCAACTGAACAGACTGAAAACCAATTTCACAATTTCTTTGTAGTGTTTCTTAGAAACCAGCCACTGTCACTGCTTAGAAAATAGGGGGCTGTTCCCTCAAGTGGTCAAAACGGGCCTCTCACTAGAGCTCGCCACTTGTTTAGCCGGTGTAAGGCCAAACAATCCTGCAAATTTCCCGCAACCTCCCGAAGGGGTCAAAGCCCACGCCCCAGCAAAAGCGCAGGCACTCCCCGCCCAGCGAAGATAAGCGCATGCGCCTACCCGTCCTCTGAAGCTACCACCACGTGGTGGCGCCACTTCCCCCCACGCCCGTTTCACCCATTCAGCCCGCTCTTTCGAATACCTTTGTCCAACTCCATAAGGGCAGAGTTGGCATCCAGTTCCTGTTCGCCATAGCCGGCATCTGCCAGGAAAGACTTAGTTGAGTTTGACGCCATGACCCGAATAGTTACTCGACTAGCCTAGTCAGAAAGATTGCAAACTCTACCCCAGAACCGCCATCTTCTCCCGCCGCCTTCTTGTTGGTTTTTCCTCCGCGCGCTGTCAAGCCCTGTTACGCATGCGCCCTGGTCACCCCGCGGTTCGCAGTCGCCTCTGCTGCCCTCTGCGCAGGCGCTCAAGGAGCTCTTGGACTCCAGGTTCCCGCGGCTGGGAGAAAAGGAGGCGGGGATCCGAAGGGGGAAATGACTCTGAGGCGCCCGGACGTCGCTCGGAAGCCAATCAGAGAGCGTGACGTCAGTTTGGCGCGGAGTTTGGCGGCCGGGGCTTACAGTGGCGGGAGTTGGAGGCGATAACGATTTGTGTTGTGAGAGGCGCAAGCTGCGATTTTTGCTGAACTTGGAGGCATTTCTACGACTTTTCTCTCAGCTGAGCCTTTTCCTCCGGCCCTGATGCTCTTCAATTCGGTGCTTCGCCAGCCCCAGCTTGGCGTCCTGAGAAATGGTGAGTAACGGTCCCAACCGCTGCTCGGAGCTGGCGGGATTCATCTACCCCGAAACACACGCCACCTCCGACCAGGGCCGACTCCAATTCTGAACTCAGCTTCTGAGTTCTCCCATGGCAAGGGTAAATTAGGGTTAGCTGGGACTACTGAAGAAAGCTGTGCTTTCATCTCCTCGGAACACTTGTAATCGTAATCGGGCTTTTAAAATCGTAACGTAGGCATGGACGTCGAAATAACTGCCTTCCAAGGCCTCTTACAGCTTACATCTCCATTGCGCGTTAACGGGAAAATGCATGCATTTGTGTGTGTATGTTTCTCTCAACAGTTATTTGAGATGGTCAAAACTCATACTCATTGATTTATTCATTCGTTTGTTGTAGAGTCTTAGTGAGCCCAGCTATTTGCTATGGGTATATACCAGTGAATATGACCCACTGTTAAGGAACTCAGTCAAGCAGAGAAGACAGGATATCTGCTTCTAACAGGATCAAAATCTTTTTTCCCCGTTTACTACATGGTCATAAACATTTAGAGTGAAAGATGCCTGTAACCACATCCGCCAGAGATGACCCATGTTAATAGATTGAAGTATATTATTCCAGATGTTTTCGACGCTAGAGGTAATATCTATTATTTTCAGAAATGGGATCAAAATGTCCTGTTTTTTCACTTTAATGGTATAAGTTGAACGTATTCCCATGTTAATATGTAGAAATCTAACTTTCTTACGCTAAAACATTGGTAATAAGAGATTTGAGGCTAGGTTTGGGTGTCATCAACTTAAACTTTTTGGTAAGTTTCTGTTAAGGAAGGTAAGTAGGCAGACTAACCTTGGACAGAAATAAAATCTCACTCATGTGAACATCGACTATAGCCAGAGGTTCTTTTTCCTCTTGAAACCATGTGGAAAAGGAACCTGAGAGGGGAATTTTTATGTTCAGGGATGAGTCTAGGAAAATGATATTGAGAAAGAGACTGAGAAGTAGTCCCTCAACTTCCTGCTAGCAATCTGAAACTTTATACCATTCTTATTTCTTTCCCTCATAGATAATCTTTGTAATTATACTCTAAATGCTCCTCTTTCTCTTCTGGGACTTTGTTTGACTAACTTCTCTGTCCTCTGTTTAAGAGTGACAGTATGCACAGTGCTGCTTGGGTTTTATTATACCTCCACACCTTACTATATGTGTGTCCTGGGGGAGCTGTTCAGACTGTTTTGTGACAGATTTTCTCCTAATTCTCCATGTGTTTACCTTTCCCTTCCCTCTTTCCTGTTCACAAGTACTCATTCGTTGTTACACAATAGACACTGAAATTCATTCACTATTATATGTTACCCACTGAAATCTATAGAATCATCTCCTTTCCTCTTCAGTGTTGGTGTTCCCTCCTTGGCCCCTTTTCTTCTTCTTCCTACTCCTTTGGATGATCACAGCCATAACCAGGGCTTCTTCCACTTCTATGTACATACAACTTTCTATTTCTTATACGGTAAGTCCTCACTTAATGTCTAGATAGGCTCTTGGAAACTGTGACTTTAGGGAAAACAGTGTATAACTAAACCTACTCTACCATAGGCTACTTGATATAAACAAGAATTAAGTTCCAGTGGCATATTTTGGTCATACAAACACCACTGAACTTCTAAATAAAGACCCAAAACACTTTTAATATTAAATGTTGAAATAATTGTGTGCTATACATACATTTGAGAAAGATTAATAAAAACAAGTGAGATAATTATTTACCCAAGTTTGGCGTATCAGTGAGTGACCTCGGTCATAGTAGTGGTGGGCTAAATCAAGGAATAAATGTTTGCAAACTGAAAATTGGAGCACCTCCTACAACCACCCAGTTCAAAAACAATCACAAATATGGCAGCTCACTGATCCCTTTCATACCAAATCGTTTATTGTCATTCGTTTGTATGATTATTGTAAAGTTTACCATTTTTATTATATAATTATTTGTATTCATTCATTTTCTGACACACTTATTCCAGCTCAGGACTGTGGGTGCCCGGAGCCTATCCTGGCAGCTCATGGTACAAGGTGGAAACCAGCTCTAGACCGGACGCTATTTCATCACAGGAAGCACTCACACACACCCATTGTCTATTGGGACCATGTAGACATGCCAGTGAATCTAACATACCCATCTTTGGCATGTGGGAGGAAACGAGAGTACCTGGAGAAAACCTCTGTGAACATGGGGAGCACATGTACAAACTCCACCCAGCCAGTGGCCTCAAACAGGAATTGATTTTTTTTCTCATGAACAGTATGAGGAAATGACATTGTACAAATTGATGTTATTGGAAGACTTCATGTACCTGAGATTCATTTCTGTAAAAGCTGTGTGGGTTGATTATCACGCAGACTGTCAATCCCACAAGCATCTCAAACTCAAATACCCAAAACTGAACTCAACTTCTCCCCCAAACCTGCTATATTACCAATTTTAGGGAGTGGCCTCATTATTTAAACCAGTTTTCCCAGCCAGAAACCTGAGTCAATTAAAGACTTCCTCATCTTCCTCATAGTTACACATTCAAAACATTTCGTTAAAATCTCTGTGATTATGCATCTTTACTGTATCCTGGATGTGTTCTATTTTTACCATTCCATTTCCCTAGGTTGGGCCCTAATGCCTTCTTGTCTGGATTGTAAGAAGTCTCCCAGATGGCCTCCTAGTTTGTCTGTCTTCACTTTATTCTCCACATTGCTGCTAATGATCCTTCTAAAATGGAAATCTGATGACTCTTCTGTGTATTTTCAGATTGATATCTAAAAGTTTTTATCATAAATTTAAACAAATGCAAAGAATATAATTTCTGACCATATTGGGAATATTGACATTTTAAAATAAAAATGCTATATCACTCTTTTAAGTGTATCTAATATAATGTAAATACTGTAGTGATTTGATAATCACGTCATCCATTTTTTAGAAACATACGAACAAACTCTGTAACTGCTAGAAATTCCATATAGCTGCTTTTTCCTCTTGAATTTATTTCCATTTCATTTCTCCCACAGTAATTTAATTTTATGCTTGAAAAGCTCTTTTACTGATCACTCTTGTCATACCCCTCTGTGTCAAAAGATGTATTTAAATTGCTGTTTTCTGTCATAAGCCTCTGAGTGTTAAAACTTCTTTATGGATTGAATTTTCAATTCAATTATTAGTACTATATGATTGTTTAAAACAATATAGATTACCAATTTTGGTAATTATTAACCAAAAGTAAAATTTTGTTGGAAGTACATCTTTTAAAGAGATGAATTTGGGTGTTTATGATTCCTTTATTGAAGGAATTATTTATCTATTAAGGTTCCAAAAGTTTATTTGTTTTTATTTAAAAATATTTGATACCCAAAAGTTTTTATTCTTTGGATCAATGCAAGGTTTAAGATTGGGGCACGGGAATGCCTTTCTTTTATAAAGTGGAAGAAAGGAAGTAATGAAGGGAAAGGAATAAAGTGATACCTCAACCTTCTCAGAGACATCAGGTTTTTCAGACAGGTGAGTTTTAGAAATGCATATATAGTATCCAGTTGCTTATAAATGGAGATAACATTTTGAGAAATGCATCATTAGGTGATTTTATCATTGTGCAAACATCACAGAGTATACTTAAAGCTAGATAGTGGAACCTACTACACACCTAAGCTGTGTATTTTTCCTAGGCTATAAACCTGTACAGCATATTACTGTGTTGAATACTGTAGGCAACTGTAACACAATGGTAAGTGTTTGTGTATCTAAACATAGAAAAGGTTCAGTAAAAATAGGATATAAAAGATAAAAAATGGTACACTTGTGGAGGGTGCTTACTATGAATGGGAGCTTGCAGGACTCGGGGTTATTGTGAGTGAATCGATGAGTGAGTGGTCAGTCAGTGTGAAGACCTGGGACATTATACTACTGTAAACATCATAAACACTCTATACTTAGGCTGCATTAAATTGATTAAAAAATACTTTCTTGAATAATAAATTAACCTTAGGCTTAGCTTACTGTAACTTTTAAACTTACAAACATCTTAAATTTTTTAACTTCTTGACCCTTGTGGTAACAGCATAAAGCACAGACACGTTGTATAATTGTGCAAAATATTTTATTTCTTCATATTCTTATTCTATAAGTTTTTTTATTTTAAATTTTTTTCTTTTTTCTTCTTAACTTTTCAAACCTTTTGTTAAAAACTAAGACACAATAGGAATTTTTAGGCTTCATTATAATCTTATAAGACTACCATTGTGTATGCGGTTTGTCTTTGGCCAAAATGCCATTACATGACATATGACTGTATATCGTAGTTGAGTACAATAGTACCTCCTTATCCTTGAAGGATATGTTCCAAGACCCAACCCTATGTATGCTGTGTTTTTTACTATACAGACACATACCTATGATTAAGTTTAATTAGGTACAGTAAGAGATTAACAATAACTAATAATAACAGAACACTTATAACGATATTCTATAATAAAAGTTATGTGAAGGTGGCCTCTCGGAATATATCATTGTACTATACTTGCTCTTCTCGTGATGATGTGAGATGATATAATACCTACAACATGATGAGATGAAGTGAGATGAATGACGTAGGCAGGCACTGTGATATAACATTAGGCTACTACTGACCTTCCAACTATGTAACAGACAAAGCAGCGAAGTGACTAAAGAGCAGGTAACGTATATGGCACGGATACTCTGGACACAGATGATTCATAACCCTGGACAGGTCAGGGTAGGACAGTGTGAAATTTTCTTGCTACTCAAAATGGCACACAATTTAAAACTTATGAATTGTTTATTTCCGGAATTTTCAATGTAATAGTTTCAGACTATCGTTGACCATAGGTAACTGAAACCACAAAAAGCGAAACCACAGATGAGGGGTGACTACTGTATCTGGAAATTTAGTCTCTGAAAACTCTCATGTTCTTGTATACTACTTGGAATATGTGCATGTAACTCTAGGGGCTTAAGTTGTACAATGAGGAAATAATAGCTTTTTCCAAATGTGTTGTGGAGGTAAGCATTACAGTTTCATGTTCATAACACAATAAGGATCCAAAACTAGCTTAGGGTGGTTCATCAGTGAAGTGTGTATTGCAGGGATTGCATAAGTAGAGGAGTAGGCAAGGACCAATCACTCACCATTCATTGGTGTTTGGATGTTAATTGTAGGCAGTGACGCAGAGTTAAAGTCATTGTTTAATTGTAAAAAATTGCAGGTTTTTTGAAGTGTATCATCTTCATTTCAACCAAGTTGTTCAAAAGTCCCTTTTGAGTTTGCATTTTGCAGTTGATTTTTTTTTTTAATTCCAAAACATGTATATTTACATAACCTTTGAACAGAGGCTTTTGTTTTTACACACTTATTCTGTAGGTTAATACTTGTGAACTCAACGTAACTATTGCATTCTTTTTTTTTTTTTTTTTTTTTTTTGGAGACGGAGTGTTGCTCTGTCGCCCAGGCTGGAGTGCAGTGGCGCAGTCTCGACTCACTGCAAGCTCTGCCTCCCGGGTTCACGCCATTCTCCTGCCTCAGCCTCCTGAGTAACTGGGACTACAGGCGCCTGCCACCATGCCTGGCTAATTTTTTTTGTTTTGTTTTTGTTTTTATTTTTAGTAGAGACGGGGTTTCACGGATTAGCCAGGATGGTCTTGATCTCCTGACCTCGTGATCCTCCCGCCTCGGTCTCCCAAAGTGCTGGGATTACAGGCATGAGCCAATGCGCCCAGCCTATTGCATTCTTTTAGTGGTCTTTAACAGCTCCTTTACAATGATATCTGATGTTGAAATTATGACATGATGGCCCCAGAACTAATTATTAAATTTGGATTAAATTTTTTGGTGCCCTTCTATTGATTCCTTCAGGTTATGTCTGTGAACACAAATGTAGATTTGTCTGAGGTTATGTCAAGCTAGGATGTATTCTCCACATAGTACTTTTGATGAAAAGTGAGAATTCAGAGTACCCTAAAATGTGAGTTTGTTATGCTTTCAATAGATTGTAAACTCAGTGTTTCCTCCAATGCTTATTGAACATTTGGTTTTCAGTAATTACTTGTTGAATGAATGTTTCTTTTATATGTTTAAAATGTCTTGACCACAAATCAGTATGATAAAAACAAATCTCTGAAGATATCTTACTATGTAGGACCATAGTGCACGTTAGATCTCTGACCCAAGCAGAATAAACTTTTCTTCCACCCTGAGTTTCCTGTTCTCTGTTCTAAATTCAGTGAAAATTTACCCATCTTTCAAGACCTCCTGTAAAGACTGCCTGACCCACTGCCACTAGCCAGGGCTAACTAAATGTTGACTAGGGGTAGGTACATAACGCTTCACTTTACAATTTCTCTAATATCATTTAAGATACTATAAGCGTTGCTATTAACATTTTAGATTCCTACAATTTCAGCAGTAAAGGAAAAAGAAAGTAAATTTGGTGAATATGTTACTGGCTATAGTAGTTGCATTGATATATATTATTTTCTTTGGCTCTTTGACCACTGGATTTTGTATGATGTTCCAGCATAAGAATTTAATAGAAAGGGATAACAGTTTTAATGGAATGCTTTTGTGGTTGTCTCTTTGGTAGGAGAAGGAGGAAGATTTTTCTTAATATGCAAAGGCCTCTTATTTCTTCTAATCTCAATGTGCTAGTGAGAGTCTTCATTTTAGATAGTAAGCCCAAAGCTATACCTCCCCAGAAGTTGGAAGTGCTTTTTCATTTTTTCCTTAGGACTCTTTTAAGGAAATACCAGAAACAGTGTCTTCCATAGATATTAATAGTACGTGGATCTATGTTAATATCTAAAGTTTCTTAAGAACAAATATTTACCTCTGGATTTGTTAAAAATGCTGAAATGTGATGCTCTATTGGAATTCTATAAGGAATTGTCTTGTTTTAGGATGGTCTTCACAATACCCTCTACAATCCCTTCTGACTGGTTATCAATGCAGTGGTAATGATGAGCACACTTCTTATGGAGAAACAGGAGTCCCGGTTCCTCCTTTTGGATGTACCTTCTCTTCTGGTAAGAGAATTACTCTCTAGGCAAGGCTTGGACAGAAATGATCTATTTCACATTTACAGGGCAAATATACTTCAAAAAGTAAACTAGGTAGATGTTAGAGTTTTTGTAAAAACTGTTGTCTTTTGATTTATAAAATAGACTTTTCTTAATCTCTATGCATCATTAGCATAACTATATTTCTTCTAAAGCATAGGATTATTATAGCACCATTTTTAAAAAACCAATATAAGGAAATGGTTGCAAAGGTTCAGCTACAATGAAAACTGTTTTACCCAGTAGATACATACCCTTTGATCTGGTTGAATGTATCTTTCTGTGACTCACTGGGGAATATATGAACAGAAATAGAAGTACTTTGGCCAAGCTCAGTAGCTCAGGCCTGAAATCCCAGCACTTTAGGAGGCCAAGGCGGGTCTGGGTGCAGTGGCTCACACTTGTAATCCCAGAACTTTGGGAGGCCAAGGCGGGTAGATCACTTGAGGTCAGGAGTTCGAGGCCAGCCTGGCCAACATGGTAAAACCCCATCTCTACTAAAATTGCAAAAAATTAGCTGGGCGTAGTGGCGCATGCCTGTAATCTCAGCTACCTGGGAGGCTGAGACAAGAGAATCACTTGAACCTGAGAGGCAGAGGTTGCTGTGAGCCAAGATTGTGCCATTGCACTCCAGCCTGGGTGACAGAGTGAGACTTCATCTCCAAAAAAAGAAAAAAGAAAGAAATGGAAGTACTTATCTCCACCCATAATAGTTTTGAGGGGAGAGAAAAAGTTGTGAAAAGGAAATTTAAAACTAATAGACTCCTCACAGAAATTAGCCGAGCGTGGTGGTGCACGCCTGTAGTCCCGGCTACTGGGGAGGCTGAGGCAAGAGAATCGCTTGAACCTGGGAGTCAGAGGTTGCAGTGAGCCAAGATGACGCCACTGCATTCCAGCCTAGGTGACAGAGGGAGACTGCGTCTCAAAAACAAATAAAAACTAATAGCCTATTACGTAGTCATGATTGTGGTAAAAATACGTAAATAAAAATATGATTAAAAAAAAAAAAACAAAACTAATAGACTCAGCCTGCTGGCGGCCTACATCATCATATGCTTTTGTTTGCCATTGGCCAGTACCACTCCTGTTTTGTTTAAGTACAACCCTCGATTTAGCCCTTCTCTAAATAAGAGATTATGTGAAGAAAATTTTGGTGGTTTTGAGGAAGCTTAAAAAGTTTTGTGGCTGGGCGCAGTGGCTTATGCCTGTAATCCCAGCACTTTGGCAGGCTGAGGCAGGTGGATCACTTGAGGTTAGGTATTCAAAACCAGCCTGACTAACATGGTGAAACCCCATCTCTGGTAAAAATACAAAATTAGCTGGGTGTGGTGGTGCATGCCTGTAATCCCAGCTACTTGGGAGGCTGAGGCAGGAGAATCACTTGCACCCAGGAGGTAGAGGTTGCAGTGAGCCAAATCGTGCCATTGCAGTCCAGCCTGGGTGACAGAGCCAGACTCCGTCTAAAAAAAAAAAAAAATTTTTGTGTTACTCTTCATATATTTTATTCTTTATTTCTGCTTTAGCTCCCAATATGGAACATGTACTAGCAGTTGCCAATGAAGAAGGCTTTGTTCGATTGTATAACACTGAATCACAAACTTTCAGAAAGAAGTGCTTCAAAGGTAAGTCTAGGTCTACAATTTTTGTTTTAACATTTAAAAAACTTTACAGATCCTCAAGTGTATTATTATTTGAACACATTCTGTTTTAGTCTGTCTTGTGTTGCTACAAAGGAATAACTGAGACTGGGTAGTTTATAAAGAAAAAAGGTTTATTTGGTACATGATTCTGCTGGCTAGAAGATTAGACATCTGGTGAAGGCCTCAGTCTGCCCCAACTCATGGCAGAAAGCAAAGAGGAGCCCATGAATACAGAGGTTACATGGCAAGAGAAAGGGGTAGTACCAAGCTCTTTTTTTAACAATCAGCTCTCCAGGGAACTAATAGAGTGAGAAGTCACTCATCTGTTCACCTCTTAGGGAGGGCATTAATCTGTTCATGAGGGATACACCCCCATGACCCAAATGCCTTCCATTAAGTCCCACCTCCAACTTTCAGGATTAAATTGTAACATGAGATTTGGGAAGGGACAAACATCTGAAGTATATATAACACATTCCCGATTATGTTAACTTCTGATTAAGTCTTTTTAGGGACCAGGTTAGATGTGAATGGTGGACTACCTATCTGTCAATAACTGTTAACTATGACAATGCCTTTACTCAAAGTTAAGAAAAATACATTTTAGGATTAAAAACAATTCCTTCAAAAAGTTGAATCTTTAACACTTAATGTGGTTAGAGAAGTGTTGCTTTAAAATATTTATATTGATCAAACATTTTTCAGGTATAAAGCAAAGTTCTTCTAACCTTAAGAAGCTGATAATTTGGAACCTATAAGTCAAGTGTTGAAATAAATAAAACAAAGGCTATAAATTATACAGAAGTAGAAAGAAAACACACTGGTGTCAAAGAGAAAACTCTCATGTAGTAAAGAAGGCTAGGAAAATTTATGAAGAATGGGGCATTTGTGTTGGACTATGGTATTTAGACCGGTGGAAATGGAAGGGGGTACTCCAGGTGAAGGGAAAAGCATTAGCAAAGGTCTAGAGATGGAAAAGCATAGGATATAATAAAATAGGAAATGACCAATTTGGTTGGAATAAGATATCGAAAACAGTGAGAGATGAGGCTTGCAACCAAGATAAAGACTAAAGAATGCAAAATGTTGAATGTCAAACTAAAGTATTTTACATTCCATTCAGAGAGCATCATGAAGTTCTTTTTATTTTTGTTTTTTGTTTGTTTGTTTGTTTGTTTTTGGTAGAGATGGGGTTTTACCATGTTAGCCAGGCTGGTTAACTCCTGGCCTCAAGTGATCTGCCTGCCTTGGCCTCCCAAAGTGCTGGGATTACAGGTGTGAGCCACTGTGCCCAGCCAGTATCATGAAGATTTTTGAACTGGAATATGTTTCAGAAAGATTCCATTTTAGAGAATATATTACTAGTGAACTCATGGAAAGGAATTTGACATCAGATGTTAGTTCTCATGTGGTAAATAAGGGAATGTGTAATTTCTATGAGTCCACAAATTATCTTTGCTCATGCCAAAGGGTGCTGACTACTGATTTTTTATGTGTGCATCCTTGTTTTTATTATTTTAAGTTCCAGAGTACATGTGCAGGACATGCAGGTTTGTTATGTAGGTAAATGTGTGCCGTGGTGGTTTGCTACACATATCAACCCATCACCTAGGTATTAAGCCCAGCATGCATTAGCTTTTTTTTTTTTTTGAGACAGAGTCTTGCTCTGTCACCCAGGCTGGAGTGCAGTGGTGCAATCTCGGCTCACTGCAAGCTCCGCCTCCCGGGTTCATGCCATTCTCCTGCCTCAGCCTCCCGAGTAGCTGGGACTACAGGTGCCCGCCACCTCGCCCGGCTAGTTTTTTGTATTTTTTTTTTAGTAGAGACGGGGTTTCACTGAGCTAGCCAGGATGGTCTCGATCTCCTGACCTCGTGATCCGCCCGCCTCGGACTCCCAAAGTGCTGGGATTACAGTCGTGAGCCACCGCACCCGGCTGCATTAGCTATTTTTCCTGATGTTCTCCCTCTCCGTGCTCCCCCTCAACAATCCCCAGTGTGTGTTGTTCCCTTCCCTGTGTCCATGTGTGCTTGTTGTTCAGCTCCCACTTATGAGTGAGAACATACAGTGTTTCGTTTTCTGTTCATGCATTAGTTTGCTGAGGATAATAACTTCCAGCTCCATCCATGTCCCTGCAAAAGACATGATATCATTCCTTTTTATGGCTGCATTGCATTCCATGGTGTATATGTACCAAATTTTCTTTATCTAGTCTATCATTGATGGGCATTTGGGTTGATTCCATGTCTTTGCTATTGTGAATAGTGCTGCAGTGAACATATGCATGCATGTATCTTTATAATAAAATGATTTATATTCTTTTGGGTATATACCCAGTAATAGGTTTGCTGGGTCAAATGGTATTTCTGGTTCTAAGTCTTTTGAGGAAGCACCACACTGTCTTCCACAATGGTTGAATTAATTTATATTCCCACCAACAGTGTAAAACTATTCCTGTCTCTCCGCAGCCTTGCCAGCATGTGTTGTTTCTTGACTTTTTAAATAATTGCCATTCTGACTGGCGTGAGATGATATCTCACTGTGGTTTTGATTTGTATTTCTCTTAATGATCGACTACTGATCTTTTTACTACTACAGCTTTCCAGGCATTTAAACTTCTATTAATATGGCTACCACAGAATACAATTTAGACATTTCACATTTACCATTTTCTTTGTTTAGAATGGATGGCTCACTGGAATGCCGTCTTTGACCTGGCCTGGGTTCCTGGTGAACTTAAACTTGTAAGTGACTTTATTTCATTAGGATCTGGGTAAATACTGATAAGGGATTGCTTTGTTAAATTGTGCTTACCTTATTTTTGAAAGGTTACAGCAGCAGGTGATCAAACAGCCAAATTTTGGGATGTGAAAGCTGGTGAGCTGATTGGAACGTGCAAAGGTCATCAGTGCAGCCTCAAGTCAGTTGCCTTTTCTAAGTTTGAGAAAGGTAGGTTTGTGCTTATCCTCTTTCATCTCCTTAACCTTCTTTACAGTGGGGAGGTAAGAACCTGTAATTGTTTCTACCCTTTCCCCTATCAAAGTTACTACTTTACCTACCTAGATGATTAAGATTCTTTTTTTGGAGACAGTTTCATTCTGTTGCCCAGGCTGAAGCGCAGTGGCACCATCTCGGCTCACTGCTACCTCCGCTGCCTCCCAGGTTCAAGTGATTCTCCTGCATCAGCCTCTGGAGTAACTGGGACTACAGGCGCACAGCACCATGCCCAGCTAATTTTTTTGTATTTTTAGTAGAGATGGGGTTTCACCATGTTGGCCAGGCTGATCTAGAACTCCTGAGCTCGGGCAATCCACCTGCCTCAGCTTCCCGGAGTGCTAGGATTACAGGTGTGAGCCACTGCACTCAGCCAGGTGATTAAGATTCTAATATGACTGAAAACCTTAATAAAATTAAATTGGTTTTAGGCCCACTCTTCTGGACATTATCTCTAGCTTGTCTCTGAAAGTCAAGAGTCTTTGGTAAATTTTTATATAGTCATGCACATAAGGTGAAGATTTATAAACAGCTACGATACCATTGTTTAACTTTGATTGTTCATTGAAGTTAAAACCTTGTACTGGGCACTCATTAACTCTACTTGTAAAATCTAAATGAGCTATAAGGCTGATAAACTGAACATGATTTTCTACCTAACAATTTATCATGTATTTGGTTTAAATGGCCCGTTTTTTGTTTTGTGTTTGTTTTTTGAGATGGAGTCTCGCTCTTTCACCCAGGCTGGAGTGCAGAGGCCCGATCTTGGCTCACTGCAGCCTCCACCCCTCGGGTTCAAGCCAGCCTCCAGCCCCCGGGTTCAAGCAGTCATCTGCCTCAGCCTCCCAAGTACCTGGGATTACAGGAGCCCGCCACCACAGCCAGCTAATTTTTGTTTTTTAGCCGGGGTTTCACCATCTTGGCGAGGCTGGTCTTAAACTCCTGACCTCATGATCCACCTGCCTCAGCCTCCTGAAGTGCTGGGATTACAGGCGTGAGCCACTGCACCCGGCCAAATGGTCCAATTTTCTATTATGTTTTCAACTATTACTTAAAATTGATTTTCCTATGTTTATTTTATTGTTATAATGGACAAGGAAGATTTAAGAGTGATATAACACAGCACAGTACTATGGCAGCTAGGGAAAAATGTATCAGTGGTGTCTGAATAAGCTCTTCATTTCTGTTTTTTGTTTTGTTTTGTTTTGTTTTCTCCTTCCATTTGTTTCTCAGTAAATAAATTTTTTTTAATGGACCAACAAACATTTATCTCAAAGGAGTCTCTGAAGTAATCTGACTTTAATCTCTGAATAATAGTGACAGACATTACAATCTCCTTTATCACTTAAAAAAATACTCTATTTTAAAAATCAAATGTTTTCATTTATTCACCTGAGCCATTTAGGAGGTTAAGCTGGTTTGGACTGGTTGTCTGTTTTTTGAGACAAAGTCTCCCTCTGTTGCCCAGGCTGGAATGCAGTGGCATGATCTCGGTTCACTGCAACCTCCTCCTCCCAGGTTCAAGCAATTCTTATGCCTCAGCCTCCTGAGTAACTGGGATTACAGGCGTGCACCACCACACCCAGCTAATTTTTGTATTTTTAGTAGAGACAGGGTTTTGTCATGTCAACCAGGTTGGTCTCGAACTCCTAACCTCAAGTGATCTGCCCGTCTTGGCTTCCCAAAGTACTGAGATTACAGGCATGAGCCACCATGCCCAGCCTGGCTTGGACTTTTAAGAAAGTTGGTTTTAATCTACTGTGGTTGCAGTTGAAACTGGAACCTTTAAGGAGAACTATGGCATGATTTTTCTTATTTCTGCATAACTTTATTAACATATTTAAGTAGTTAGGTATGCTTGTGTTCTAGTTTTCTACACTCCTGTGTCAGAGTTCACTCTGAGTTTGTAAAAATAATGTTAAAATAATGAAAATTTACCTAACTACAGAATAATGGAAAACATCATATTTTTTGGTCCTTTTGCTTAATTTTTACAACTCTGCATGTGAACCAGCTTATGACAATGAGCTGTAGAAGAAAAGGCACTGAGTTAGAGATTGGGGCAGGTGGCTTTTTTCATGGCTTTCAGTAGTCCATAGGTGCTCTAGTGTAAATTAATCTGATCAGATACTACTGCCAAGCCCTGTGGTTTGTTTTGGTAAAACAGAACAGATAATAGCTCTATTCACTCCATCAGCCATAAGCCCTCTTACAGGACAAACCTTTGCAACTAAACATGGAAGCCCTTTGTTTTATTCTGGACTCTTGGGCAAAGTGATTTTTACCTCCTTGGGCCTTCATTTTCTAATTTTGTGAGATAAATACCTATTCTATTTAGGTCACAAAAATATTGTAGACATAAAAGTGAGGTGAAATATGAATGCTTTTTTTTTTAATCTGAGCTCATTATGGTGGCTCATTCCTATAATCCCAGCAACTTGGGAGGCTGAGAAGGATGGCTTCAGGCAGGAGTTCAAGACCAACCTGGATAACATAGTGAGCCCCTATATCTAAGAAAATAAAAAATTAGCTTGGTACAGTGGTATGCACCCGTAGTCCGAGCTACTTGGGAGGCTGAGGTGGGAGGATCGCTTGAGCTCAGGAGTTTGTGGCTGTAGTGAGCTATGATTGTGCCATTGTACTCTAGCCTGGGCAATAGAGTGAGACCCAGTCTCAAAATAAATTAAATCAATTGATCTGTCTATAATCAATCAGGGGACCATATAAATACTTAGTGTTTTGTGGGGGTTTTTGTAGGTAGCATGGTAGAAAAGATCATTGGTCCAGTTCTTCCCACCCTACCTGGGTAGGATACAAATAATTCTAACTGGACATAGTCATACTAACGGAATTTGCCTTCCCTAAGTATCTACCAACTAAAAGCAAAGAAAATGGACTCAGATAAGTGCTTTGTGTGGCAAAAGGGCAAGTATTAGAACTTTAGTGGAAAATTAAAATTGATTATAAATTTATTTCTATTTCCTCTCCTACAAACTTACCTATATTTGAACCTTCTTTCTCATCATTCTCAAGTTTTAATTAAATGAGAATCTCTTGGAAGTGGGCCAGGCATTTATTTTTTTAAAGTTCCTCAAGGGATTCCAATTTGTAGCTAAAATTGAGAAACATTCTTGATTCTTCCCAAGACCTTCCCCCATTGCATGTATCCCCACTACCCTGTATCTTCAAGTTCTCCCTCTCTATTGGCTGATTCTCCTTAGGAAAGACTCAAGAATGCCTGTGACCTATTTTCCCAAATATCTTAACCCTGTGTTCTCTTTTAGTTACTGTTACATATTTTCCATCTCCTTTAATTTGGTTTAATCTATTTTCCACATCTAGCCCTCTTCCTGAAATCACTCTTGCTAAGGTTATTATCTAATTATCAGAAAGCGTGAAACTTTCCAGGTCTTTTCTTCTGCTTGTATAATATGCTACACTTTTAGTGTTTATAATATGTTACACTTTTAGTGTTTATAAAATTCCAGTAAAAGTATTTGCTTAGAATCTGTGATATCCCACTCCCTCTGGTACTCCTTCTGCTTTCTCTTTATTCTTTCATAGTTGCTTTTACCTAGCTTGAAGTGTTAGCAAGGCCCAGGATTTGGTGTTTAGCCTTTTTTTGCTTTCAACCTATACCTTCTTGGACAGTTTCATCTGTACCAGTTTTGTTTTGTTTTTCATTCTGCTTGTGTTGACCCAGATCTATAATCCTAGCCTTAAGCTTTCTGCAGGTACTTCAGATTCAACATAGCAAAAACTGAACCCACAATTTCCTTCCTGAACTCATGATTTCTCCCTGGCAATGCCATCTTTTTCCTCTCCTCTGGTATCACTTCCTTGAATAACTTCATTTAACATTTCTTATAGTGCGAGTCTGATGGTAATAATTTACCTTTGTTTTTCTTTATCTGAAAATGTCCTTATTTCATCGTCATTCTTGAAGGACATTTTTGTTGGATATGAAATTCTGGGTCAACAGCTTTTTTTCCTTTCATTGCCTGAAGATGTTCCACTATCATCTCTGCTTTCATTGAAAACTCTGTGGTTGTTAAAATCATTTCCCTGTATATAATATGCTGTTTTTCCTGACTAATTTCAGGATTTTCTGTCTTTGGTTTCTAGCAGTTTGACTGTGGTATGTCTAGTCATGGTTCCCTTCACAGTTTTCCTATTTGAAGCTTGCTGAGCCTTTTGTATTTGTAAATTCCTTTTTACTGAATAGGGAATTTTTCTATCATTTCTTGAAATATTTTTTCTGGGCCAGGCATGGTTACTCAGGCCTGTAATCCAAGCACTTTGAGAGGCTGAGGCAGGCAGATCACCTGAGGTCAGGAGTTCAAGACCAGCCAGGCCAACACGATGAAACCCCATCTTTAATAAAAGTACAAAAATTAGTTGGGCGTTGTGGTGGGCACCTGTAATTTCAGCTACTCAGGAGGTTGAGGCAGGAGAATTGCTTGAACCTGGGAGGTGGAGGTTGCAGTTAGCTGAGATCGTGAGTGTGCACTCCACATTCCAGCCTGGGCAACAGAGCAAGACTCTGACTCAAAAAAAAAAAAAGAAAGAAATATTTTTTCTGCCTAATTTATTCATATTTTCTCTCCTCCCTGCTTCTTCTGGTACCCTAATTACTCATATGTATATATATATTTTCAATTACTCATATATTTGACTTTTCTAAATTATCCCATGCGTCCTTGAGGTTTTCTTTTTTTTTCAGTTATCCTAAATTTAAGATAAACTGAAAAAGCCATAACATCCATCCATTTAAAGTGCACGTTTTAGTGGTTTTTAGTTTATTCACTGAGTTGTGCAGCTATCACCACAATCTAAATGTAGAATCTTTTCATCAACCCAAAAAGAAACTTGAACATATTAGCAGTACTTTCACTCATTCCTTCCAACCCTATACAACCACTATAGTAATTTCGGTCTCTATAGATTTGCCCGTTATACACATGCATACAAATAGAATGATACAATATGTGATCTTGTGTGACGAGTTTCTTTAATTTAACATAATGTTCAGTTCTGTTTTTCTCTCTCTTCTTCAAATTGAATGATTTCCATTAATTTGTCCTAAAGTTCACTTTCTCAATTTTCTCCAGTCTATTCTTAGGCCTATCAAGTGAATGTTTTCATTTCAGATACTGGTTTTCAGTTCTAAAATTTTCTTATTTTTTTTTTTTAAAGACAGGGTCTTGCTCTGTTGCCCAGGTTAGAGGGCGGTAGCATGATCATAGGTGCATGCCACCATGCCTGGCTAATTTCTTTTTGTATTTTTTGTAGAGATAGAGTTTCACCCATGGTTGGTCTTGAACTTCTGGGTCCAAGGGATCTGCCAACCCAGCCTCCCAAAATGCTGGGTTTACAGGCATGAGCCACGGTGCCTGACCTTCATTTGTTTCCTGCTGAGATTTATCATCTTTTTATTGATTGCAAATGTATATATTTTTTTCTTCCTTTTTTTTTTTGTTATTGTTGTTGTTGTTTGAGACAGGGTCTTACTCTGTCATCCAGTTTGGAGTACAGTGGTGAAATCTGCTCACTGCAACCTCTGCCTCCCAGGCTCAAGTGATCGTCCCACCTCAGCCTCCCAAGTAGCTGAGGCTATAGGTGCATACCACCACACCCGGCTAATTTTTGTATTTTTTGTAGAGATGGAGTTTTGCCATGTTGCCCAGGCCAAGTGTACGTTTCTTTAACTCATTTAACATGGATATGTATCCTTTACAACCTTATCTGATAAATCAACATCTGGATTATCTTGGGATTGGCTTCCATTGAGAATACTTCATTTTCCTGGCTCTTTGTAAGTCAAGTAATTTAAGATTATATTCTGGACATTGCGAATGGTATGATGGATTCTAGATTCTGTTATATTGCTTAGAAAAGAGTTGGTGTTCCTTTTTTAACAGGCAGTTCACTTGTTTAGATCCAAATTGAAGACTATCACACCTACAGGAGGACAGTGGATCTTATCTCAATTATTTTCTTTAGTTTAAGCCTCAGTTGCAAACTGCTTTCAGTTTCTCTTGCCCATATTGTACAGGGGTTAGCCAGAGACTTGGACTGAGTTTAAACATGGAATCATAATTCCATGGGTTCCCTTTCTCTAGCTGTATCCAGGTTTTCCCATCCCCTCACTCTCTGACTGTTCTTGTTGCTCCCAGTCTCCTTTTCCTGGTTCTTCTGACTTGAAAGATGGCAGATTTTTTAATTTGCATTTTAGCTGCCTGGTATTAATGCTGCAACTTTGGCTGTCCTCAAGGTAAAACCACACACACACAAAAAAAGCAAAACAAAAAACCCAGTAACTTAATCTCAGGCCAATCATTTGCTAAAGATGTTGACTCTCCTCCAAAAATTGTGTGTTTAAGAGGAAAGTGGGCTGGACTTGGTGGCTCATGCCTATAATCCCAGCACTTTGCGAGGCTGAGGTGGGCAGATCACCTGAGGTCAGGAGTTCAAGACCAGCCTGGCCAAGATGGTGAAACCCTATCTCTACCAAAAATATAAAAAATTAGCAGGGTGTGGTGGTGCATGCCTGTAATCCCAGCCACTTGGGAGACTGAGGCAGGAGAATTGCTTGAACATGGGAGGCTGAGGTTGCAGTGAGTCAAGATCGTGCCACTGCACTCCAGCTTGGGTGACAGAACGAGATACCATCTCAAAAAAAAAAAAGGAGGAAAGTGGTAACTTAAAGGGAGGAGTAAATTTTATCCCCAAACAACAGTTTCTACTTTAGGCAACAAATTCCAACAAAAGAGGGGGAAAATGAACCTGAGTGAGAGTCTGTACAACCAAAGCTGTTAAAAGGAATGAATAGTGCCTGACACTTAAAAAGTGCTGAATTAGATGAATGGGTTCAACATGACTGACTAGATGCATCTGGCACTCACCTCTTTCACAGAGTGGAACCCAAATAGTGAGATATAGTGATAGTGAGATCGTAGATAATCACACTTCAAATAGATCATCTAAGGGAGAACACTGGGATTCAACAGGGAAGTAACAAGAAGCTCTGGAAGCAAGGAAGGAGAGAAAAGTAAAGCAGCCTATTTGACTGGGATCAGCTAGGAATCTGGAGAGGCTTCCTATGCAGGGAAAGAGGAAGTGAGACACACAGCAGCCCAAATACCCACTGTGAACCCTAATAATAATAGCCATGGGAGACCCCCTTGATGCTCATGGACCCTGAGACTAACATAGGGAGCTGCCTGGAGACTTCATGAAGGCATTGCTCCAGAGAGATATCATACTGGGTCCCACAAACCTCCAAGTCCTAAGCAGCTGTAACACAGTTTGATTTTCAGAGCCCAGCCCCCACCAGACTGTGTCCTGCCCTGCCACCCAGGCTGAATTAGGAGCCACACACAGCAACCTCATTCCCCTGAATGGAGGGGCAGCTGCACATTTTCACACTTCCCAAGGACAAATTCCACTGCCTGCAACCACCACCACTCTGAGCTGCCGCAGGGCAGAGGTGTAAGCGAAGCCCAGTCCCTTTACTGCCTGCCTATGGATACTCCCAGGGAAAGCAACCCCACTCTCCATGTCAGTACTGCAGCATAGCTGCTGCTGCCCTTTACTTGAGCATTCCACCGGAAGCCTGGGGATCACCCCACCCCTGCCTTCCATAGCCAGCACCTGCAGGCACCACCAGGGTCACCGAGGGCAGTTCTACCCAGCCTAGCTTCATACCCGCCACTACCCAAGCACACTATCTGGGAAGCCTGAGGATTGCCCAGTTCAGTTCATCACCAGTGGTGCCTGAGCACTCCTCTTAGAGTCTGAAGTTGGGGCTACTCAATCTGCTGCTACCACCACAGCTGGCATCAACCTGTACGTGCAACCTGCAGGTCTGGGGACTGGCCTGCCCAACCTGTCACAGCCACTGCCAGCACTAGTATGGAACACTTGGGTTCCAGGGGATTTTTCCATCACTGCTACTGTCATCACCCACATCACTCCACACCTGCTGCCCAAGGGCTCAAGAACTTGCCCACCTACCTGGCCCACTGCTGCCATTTCCAATACCTGAGTAAGCCATCTGAAGGCCATAGAATCTACCTGCCTGGATCCATTAACACCAGTGCCAGTGTATGCTGCCTTGGAGCCAAAGGACAAGCAGGCTCAGACCACTGCTGCCACCACTGAGGCCTGAAGACTGGCCTACCTGGTATTTCAGTTTCTGGCAAAACTTAACCAGTCTGCACTAACAACCACACTCTAATCTACCAATGAAACCACAGATACCACTGACTCTATTTATGGCCAAAAGGAATGGTAGAGACTATGCTACTGCATGCATCCAGAACCAAAGCCAAGTATCCTTTCCAACCATCACCATAGATACATCTTCAGGAAAATGTTCTCCACTACAAACCAAATTCAAAAAATTGGAAGAAGCAACTATTACACCAGGTGTACAAATATCAACATAAAAACACAGAGAAATTGAAAAGCAAGGATATGTGACACATCCAAAGGAACACAGTAATTCTTCAGCAACAAATCCCAATCAAAAAGGAATTCACAAAATCCTGAAAAAATGATCCAGAATATTGACACTAAGGAAGCTCAGTGAGATACAAGAGAATTCTGAAAGACAATACAAAGAAACAGAAAAATAATTAAGGAAATGAAGAATCTACCAAAGAGATAGGTATTATAAAATAGAGCTAAATTCTGAACTACAGAATTCATTGAATGAAATACAAAATACCTTTGAAAGCTTCAACAATGCACTAGATCAAGCAGAAGAATCCCAGAACTTGAAGAAGTATTGAAGATCTTTTAAAATAACCTAGTCAGACAAAAATAGAGAAAAAATAATAAAGATGAATGACTAAAGCTCTCATGGCATATGGGACACTATAAAGTGGCCAAATATATGAATTTTCAGTGTCCCAGAAGACAAAGATGAAAGAGTTAGAAAGCCTATTTAACAAAATAATAGGTGAAAACTTCCCAAGTCTAGCAAGAGATTTATATATCCACATACAGGAGGCTCCAAGATCCCCACAAGTATATAATTCAAAAAGGTTTTTTTCCATGTCACATTGTAGTCAAACTGTCAAAAGTCAAAGACAAAGTGAAAAATTCTAAAAGCAAAGAAAAAACATCTAGTCACCTATAAAAGAAACCCCACCAGACCTAACAGCAGATTTCACAGCAGAAATCTTACAGTCCAGGAGAGGATGAGATGATATATTCAACATGCTTAAAGAAAAAAACAAAAACAAACAAACAAAAAACCCTGCCACACAAGAATACTACACCCAGTAAAATTATCCTTCATAAATAAAAGAGAAATAAAGTCTTTCCCAAACAAACAAAAACTGAGGAAGTTAATCACCATAGATGGGCCATACAAAAATTACTTAAAGGAGTCTTATACCAGGAAGTGAAGAACAATATCTACTATTATGAAAATACAAAAACCACTGGTAAGCAGACACACAAGAGAGAGGAAAGACTGAAATGTTACCACTATAGAATACCATGAAACCACAATGATAAAAAGTACCAGAGAAAGGAAGGAACAAAGGATATACAAAACAACCAGAAGTCAATCAATAAAGTTAGGAATAAGCCTTCACATATCAATAATATTGAATGTAAACATGTTAAACTTTCCATTTAAAAGATACAGACTGGGCAAATAGACAAACATGACTTAATTATATACTGCCTACAAGAAATGCATCTCACCTGTGAAGACACATATAAACTGAAAATAAAGGAATGTAAAAAGATATTACATGCAAATGGAAACCAAAAGCAAGCAAGAATAGCTATATTTACATCAGATAAAACAGACTTTATGTCAAAAGCAGTAAGAAGAAATGAAGGTTATTCAATGATGATAAATCAATGCAGCCAAAGGATATATCAATTCTAAACATGTATATACCTAACACTGGAGCACACAGATATATAAAGCCAATATTATTAGATTTAAAGGGAGAGAGAGACTCCAGTGCAATAGCAATTGAGGACTTCAACACCCCACTTAGCATTAGACAGATATCTAGACAGAAAATTGGATTTAAACTGCACATTAGACCAAATGGACCTAACAGATATTTACAGAACATTTCATCCAACAGCTACAGAACACACATTCTTCTCATCAACAAACAGAATATTCTCCAAGATAGACCACATGTTAAGACACAAAACAAGTCTCAACACATTTTTAAAAACTGAAATAATGTTAGGTATCTTCTGAGACCACAATGGAATAAAACTAGAAATCAACAACAAAAGGAAGTTTGGAAACTATAAATACATGGAAATTAAGCAGTATGGTATGAATGACTTGGGTCAAGGAAGAAATTAAGAAGGAAATTTTTACAATTCTTGAAACAAATGAAAATTGAAACCCAACATACCAAAACCCATGAGATACAATAAAAGCAGTGCTAAGAGGAAAGTTTATAGCAATAAGCATCTATATCAAAAAAGTAGAAAGACTTTAAAAAAATCTAATGGTATACCTCAGGGAACCAGAAAAGCAAGAACAAACCAAACCCCGGATTAACAGAGGGAAATAATAAATAGCAGAGCAGAACTAAATAAAATAAAGACTTAAAAAGCAAGAAAAAGGGTCAGAAAAACAAAAGGTTGGTTTTTGGAAAAGATAAAATCAATAAAGTACTTGCTAGACTAACCAAGAAAAAAAGAAAGATGGTCTAAATAAAATCAGAACTGAAAAAGGAAACATTACAACTGATACCACAGAAATACAAAAGATCATCAGAAACTATTGTGTACAGCTAACTAGAAAACCTAGAGGAAATGGATAGATTACAAGACACAACCTACCAAGACTGAATCAGAAAGAAATAGGAAACCTGAACAAATCAATAATAACAAGATCAAAGCAAGAATAAGTCTTCCAGCAAAGAAAAGTTCAGGACCAGACTCTACCAAAAAAAAAAACCTCAGATCTAATAAATTCATTAAAAGTTGCAGGATACAAAATCAACATACAAAAATCAATAGCATTTCTATACATTGATAATGAATTAGCTGAGAGAAATCAGGAAGGCAATCTCATTTACAATAGCTACCAAAAAATAAAACACCTAGGAATAAATGTAGCCAAAGAGGTGAAAGATCTCCACAAGGAAAACTATAAAACACTGATCAAAGAAATTGAAGAGGAGACAAATGGAAAGAGACCTCATGCTCATGGATGGGAAAAATTATTTTCCCATGGGCATACTGCCCAAAGCAATCTACAGATTCAGTGCAATCCCTATCAAAATACCAATATCATTTTTCACAGAAGTAGAAAAAACAATCTTAAAATTTATGTGGAGCCAAAAAGAACCCAAATGCCAAAGCAATCCTAAGCAAAAAGAATAAAGCTAATATAGCTAAAACAGCATGGCATTGGCGTAAAAACAGACACACAGACCAATGGAACAGAAAAGAGAATTCAGAAATAAATCCATATATTTGCAGCCAACTGATTTTTCAATAAAGGTACCAAGAACATATAATAAATGGTGCTGGGAAAAGTGAGTATCCATATGCAGAAGAATGAAACTGTACCCCTGTCTCACTATATTAAAGAAAATCAAGATAGGCTGGGCATGGTGGCTCATGCCTGTAATCCTAGCACTTTGGGAGGCCAAGGCAGATGATTGCCTGAGCTTAGGAGTTCAAGACCAGCCTGGGCAACATGGCAAAACCCCACCTCTACTAAAATACAAAAAATTAGCTTGGCGTGGTGGGCGCGCCTGTAGTCCCAGCTCCTTGGAAGGCTGAGGCTTAAGAATCGCTTGAGCACAGGAGGCAGAGATTGCAGTGAGCCAAGATAGCACCACTGCATTCCACCCTGGTTGACACAGTGGGACTCAGTCTCAAAAAAAATAAAAATAAATCAAGATGGATTATAAAGACTTAACTGTAAGACCTGAAACAAAACTAGAAGAAAATTTAGGGAAAGCACTTCAGGATATTGGTTTAGGCAAAAATTTTACGGCCAAGAACTCAAAAACACAGACAGTAAGAACAAATAAATAAACTAGACTATACTAAACTAAAAAGCTTCTGCATGCCAAAACCTTTTGAATGGGAAGTATTTGCAAACTATTCATCTAATAAGGGAATAATATGTAGAATCTATACAAGGAACTCGAACAATTCAACAGTAGAAAAAACAATTAAAAAGTAGGCAAACACAGACTGGGCAATGTGGCAAAACTGGCTCTGCAAAGAAAAACAAAAAAATTAGCTGGGCATGGTGGTGCCCTACTGTAGTCCCAGCTATTTGGTGGGACTGAGATGAGAGGATCACCTGAGCCCTGAGCGGTGATTACACCACTGTACTCCAGCCTAAGTGACAGTGAGATCCTGTCTAAAAAAAAAAAAAAAAAAAAAAAGTAGGCAAAGAACATGAATAGACATTTCATGAAAGAGGACATACAAACGGTCAGCAGGTATATGAAAAACTGCTCAACATGACTAATAACCACAGTGAGATATCATCTTAACCCAGTTAGAATGGCTATTATTAAACAAAACATGCTGGCAAGGATGTGGAGAAAAGAGAACTCTTGTACACTGTTGATGGGAATGTAAATTAGTACAGCCACTATGGAAAACAGTAAGATTTCTCAAAAAAAAAAAAAAATAGAATTACTATTGATCTAGCAGTCTCATTATTGGGTATAGAGCCAAAAGGAAACAGTGTATCAAAGGGATAACTGCAGTCACATTATTGCAACACTATTCACAATATCCAAGATACGGAATCAATCTGTCTATTAACGAACAAATAAGAGTTTTTAAAAATTGTAGTATATACACAATTGAATACTATTTGGCCATAAGAAAGAATGAAATGTCATTCACATCAACATTATGTTAAACAAGACAGGCACAAAAGATAAATTTCACATGTTCTCACTTATATGTGGGTGCTAAAACAATCTCACGGAGGTAGAGAATAAAATGATAGATAACCAGAGGCTGGAAAGTGAGTGGGTGTGAGGGTGGAATGAAGAAAGGTTGCTTGATGGATACAAGCATAAAGTTAGAAGGTATAAGTTCCATTGTTCGATACCTGACTATTGTCACCTTACAAAATATTGTATATTTCAAGCAGCTAGAAGAGACGAATTGAAATGTTCCCAGCACATAGAAATGATGAATACTCAAGGTGATGGATACCAGATACCCTGACTTGATCATAACACATTCCAGGCAGATATCAAAATATCACATATACCCCATAAATATGTAAACTATTATGTATATCAGTAAGCAAAATTGCATGTTTTCATTCAGTTTCCACAGAGCCCTCAGATAGTTGTTTTTGTGTTTTATCCCATTTACAACTAATGCAAGTAGATTAGTTTTAAGTGCTCACTCTTTCACACAGGAGGCAGGGGGTTTTTTGGCTTACTTTTTTTTTTTTTTTTTTTTTTTTTTTTTTTTTTGAGACGGAGTCTCGCTCTGTCACCCAGGCTGGAGTGCAGTGGCCGGATCAAAGAATAAAACATTACAGATAAATTGAAGTTCTCCTATAGTGCCTTCTCCAATCCCACTGCATCCCAGAGACAGCCTCTTTCACAAACTTCATACGGATCTGGTCCATATTTTTATACTGAGCCAATACAGTTTAGAGGTTTGGAGTGTAAGCTGATTCATACTGCCAGGAATACCTTTACAAGTTATTTACCCTCTCTGTGCCTCTCTTGGTACCTACCTAATAAGGTTGATAGCAAGGATTGAGATAATTTGTATAAAACATGTGGGATAGTAGCTAACATTTAGAATAATAAGCACTCTGTATTTTGACTGTTGCTTGTCATTCTTACTATAACCACTATATATTTTATATGGGTTTTAAAAAATTTACAGAGGGGTGATTCTATAAAGTTTTGGTTCAACATTAGTATCTCAAGCTCTTCGTAATCCTTTTTCCTATTTGTTATTGAGCCATATATTTTTAAATGTTTGACTCCAGTGCCAGATACAGTACCTAGCACATAATAGATAGTCTAGGAAATTTAAATTGAAATATATGTGTCATTTACTGGTTTTGTTAACCTCTCAATAATCTGTTTATTTCCCGCACAGCTGTATTCTGTACAGGTGGAAGAGATGGCAACATTATGGTCTGGGATACCAGGTGCAACAAAAAAGGTTAGATTTTAATTCTGAGAGATTTGGGATTACCCTGTACTTAATTTTGAGTGAAAGAGTTAGTGATTTCATCTGATTACCGCCAGGGGGCGTGTACTCATAATTCCCCATTTCTGCTCACTGTTCCAGATCTCAGGATCTTTGTCATTGTTACAAGTATTACACTCATGTATTTATCTCATATTGTCTTCTGAATTATAATGCTATTTACCCACATTATTGATGGACTTAAAAATATTAATACGCAGCCTCACTGGTAAATGTCTTTAAATTTATTTTGGTTTTCAAGAATTTTTATTTTTTTATTTTATTTTATTATTTTTTTTGAGCTGGAGTCTCCGTTGCCCAGGCTAGAGTGCAGTGGCATGAACTTGGCTCACTGCAGTCTCCACCTGCTAGGTTCCACCAATTCCTGTAGCTCAGCCTCCTGAGTAGCTGGGATTACAGGCACCCGCCACCATGCCTGGCTAATTTTTGTTTTTTTTTAATAGAGGTGGGGTTTCACTATGTTGGCCAGGCTGGTCTCAAATTCCTGACCTCAAGTGATCTGCCCACCCCGGCCTCCCAAGGTGCTGAAATTATAGGTGTGAACCACCATGCCCAGCCTGATTTTAAAGAATTAGATTGAATTCAAACATAAACTCATGGTTGTCTCGTGATGCCATTAAGCAGACAATGATGATTATCTTACTGTTCACGTTTAGTTAATTTATTAAAAATTTAGTTTCTGCATTTTGAAAAATTGATAACATAGTTGTACATATTTTGGGGGGTATATGTGATATCTTGATACATATATAGAACATGAAATGATCAAATCAGGGTAATTGGGAAATCCATCACCTCAAACATTTTTCTTTGTGTTTGTTGGAAACATTACAATTCTTCTCTTCTAGTTTTTTTTTTTTGTTTTTTTGGAGATGGAGTCTCACTCTGTCACCCAGGCTGGAGTGCAGTGGCGTGATCTCACCTCGCTGCAACCTCCACCTCCTGGGTTCAAGTAATTCTCCTATCTCAGCCTCTCGAGTAGCTGGGATTACAGGTGCATGCCACCACGCCCTGCTAGTTTTTGTATTTTTAGTAGAGACAGGATTTCACCATGTGGCCAGACTGGTCTGGAACTCCTGACCTCAGGCAATCTGCCTGCCTTGGCCTCCCATTCTTCTAGCTATTTTGAAATAGATAATAAAATTATTTTGAAAAATTTTAATAAACCTTATTTTGTAGAACAGTTTTAGGTTCACAGCAAAACTGAGCAGAAAGTATAGAGAGTTCCTATATAGCCCCTGTCCTGCCCACACACAGGCTTCCCCACTGACAACATCCTATGCCTGAGTGGTACATTTGTTATATAATCAGTGAACCTATATCAACACATGCTGTCACCCAGAGTTTATAATTTACATTAGTGTTATATAGTCTTAGTATTACACATTCTGTGGATATTGACAAATCTGTAATGACACGCGTCCACCATTGTAGCATCATACAAAATAGTTTCACTACTCTAGAATTCTTCTGTGCTCCAATTATTCATCCCTACCTCCCTCTAAGCCCTGGCAACTGCTGATCTTATTACTTCCCCTAGTCACATTTCCTCCATGTCATTTTATGGCTTTATCAAGCTCATTTATTTTTAGTGCTGAATAATATTCCATTGTCTGGATGAACCACAGTTTATACATTCACCCACTGAAGGACATCTTTGTTTTTTGTTTTTTTGGAGATGGAGTCTTGGTTGTTTCCAAGTTTTGGCAATTATTAAAGCTGTTAAAACATCTCTCCGTTTTTATACATTATAGTCTCACCACAGGAGATGTAGTGTAGCTGGCTCTGCTGGCTTCTAATTTCACCAATTTGGTCAAAAATCACTTAATATTGAAGTTTTATGTACACATGTTGTATTCAGCATGTAAGAATCCTGAAACCTAAATTTCCTTGGAATATCTTTCAGATGGGTTTTATAGGCAAGTGAATCAAATCAGTGGAGCTCACAATACCTCAGACAAGCAAACCCCTTCAAAACCCAAGAAGAAACAGAATTCAAAAGGACTTGCTCCTTCTGTGGTAAGGTTTTACAGATGTATACATGTGTGCAGATCTTATCTGTAGGATAGAATAAATGGGAGGCTATTGATTAAGTGAATGAGAATCTTCATGATTTTCATTTGATATCAATGGTTTATTGCTTATTCAGCGCCTACATTTGTGGTTCTCAAATTCTAATTTTTAGTTCTTCTGAATTATAATTACATTTACCTATATTACTGATGGAATTAAAATATACATAAGCTTGTTGATAAATATCTTTAAATTTATTTTGGTTTTAAATAATTGGATTGAATTAAACATAAGATCGTGTTGTCTCATGCCATTAAGCTTTCAAGTGATGATTTTTTTTTTTAAATTTCAGTGTCTACATTTTTAAAAATTAATAACATAATTGTACATATTTTGGGGGGGCACACTATGTATAATGATCAAATCAGGGTAATTGAGATAGCCATCACCTCAAATACTATGTACATCAGAGTTGCCTGAGGCACATGTTAAAAATTCACCTTACTGAGTCTCATCCCTAAAAATCTCTCTACACACACACACACACACACACACACACACACACACACACCCCCCTATAGTATAGTGGAATTCATTAGGAAAAGTCGGGAGGAGTAGCTTGAGGAAGCATATTAAGTACTGTGATGCAGTCTTCTATGGGGAAAAATACCTGTTGTTTTCGTAATACAAACTACAGAGAGATGCGTTTTTTGTTTTTTGTTTCTTTGTTTTTTGTTTTTGAGACAGTCTCGCTTTGTCACCCAGGCTGGAGTGCAGTGGTGCAATCTTGGCTCCCTGCAAGCTCCGCCTCCTGGGTTCACGCCATTCTCCTGCCTCAGCCTCCTGAGTAGCTGGGACTACAGGCACCCGCCACCATGCCTGGCTAATTTTTTGTATTTTTAGTAGAGAGGGGGTTTCACCGTGTCAGCCAGGATGGTCTCGATATCCTGACTTCGTGATCCACCCACCTCAGCCTCCCAAAGTGCTGGGATTACAGGTGTGAGCCACCACACCCGGCCAGCTTATTTTTAAGCATTTGACAAAATATTATCAAATATATTGAGAAACACATGGGTAGAACATAGTACCACTCTAATAACTTACAGTCAGAGCTCAAACAGTGCCCATAATATATCCTTTTTCTTTAAAAAAATTGCCCTTTTTCTCACTTTAATTTTTTTTCATATTCGTGGTATGTAGGGTACAAGTTAATATTTTGGGGGAAGTATGACTGCTAAGACATTAAGACTTAAAACTATACACCATGAACAGGACACAAGCATGAATGGAGGCAGATAGTGGAGGCCGTATGAAGTTAAAATGAGTAACATTTCAGACATTTAATCGGGTTCTGAGCCAAGATAACTTGTTAGGTAATAGCAATTAGGAGGTAAGACTCCACTGGGCCTCTTTTTCAGAGAACATGTAATAATCTTTTATTCATAATTCTTTTGATACTCCTGTATAATCTAGGTAGAGCAACATTTTAGAGGTTAAACCAGCACAAGAAAGTTAAGTAAGTTTCCTAAGGATACACACAGCATATTAGTAGGGCTGAGTCTAACTAGATGCAGTAGGCTCAGATAAGCAAAATCTTTTAGTCACCAGTTTGTTTCTTGAGTACAAGTTGAAGTATTATATACTAAAACTTAATGATCCTTGCTAAAATTACCTCTTGGTCAGCATATATATCTGATTGAGCTCATTAGAGAAGACTTCATCTAAGTCAGTCTGGGGAGAAAAGTCGTTTTTTAGCACCTCGTTCTCTTGATGGTAAAGATTATGATGCTCAAGATAGAATCTTCTTTTTCTTTTCTTGTGCTATCAGGATTTCCAGCAAAGTGTTACTGTGGTCCTCTTTCAAGACGAGAATACATTAGTCTCAGCAGGAGCTGTGGATGGGTAAGAGTCTATTTCTTATTTCTTCTGACGAGATCTTTTTTTTGAGCTGTGATGGTACAGTCACATAGTCTCATTATAATTAAATGTGTGCGCTTTCAACTGTCAACACAGCAAGTACCCCAAATGAGAAAAGGAACTGTAGATCACATTGGAAAATACCTAGTTGAAGGACTCTTGAAGGATAATTAAATGAAAGAATACATGTGTCACGCTTAGCACATTGTCTAGCACGTAAGAGCAGTGGTAGCTGCTGTTGCTATCTTAGAAAAGCTGGCTGGGTAGCTTGCTTGCCTTATGCAATATAATTTAGTCACTAATTCTCATTTTGAAGAGTAAAATTTCTGTTACTTCGGGTTTTATCTTTTTCAGGTTTAAGAATATCCTAAAAGAAGAAATCTGATTCTGGGGATGTAATTAACATTTCTGGGAGTAATCTAACTAGATTGATGATAGTAAGGTCTAATGACTTTCACATACCTATCATCCATGATTAGTCTGAATTCTTGGCTTCCAAATAAGTCTGCTCTGTGATGCATGTTGGTTGGTTGCTTTGTAGAATATAAATTCTTTGCAAATGGAGACTCTCTTTTTAAGCTTCCTTCCTATTATATCTCTCAAGGCATCCTTCCCTTAAAATTTTTAATTTAAAATATGATGGCTTACCAAACTTGTGTCCTCTGGGCACTAAAACCCTCTGAACCAAATTATCAGGCAGGAATGAAGGATTATCTAAAAGTTATTAGTTCTGCTTGTGAATGACTGTGAAAGCTTGCTCTGTTTGTTTCCAAGAATACTGTCATTTCATATCAGGTCTGTGTTTTCAAGTTGCCTTCATGCTAGAAGTAGAGGGTTAAGACAATTATCTCAGTAGATGAAATGAAAAAATACTTTATTTCATGGAACAATTTGTTTAGATTATTTAAGGAGTTGTGTACGGAGATGTAACCACAGGGACAGAACTTACTACTTATGATATCAAAGGATATATGCAGAATATTAAGGCTTAGGAAGTGTTTTTTCTAAAAACAATGGAACAATTACTATCGGCACTCAACCTTCATCTTCCTTTTCCGTTCCCTTAGAGTAAACTCCAGTAACCCATCACTGGGTCAAATCACATCTGTTTCCGTTCTGTCAGAATTATAAGCCTGGTATTGGAGACAACAGTGTAAGATAGTTTGATTTGTTTCCCAATTAAGTATCCTCACTGTACCTAGCTAATGTGCCAGAAGAGTTAGATTAAAAGTCATTTCACATTTAGTGTAATTGAAGTTGTTTGGGGTTGGAAGAAGGTCTACAAAATATTTATTTGCCTTGGTTTTTAGGATAATCAAAGTATGGGATTTACGTAAGAATTATACTGCTTATCGACAAGAACCTATAGCATCCAAGTCTTTCCTGTACCCAGGTAGCAGCACTCGAAAACTTGGTAAGCCTTTGTATAGGTCTTTTGGGGGAGATATGAGTTTTTGTTAAAAAAAAAAAAACAAACAAACAAACAAACATTAGGCTAGTTTCCAGTAACATTGATATGAAAAATTCTAATATGTGAAGTTCAAAAGATAAAAACTCAGAAGAATGTTTTTGGTTTGTGTATATTTTGGGGACAAAGAATTCTGATGATTCTTCTTAAGGAACGATCTATTTTTGTCTGTACGTTTTGTCTCTACCTCAAATCTACTCACCATCATCAGGACATGCTAACTTAAGTTTACTTTTTCCAGGATATTCAAGTCTGATTTTGGATTCCACTGGCTCTACTTTATTTGCTAATTGCACAGACGATAACATCTACATGTTCAATATGACTGGGTTGAAGACTTCTCCAGGTAAGACATTAGTCATTCAAATTCTCTTACCAGGAAACCATTATGGGCTTTTTTTTGGTAATGATAATTCAATGGGTTTTCTTCTAAACTGAACTTGTTAAGCCATATGAGGACTTTGACATCTTCGATTACATCCGGTGATAATTTCATAAGTGTACATTCCTTGTGATTTCATAAGTAAGCTGAATTGTGCTTTACATGGTGACTTAATTTTATTTTAATAGAGAATATCTCCTGAAATTATACCCTTTGGCCTATATTTAGAATTCTCTCAATTTTTGATTTAATAAGCTGTGGAGTAGACAAAGCGCTTCTGCTCAGCTTTTGTCCTCTTTAGGGGCTGCTGGTTAAAATTAGGGGACTGAATTTCTCAGACCCCCAAAATAGTTTTAGCCTATCTCAGGCTTCTCCTTAATGTTAAAGAGAGGCCCTTTTATTTCTAGATGTTTTCCCCAGCCTCGCCTTTTTTTTTCCCTCAAAACTATAAAAATAGAATCTGATACTTACAACTAATAAATGATAGTTTTAAAAAGAAAACCCCAGTTTCTCAAGCATGCTTTCCTCTTTTTTAAATCTTCTCCCCTCCCTCTTCCAAATCACCAGCCTCAGGCATGCTTTAAGAGAGTTATTTGGGTTACGTTATTTTTAAGAACATCAGTTTCTTAAGCTACATCTTAGTAGCCTGGTTATTCCTCATCTATAGATCTTTCAAAAACACTTTGAATTCCATAACCAATCCTCAGAGTTACCCAGTTTCCACTAAAGTGAAATGGTTTGATAAACAAGAAACCTCAAGTACAGAACTTGTCATTTTATTTTTTTTTTTTTTAATCTTTTATTTTTATTTTTTTGAGACGGAGTTTTGCTCTCTGTTGCCCCGGCTGGAGTGCAGTGGTTCGATCTCAGCTCACTGCAACTTCCGCCTCCTGGGTTCAAGCAATTCTCCTGCCTCAGCCTCCCAAGTAACTGGGATTACAGGTGCCCGCCACCACGCCTGGCTAATTTTTGTATTTCTAGTAAAGGCAGAGTTTCACCTTGTTGGTCAGGCTGGTCTCGAACTCCTGACTTCGTGATCCGCCCACCTCAGCCTCCCAAAGTGCTGAGATTACAGGTGTGAGCCACCGTGCCGGCCCAGAACTTGTCATTTTAGCTGAGATCTTAAAGAAGTTTCCAAAGGTCACTCCAAGCAATCTTATTAGGACTTTAGTATTGGTGGCAGTATCATAGTCGGCATTTCTGATGCTTTGCACTGGGTCTGATTTTCTCTAAGCAAGAGCAATAATGTTTAGAAAAGGGAAGAGGTGTTTCTTTTGCTGCTTTCCTTAATGGAATCTGAGCTTGGAGAACTGCTAATTTAGTTAATCGAAAATCTTTCCTTGAAAGATAAAACCTAATCCTGATTATATTATCAGATGTACAAGAGCTCTTTCTATATAATTTTTGCTGCAATGTGGCACTGAAAAGGGCCTTGAGTTTAGTGTCCTGCCGTCAAACACCTCGCTAATAATTTAGTAAACCTTTTGTGTGCTTCTATTTAATTTCATTTGCTCAGATGGATAGATAGGTAAATAGATTAATAGATCAATTTGTTCCTTAAAAATTGAATGACAGCTGGCCATGGTGGCTCACACCTATAAACCCAAGCCGAGGCTGGCGGATCGCTTGACCCCAGGAGTTCAAGACCAGCCTGGGCAATATGGCAAAACCCCATCTTGACAAAGATGCAAAAAATTAGCTGAATGTGGTGGCATGTACCTATAGTCCTGCTACTCGGAAGGCTGAGGTAGGAGGATCGTTTGATCCTGGGAGGTTTGAGTCTTCAGTGAGCCATGATCTTGCCACTGCACTCCAGCCTGGGTGACAGAGTAAGACCCTGTCTTTAAAAAAAAAAAAAAAAAAAAATTGAATGACAACTCTGTGTGTGTGTGTGTGTGTGTGTGTGTGTGTGTGTGTGTGTGTGTGTATAACATCTTGTAATTACTTGTCCTTTTCAAAACTTCTGAAAGGATCTTGGATTTGATACTTGATCTACCATGCTTTGTATTTATGGTGTTATATTAAGTGATGTTCATGAGGATGACTTTGCAAGATTAAATTGAGCTCATTAAAGCCAATATGCATTTTAGGAGGATTTTTAGCAAGGTTTAAACATTTACAGTGCATATCATACCAGCCTTTCTTAGACCAGCAGAGGGCAATAAATCCTCACAGGTATAGTGGGAAATTCAGGCTAGAGTTTTCCATAGTTCAGAGTTGAGGAAGATTAAAAATTACAGTTTTAAAACAATGTTCAGAATAAAGGAGCTTGTTTATTTTGCAGTGATAATAGGTGTATACAAATTGATTCATATCCTGCCTCACTTTCACAGTAAAAATATCTGATGTGAGGAGTATTTGCTATGCCTGCATAGCTTTTTCCTTAAAAGCTATAAATACAAAGTTCTTTTCCAGCTTTATTCTAGAAAATGGAAGAGATTCCTGTAAGCACTTATGGAAAGCTGTTAAGTCCCCTACTAATACTTTTCTCTCTGGAGTGTGATTGTTTTTTCCTGCCTAAAGGTATCCTTAAATTCTCCAAACATTGAGATTTTTCTCTTGTATTTCCTAGTAGTGTTCTAATGTCAGAGGCCTCAGGTTTTGACCTTCTTAGGATAGAAGAACCTATCAAGAATGTATGCTAGATTGGGTTACCTGCCCTTTTGCCACTGATAGTGAGAAGGCTAAACCTAATCTAGCATGTGAACATAGTTTACCCCACTAGCTACTTCCACCATTCAGCCTACTTAAAATGCTGGATTAAAATGATTCTCACATCCCAGATAAGCTAGTAGTAAGTTTTAACCAGAACTCAAATGATACTTTTCACTGTTTTGTTTGTTTGTTTGTTTCCTATTCATGGAACAAATGTTTGAGGATCTACTCTGTTTAAAGCACTATAAAATCTAGTGAAGAAAAAGTAAGACATAAAATTTATCCTCAAGATGCTTGAAGTATAAGGGGAAATTAGATGAATATATTATGCAATGGAAGAAATCCTACCCTGGGCTGGAGAGAGAGGGTCTTATAAAGGTGTTTTACTGTCAGTTGCACATTGGCTGCATTCTTTTTTTAAGAAATGTATTCATCAAATTTTTTTCTCTTGATATAGCCATTTTCATACCAAGTATTCAGACTGAGTTCATGAGATTGGATCTAATCTAAAGCCTCTTTCTAGGGTTTTGTTTTTCTGCCAGTGTCCAGTTCCCTTGTATTTGATGGATAAATCTAGACCATCTGCTTCAATAGGCAATACAGTGATAAAACTTGCTAGAATATATATGCTGTCTATATCCACTTGACCACTAGAAATAACAAGAGCCAAGTAATTTGTTTTTTTTCCTCTGGCAGTGGCTATTTTCAATGGACACCAGAACTCTACCTTTTATGTAAAATCCAGCCTTAGTCCAGATGACCAGTTTTTAGTCAGTGGCTCAAGTGATGAAGCTGCCTACATATGGAAGGTAAGCTGCTAAACTTCACCCACAAATGTTAGACTGAAGTATTCTTGCAAATATTTGTTCTGTCCAATATGAGGTAAGTTTAATGTAACCACATACTGTACTATTCCTACGTCAGATATTTAGTAAAGGTTGCTCTTGGCTCTTAATATAGCTGAAACCTTACTCTGCTACAGAATGTATGACACTTTCAGGGCCATAGCTTGTCAGAAATTGACAATTTGTATCCTCTGTTTCACAAATGATTAGGAATTGAGAATTCAGAGGGTAGTAAGAACCTTAACTACTTTGTTCCTGCATCTTGGAAAATATGCTGTACTGACTTTCTGCCCTGTGTTTTCAAACTCTCGTTCAGAATACAGTATTTTGATCCTTAGGATCCTGTGTTTGAATCACCCATGGAGCCTTGCACAAAACAGAAACTCAAAACTATTTGTGTGATTAATTTAATCTTTATTCTCTTGTTACGAGTAGCTGATCTTCAGGCTACAAGTAGATATGGCTGCTTTCTCAGATTTTTATATATTTAATAGCATTATTTAATAATCTTTTTTTTTTTTTTTTTTTTTTTTTTTTGGGATGGAGTCTCGCTCTGTCACCCAGACAGGAGTGCAGTGGCATGATCTCGGCTCACTGCAAGCTCCGCCTCCCAGGTTCATGCCGTTCTTCTGCCTCAGCCTCCCAAGTAGCTGGGACTACAGGTGCCCGCCACCACACCCAGCTAATTTTTTCTGTAGTTTTAGTAGAGATGGGGTTTCAACATGTTAGCAAAGATGGTCTCAATCTCCTGACCTCATGATCTGCCCAAGTCGGCCTCCCAAAGTGCTGGGATTACAGGGTGAGCCACCATGCCTGACCAATAATCTTTTAATTAACTTTTTTTAATAACAGTAATTCTAAAGTGTCTACTGTAAGCTAAGAAATTTAAAGCTGTCCATTTGAAGCCCAGTGGAGAAAATAAAAATATTACACAACAGGTAGCACTTATTACTGAAAACTGTCTCTTGAAGGAATAATTAATTATGGAAATGTTCTGGGAATTCAGAGAACGATCATTAACACATTGTTTACCCATGACTAAGAATTAGTTATCTTCTAGATCTCCCTGTGACTTCATTAATGTCTTTGACATTGGTGAATTGAATGATTAGAGTTCACATATTTTGGGTTTTAAAGTCATAACGTCTAAAACTTCATAGATCCCATAGTTTTGATAGTATCAAACCCTTCTCAAGAGAAAGTTGTATCATTCTTTATCCTGCCAAGCTCTAGAAAGTAATATTGCTAATTTTTTTTAGGACGGGGTAAAACCTGTTTAGTATGAAGCATAATTCTTCAGCTTAATTTCTTCCAGTCCTAAGGGAAGTACAAAAAAAAGTGGTTTCTATATAACTAGAGTTGCGAAAATGCAACACTGCTTTATTAAAATTTTAGTGACAATATCCTAAATAGTCACAAGGTGGAGATATTGCTCTATCTAAGATGCTTCTATGTTGGGCATGCCTTTTTCTACAAGCATATTTCTTTCCTTATATTTTTAAATGAAAATTTGCCTATAAAATATATACTTGAGACTCCATCACAAGATGGAGTTTCCTTTCTAGAGTATTCTTACTTGAGATTTTAACTTTAACAATGTTATGTACTGGCACTAATGCTTTTATATTTTAAATTTTCAGTTTCAAATTTGGTCTTAATGCTTATTTTGCTACCTTTTTCCTTTCTTCTTTGCTCACTGTCTTACCTGTGTTTCCTTCTCTACTTTGGCTCCCAACTTAACTAGAGGATTTTATTCCTACCACAGGTCTGTATCTTTTAAAGTTTGTTTCTTCTTAAAAAAAAAAAAATTTTTTTCCAAACATAACAAAAAGCATGTAAAGAATAATTCAAAAAATACGCATTGATCATTCTTTTTAAATATTCTTAATAAGTTTTAATTATATGTACATAATTATGTATACAATTACGTGTGTGTTGTATAGTTTTCTTGATACAGTTTTAAAATTCTTAATTTTTAAATTATATATATACATAATTATGTGTACAATTATATATTATGTGTATGTGTGTAAAGTTTTCTTGACAATTCTTAAAGTTCCTTCCTCTTCTCTAGTGCAAAGGCCTTTTTAAAATTTTGTTTCAGGGAATGAAGGTTGAGGGAATACTTCCTGCCTTTAAAGATATACACTAAATATAGTTGGCCGTTGTTTCTAAGCCATTTTCAGACAACCAATCAGTGGCTACCACATACATGGGTCACCTTTTTTTAATTCCTAGGCTGGATCACATGTCAGTGTTGAATGACGTGGTTCAGATGTGATGTTCTTCTGCCTGTCCACACATAACTCGGTGTACAGGCTCTGATATTTGAGATCCTGGCAAGCTTGCACCTCCTAAAATTGAATTTGCCTAGTGAGGTGGCTCAGTTTCTCTTTTCCATGATTAAAAAAAGGAGGAGTAGTATTTTAAGAGCAATTCCATTCAAGCTGAATATCCAGGCTGTTAGATTGCTCTTCTACGTGTTAAAAAGTCAGAATTATCTTAAGTATTGGAATTTGTTCTATGCTAAAAAGCCAAAAGCCCATGGGCACAAGAAAACAAAATAGAAGGGAGTTTTGTATCTTAAGACAGAAAAGAATGGCTTTTTAATCCTCACTACTGCCCAGCAAAGGGGAAATATAATATATTCAGACTGATATTGAGGTCTAAGACTTAAAAAGATTTAATATTATACCTTTTCTTTTTTATTTCCTAACTATTGTCCCACCCTCACCCCATCCTCTTTTCTCTGGTTTGTTTCTGATATAGCCACTGAATAGCATCGAAGTGGTTATAAATAAACTGATTTGGCATAGTCATTCTACCACTGACTGGTGAAACGTTGAGCCTGACACTTTAGGAAGTGTAAATGATCTCATGGCAGAAATAAAGATTAGACTTGGTTTCCAACTGGGCAGAGAAGAGATTTTGTGAGAAAAAGTGCTGATCTTCTTTGTATGTTTCAGTACACAGAATAACTTTATGAGATCTGTAGGTTAGAGCCATTTACTTCTAGAGGTACCTTCATAGTTCTAGGAGATTTAACTTTGGGATTCCTTGTGCCTTGAATTGAAGTCTTTATTTTACAAAAGGTAGAATATGTAAGAGCGGACAGTCTTCTGTGTCTGAGTATCTCCAAAATGCATGGATATAAATGTCTCTTAGACTTAATTGTCTTCTTCCTACTTAAAAGGGAAAGGAAGCTTTAAAAAATGAAGTTATGTAATTATGATAATGTTCTTATAATAATGTAGGGACATAAATAAAAACTTATTTGAATAAAAATGAAGGATTTAAAAGTCACCTGAATCTCATTAGAAGAAATGAATCTTTCTTGAAGTAGTCATACTATACCCTAGGATAGTCTTAAACTATCAAAGCATAAAAGTTCATAAAAACTTGTTAGACATTCGTTTCTCATTTTAACCCATAACATGCCCTTCCCTCAACTTTTCTTTATTGAGATAGAATTCATATAACATAAAATTCACCATTTTAGTCATTTTAAAGTTTACAATGGAGTACTTACTATTGTAATCACAGTGTTGTACCAACATCACCACTATTTGATTCCCAAACATCATCACACCAGAAAAAAAACTGTGTCCTTTAACAGTTAAGTCACTCTCTAATCCCCTCTTCCTCCCCAACACCTGCTAAACCTCATTCTGTCTCTATGGATTTGCTATTCCAGACATTTCATATAAGTGGAATCATACAAAATCAGCATTTTGTGTCTGACGTCTTTTACTTAATATCATCAAGGTTCATCCATGTTATATAAGTAATATGCATTGTGCGGATAGACCACATTTTGTTTATTCATTCATCAGTTGATGGATATTTGAGTTGTTTCCATTTTTTGACATGAATAAAGCTGCTATGAACATTTGTGTATAAGTTCTTGTTTAACATAGGTTTTCAATTCTCCTGGGAGTATAGGAACAGAATTCTATTCCTAAGAATAGAATTGCTGGGTCATATAATTGTTTAACTTTTTGAGGAACCTTCCCCCCACTTTTAATGCTATGTAAAGTGCCTGGATTAGACTTTTACTGTCGTCATTGATACCTTGTTATCATATTCCAAAATGTTTTTCTAATGGGTCTGTTTCTTTTTTCTCTGAAACCCTATAGATAAATGCAAAAATGTGCATATATTCTATTGGTGGGTATTTCGGGGGTTTTTTGAAAACTTATTTTAATCCTTGGTGTACACATTTAGGTTCTTCTAGGTATTATAATACAGAAACTGAGGAAGGACCAATATCATGAAATTAAAAGCTAGAGGCAATAAGCAGAGTAAACCAATGGAAGAGAATAATGTGTTTCTACCAGGGATGCTCAGTAGGACTTGAGGATTTCCTCTCCTTTTTAATTTGCTGCTACCAGACCTGTTTGGACCTTGGGTGAAGAGAAACTTAATAGACTGGGGCCTTCCCAAATGGAAGAGGAAAGGAAAATTTCTGTGACTGCTGGGATAGTTAGAGATGATCTTTAAAGTCTTTTCTAAAATATTTTACCTGTGAGAACGAATTATCTCTGTGCCATTGTAGGAGTAGGCAGTAAGTGAGGTTCCTGTGGATATGGAAAAAGCCTCCTTTTTGTTAAATTTTAATTTACTCAGCAAGACAAGTTAGACTCTGCTCGTTGTATTCTTTTGCTTTTTGAATTATTGCATATGTACCATTTAAACCATTTAATGATTGAGTTGAATAACCTTATCAATCAGTGTGTCAGATCTCTTAACTATAATATGGGGAATCTATTAAGTTTACTTAGTCATTCCCACAAATAATCATTCCAGAGTCACCTCCACTTTCTTCATACAAATGAGCCATGATTCAGAGCCTCAGGAAAATGGAAAGAGAATAACTTCTCTCAGCCCCAACCTCCTTGCTCTTTTGAAACACACATGCTAATAATAGTTATGTGAGTTTGTACTCCTTATTGTGCTGATTAATTCCCATGGCCTATGAAAGAGATTGACATCTCTTGAATGAGTCAGCTGTATGATGCTGTCAAATGCACATAACTGGTGGCACCTGATGATGGAAAAATACGATTCTTAGTCACATGTACAGGACAGTACAATGTGACCCTTCTTTCTACATTAAAATTTATTAAAATGTGAGTGACACTTACTTGAAAATTCAAAACTTCTCTCAGAAAATTAACTGAAATAAAGTTTTAGAGGAAAAAAAATGTTTTTCCAGAAAGGATACCAAAGTGCCATGTAAAATATAGTTTATATCCCTTCAGAATGAAGGTTATCCAACTCAAAATGAAAGAGTATAACTTTGGGTTTTGGTAAAAGTTACTGACCAGCTCTGTTGGGACAAGAGAACGGTCTTGTTTTGGAAGGAAGACTGTCGTTTTGTCCCAAGAGAGCTGGTAGCATGTTTCGGAAGTCTGCAAGTTTCACAGTTAATTTAGTGTTCCTAGAAGTAGCTGACTAGAGATCTGACAATGTCTGTGCTGTGTAAAAACAGGACTGAGTTGTCAAGTTGACTACTTAAGGATGGATAACATCCTTGCAGAAAGTTTACCACCTAAGGAATGAGGGACAATGCCAGTCTTGAATTTTAGTCAAAATATATATGGCTAGGTTGTCCTGATATGAAATAAGAACTATCCTTGTGTGTAAGCTCATATTATTTACTTATTTTGGCTGTTTTCATTGTGTTTTCCCGGATCAGTAACAGAAATATTTCATTGCGCATTGGAAATCTTTTTTTTTTTCCCCCAAACTATATCTAGGCAGGTCTAGTGGCCTTTGGTAACAATCCTAAAACTCTCTAAGACACACTTCTGAATTCAAAGGCCTCTATCTGGGAAATCTAACATTGCTTTGCTGACTTGTTTCTTTTTGATTGGACTAGGTCTCCACACCCTGGCAACCTCCTACTGTGCTCCTGGGTCATTCTCAAGAGGTCACGTCTGTGTGCTGGTGTCCGTCTGACTTCACAAAGGTTTGTAAATGAATCTCTATAGTTGGTTTAAAATGTAGATCACAGGTTTATAGGTTTTTCTAAGGTTTGTTTTGAGAATTATATAAATTTTTATGTTTGAGATTTTAAAGATCTAGGTGCCATCCAGGATCTATATTCACATTACTCAAGCATATTCTGCTTTTCTCTACCCATACCATAATGGTATTATGCCCTGTGAAATAAGGATAGATTTCTGGTTCCATAGAGTTATTTCTTTCCTAAATGTAGAATTAAGTTGTTAACTTAATTAAAATTTTCTATTAAAATCTAAGATAAAAATACAATCTAAGGTGAGAACTAGTCTTTTTTACTTTTTAGATACTATCAATGTAGTATATTAAAGGTAACATCTTGACAGCCTCATTTGGGTTTTCACATACGACTAACAAAATGGTTACTGTGAAGTCTTAACATGTTAGGTTATCTGTTGCTAAACTATGTAAGTAGGTCTGAAATGTTTTAGATACTCCAGAAAGAAGACAATATGCCCACCTTTTAATTTTTTTATAGCGACACTTTAAGAAACAAAAAAACCCCTAAAATGTAGAAAGGCCAGAAACATTAAAACCTGTGTATATATTGGAATTTCATGTAATAGTAGCTCAAGTTCCGGTCATTCTCCCAACCCCCATTGCCTCTGGTCTTTGAGTTATTCTGGGTTTTACAGGACATCTTATTTCTGTGGAGGTCTCCCCTTTCACGTATGACATTTTGAGGTTTTGTTGCCTATTGTTCCCATCTGTTTTTTATCTTCCAGAAACTTCTCATGGTCTGGTCTATTTATGGCATCCCTGCTAGCTTCCAGTATTGCTGTGGATTTCTCCTTATTCTTGTTACCATTTCTATGCTCAACTTCATGGCAGACCTTTTCTTTTTTTTCAGTCATTACTTTAATCACCCGAAATTACATGTTAATGATGTTTTTTTCTCTGAGATTCCATGTAATTTCTAGTGAAATGTCTACTTTTAACATGGAGTGTTGCATCTTCATGGACTTACTAAGTTGAATGATTTTCGAATTATTCAGTTAATTATGTTATCTTTTTTCAATCGTCATATATTATCCTTACCCCTATGCATCTCAGACATCATATATTAATTATCCTTATTTCCTGTGCTCAAAGGAAATACCAGGGCTGTTTATCTATACTAATGTATTGGCTACTTTTTTAAGTTTTTTAGAAATAATTTCATCCCAAGCCTAGAATTAGGAAAGTAGGATATGGTTTGTGTTGTTTTTGTGTTTTTAATGTCTGACATTTAGAATAAGAGAAAGCTTGGTTTAAATTCTAGCTCCTCCATTTGATTGTGGTTACTTTGGGCAAATAACTTTATTCCCATTTTGCATATGAGATTATTTGAGTACAAAGCTTTTAGAGTGTGAGAATTAAATAAGATAAAGAATGTAAACTACCAGACACACAGTAGATGCTCTGTAAATAACTATTGTTAATAAACTGTAGAGGAACTGTGAGATTCCAAACATTTCATATTGAACAGTTAAATATGTGTATCTTCTTTTGGCCTCCCAGTAAGGAAAGGAAAAAGCTGCCAGTCTCTTGGGGGCCAAGACTTAAGAGAACGTGTATTCTTTTTTTCTTTCTCTTTAGTGACTGAAATAGAGAAATTATATAAACAAATGCTGGGGAACAGCTCTGGTACCAGTGGCCATTTGCCACAAGCTCTTCAAGCTGGACTTTCTCTGCCATAAAAGGCTTGGGACCAAGATCGAGAATAGTCAGATATTTTTAAAGGGGCAAAGGTTATTTTTTAGCTTCTTTCAGCCTAGTGAACTTGTTGTTTTCCCAGATTGCTCCTTTACCTATCTGAAAAAGAATCTCAAAAGGAATGGTTTCCTTCTACTTGTCACAGCCTACTAGAGACATGGGCCAAGTCTGATCTTGCAAATGGTGCCATTACTTTAGCAATGTGGCACAAAATGCAGAATTCAGAAGAAAATTGTAGAAATTGTATGTTGGTAACATATACTGATTGATTATTTAACAGAAGCGTAAAAAGGGTGTCTTAATTACATATTTTGTATTTATACAGAAGATAATAAAGAGCCAGGTTTTATAGCAGAACTTTAGATTAGATAAGAAATGACCATTAACAAAAGACATACTAGTAGAATGTATATGAAGAAGAAACTAAAGAGTCAGCTTTGTTGGAAATCTGGAATGATTCCTGAAAGCAAGAAATGGATGTACATGATCTTTCAGATATTATTTTCTATATCCTGTTTATTAGACAGAATAATTCTCCAGTCACAAGTCCTTAAGACACACCTGTTTTTTTAATGTATTGTGAATCTTTGATTAAAATTTCTTAATTCCCTTCTTGGTGCTTCCTCTTAGATTGCTACCTGTTCTGATGACAATACACTAAAAATCTGGCGCTTGAATAGAGGCTTAGAGGAGAAACCAGGAAGTGATAAATTTTCCATGGTGGGTTGGGCCTCTCAGAAGAAAAAAGAGTCAAGACCTGGCCTAGGTAAGGATATCATGTACTTTCCAAGTTTTTTATGGTTTGACTAGTTTAATCCTATAGTACAGAGTAATAAGCTAGATTTGATCTTGCTTTGGTATGTTTGGTATCTTCTTGCCATTCATTCTTTTTGATAAGTACTTCCCAAGCACTACCATGTTTATCATTTATACAAGGTACTACAGTGGTGGATTTATTCAACAAGTATTTCTTAAACACCCAGTATGTGCTGGGCCTTGTTCTTAGTTGCTAGGGATTCAGCAATGAACAAAATAATTTTAAAAATCCTGAAGATATAAATAGAGCTAACATATTAGTGTGAGAGGCAATAAACAAGATAAAAAAGTAAAATATATACTGTGTCAAATAACAATAAGGGCTTAGGAATAAAGGAAATAGGAAAGGGAGAAGGGCAAGGGTAAAGTATGCTATCAAAATTTTATATTAGGTGACCAGGGAGGCCTCAATTAAAAGGTGGCATTTGAGTAAAGAAAGTGAAGTAGTAAGCCATGTAGATATTTTAAAGAAGAGTATTCAAGGCAGATAAAAGTACACAGGCCCTAAAGCAGGAGCATGCTTGGCATATTTTCTCTTCCTCAGAGAGGCTAGCTTGGCTGGCCCCTAGGGCTGGAGCAGGCAAAGGAAAGGGAGGGAATAGTAGTAGAAAATGAAATTCTTGTGAGATTTTGGCTTTTATGTTGATAGACAGAAGTCCACCAGAGGGTTTGGAGCAGAAGAGTGTCATAATTTGACTTTTAACTTGATCCATTCTTGCTCCTGTGTTGAGGATAAATAGTAAGGTGGTCAGGAAAAAAGCAAAAAGCTACTTTTAAAAAGCCATTGAGATAATCCAGGAAGTGATGATGGTGACTTAGACCAGAGTAGTAGCAGAAGCTATGATGAGAAGACATTCAATTTTGGATATATTTATAAGACAGAGCCAACAGAATATGTTGAGGGATCAGATGTGGGGCTATATGGTAGAGTTATCAAGGATGACTTCAGAGGTTTTGTTTAAGAAGCTAAAAGGATGGGGTTTCATTAACCTAGATAAATATCCCTGCAGGAAGAGCAAGTTTGGGAGGTAACAGCTGGAGTTCCATTTGGACATGTTGTTTGATATGATTATTAAACACCCAAGTGTACATGTCAGGGAGACATGTAGATGTTCAATTCTGCAGTTCAGGGTTGAGACTATAGATGTGAGGTTCATTATCACACAGGGTGAAGATAGGTATAGATAGAAAAAATTAGGCCTGGTGTCTTGGGGTACCCCGGTGTGTAGAGGTTGAGGAGGTGACAAATACCATTAAAGCCTACTGAGCAGCCACAACCAGAGAAGTAAGAGAAAAACTAGGAGAGTGTTGTACCCTGGAAGCCAAGTAAATAAGAGGAGAGAGGAATGAATTTGATCTGATGTTTCTGGCATACCAAATAAGATGAGGCCTAAAAACTGACCATTGGATTAGGCAGTTGTAGGGGTTATTTGGTGACCTTAATGAGTGTCATTTTGGTGGTATGGTGGCCTGATTGGTGTCATTCATGTGTATGACTTGGGGACTACAAGTATAGACAGTTCTTTCAAGGAGTTTTGTTATAAAGGAAAGAAGAGAAGTGAATTGGTAGCTGGAGAAAGAAGCAGGGTTGAAGTTTGCTGGGTTTTTTTAAAATAGGAATATAACATTTCGCAGTGATTGGCAGGATCGTATAGAGAGGGGGAAATTGATGCAGGGGAATTTCCTGGAGCAATGTTAAGCATGAGGGGATACTATCTGATACGCAGTAGAAGGGTGGGCCTTTGCCAGGAACATGGATAGTTGATCCATAGTAATTGGAGAAAAGGTGGAATATATAAGCATGGTGCAGGTAGGCTACTGAGAGATGGTGGGGAGAGAGGTGGAGAGATGAGATGGCCATAACTTAATGGAAGCTTCCTTCTGTTCTGATGTTAAAACGTGAATCAGGGTTATTAACTGTGAATAGGGATAAGGGAGAAAGGGAGTAGAGATTTTAGAAGAGATAAGAAAGTCTGAAATAGTCACTGAGAGAAATAGAGGAATAAATGGACAGGAAAATATGATTGTTGGGCTTCAAGAGTCAACTTGAGGCTAGCAGTAATTAATTGAAAGTGAGCACTCCACATGGTTCTGTGTTTGCTATGCAAGTACAAGTATACTATAGGTAGGGAGCTGGATTTAACCAGGGATGTGGTTTAGCAATGCAAGTGAAGAAGGAAGTTGAGGGTGGATGCAAAGAGGATGATTATGACTATAGGATATAACCTTGGTAAGGAGGCATATTAGTCCATTTTCACACTGCTGATAAAGACATACCCGAGACGGGGCAATATACAAAAGAAAGAGGTTTAATGACTTACAGTTCCACATGACTGGAGAGGCCTCACAATCAAGGCAGAAGGCAAGGAGGAGCAAGTCATATTTTATGTGGGTGGCGGCAGACAAAGAAAGAGATTGGGCAGGGAAACTCCCCCTTATAATACTGTCAGATCTCATGAGACTTATTCGCTATCATGAGAACAGCATGGGAAAGACCTGCCCCCATTATTCAGTTACCTCCCACCAGGTCCCTCCCACAATACATGAGAATTCAAGATGAGATTCAGGTGGGGAAACAGCAAAACTATGTCAGGAGGGGAAGTGAGGACATAATGGGGCCAAGGGATAGTATAAATGTGGTACTATCAATGGATTGAGGATAAAAGATTATTGGAATTGAAATACTAAAGGGAGCTGGGAAAATAAGTGGTGGGATGACTGAAATTAAGATAACGGAAGATTTCCAGGTATTAGTAATAATAAGATCAAGAATAAGTGGCTTAGGAAAGTGAAAGGACAAGATTATTATAGAAGAAGGAGGTCAAGAAACTGAGAAACCAAGGTATTGGAAAGATTATGTACATGGATTTTTTAATCACCACAAATTGACAGAGACGATGTTGAAGAGAGTAACAGTGAACCAAGAGCAAAAATCTTCAAGCAATGAGCCAGCCACAGTGGATCCTCAGGGTATCAATTTGTACTTACATGGTAAACACACAACCATGTGGAATGCTCACTTTCAATTAATTACTGCTAGCCTGAAGTTGACTCTTACTGGCCAACAATCATATTTCCCTGTCCATTTACTCTTATATTCTCTCAGTGACTGTTTCAGACTTTATTATCTTTAAGCTTGAGGTTTAAGCTTAAAGATTCATTTTACTTCAGCCATCAAGGCCTAAGGTTAATGGGGAATTGAAGGTGAGAAAGGGAAAATATACAGGCCCATTTTTCTAATGACTTATTTAGTTGCTTATAAGATGCAGAACTAGACTTCAGAGGAGTCTTTTGCTCTAAGTCTGGTTTCTGTAGTCTTTGATGGTGCTGCCTTATTTGTTTTTGCTCTTTGCTTTCTTTAATTTTTTTTTTTTTCTTTTTTTGAGACGAAGTCTCACTCTGTCTCCCAGCCTGGAGTGCAGTGGCATGATCTCGGCTCACTGCAACCCCTGCCTCTCAGATTCAAGCGATTCTCCTGTCTCACCCTCCCGAGTAGCTGGAATTACAGGCACACACCACCATGCCCGGCTAATTTTTGTATTAAGTCAGATAGTTCTACAAGAGTGAATAAGATAAATAGCAGTCCACAGACCCTCTGCCTCATAGTTTCCCTTTCCCAGAGGCAACCTCTTTTAAATCTTTTTGCTGATTCTTTGATATGTATGTCTAGACCTCTAAATAGTTTTGTGCATTTCTATTTATTTTTTGCAATCTTCAGCTTTATTAACTTCTTTCCTTTGTGGCATGAGGATTTAACTCCCTTTCCTGTGTCCCACCACTATCAAACCTTCATACTCCTCATCCTCCTAATACAGAGTCATGATTTTGGTTAAATCAACATACTGTTCAGTTCCTTTAAGTATGCAGTTGTCCCTCAGGGTCCATGGGGGATTGGACCCAGGAACCCCCAACAGATACCAAAGTCCACAGAGGCTCAGATTCGTTATATATGTTGTAGTATTTGCCTATAACCTATGTACATTTTCCCATGTGCTTTTATCATCTCTAGATTACTTAAAATACCTGGTACAGTATAAATGCTATACTAATAGTTGTTGTACTATATCATTTAGGGAATAATGACAGGAAAGAAAAGTCTGTACATGTTTAGTACAGACACAACCATCTTTTTCACATTTTTGTTTTAATATTTTCAATTTGTGGTTAACTGAATCCGTGGCTGTGGAACCCAGCATACAGAACTCAAGATACAGAGAGTCAACTATATTTAGAGTTATGTAGTCATTAATACAATCTAATTCTAGAATATTTTCAACATCTAAAATGAAGGTTCCAATTTCTCTTGTGTTCTTGTCAACACTTGTTATTGTCCGTCTTTTTCATTGTACCCATCCTAGCAGGTGTGAATTAGTATCCCATTGTGGTTTTGATTTGTATTTTCCTGATGGCCAGTGATGTTGAACATCTTTTCATGTGCTTATTGGCCATTTATATATTTTCCTTGGCAAAATGTCTATGCAGATCTTCTGCCCATATTTTAATTGGATTATTTGTCTTTTTATTGTTGAGTTGTAAGCATTCTTTATATATTCTGGACCTAAGTCCCTTATCATGTAATGATTTGAAATGATTTATTCTGTGGGTTGTGTTTTTACTTTCTTGATGGTGTCTCTAGACACATATAACTTTATAATTTTGATGAAGTTCAGTTTATCTGTTTTTTCTTTTGTCACTTATGCTTTTGATGTTAAATCAGAGAAACTACTGCCTATTCTGAGGTAACAAGGATTTACTCCAGTGCTTTCTTCTAGTTTTTTAATTTAGGCTTGTGTTTCATTTTGAGTTTATTTTTGTGTTATGGTGAGTTAGGCATTCAAATTAATTTTTTACATATGGATATTTAACTTTCTCACCATCACTTGTTAAAGAGACTATTCTTTAGCCCAATGAATTGTCATGGCACCCTTAGTAAAAATCTGCCAAAAATCAATTGACCATAAATGTGAGGGTTTATTTCTGACTTCTGACCATCACACCTGGATAATTTTTGTATTTTTTGTAGAGGTGGGGTTTCACCATGTTGCCCAGGCTAGGCTCAACTCGTGAGCTCAAGCAGTCCACCCACCTCAGTCTCCCAAAGTGGTGGGATTACAGACATGAGCCACAGCACCCAGCCTTAAGTACTTTCTATGTTATCTTTTTTGCAACACTATTTAAAATACTATACTTGAGTAAATGTTCCATAATTTACCTAGCTATTCTACTGTAGTTAAACATTTGTTTCCAATATTTTAAAAGTTGGAGGTTTTTCCTCCCTGAATTTAGGGTCCCCCTTCCCATTAAAATAAGATTCCCAAAGGTGGAATTCTTGTGTTAATGACTATACCATTTTTTAAAATTTGTGATGAAAAGTATCTGGCTTTTAACTATGTACTTTTAGTGTGCCATTAATTATTCTTAGAAGCCAAGTCACCAAAAAGTTACATATTGACCAAATTTGAGTTGTAATAATAATAACGTTTAGCCACTATTGACTCCTAGCATAATTGTTCTAAGGACCTACTTGGATTATCTCATTTAATTATGAAAGCAACTGAAATGGAAGGTCAAGGAAGTTAGACTTGCTTAAAATCTCATAGCTATGAAGTTGTAGAACCAGAGTCTATAACTGAACCCTTACAGTCTGACTCTAGAACACATGCTCGGAACCACTCTGCAGCACTGCCTTCTTTAGAATCTAACAAAGCAAGGCAAAAAGTTCAGGTTAAGATCGGAGTAAGAGTTATGCCTAGATTACCCCATTTATGGGTGATGCTAGGGTTACTCTGAAGAGCACTACAAAGCAACAACCTGACATGGGTGCCAAAGGCTGGCACACTGACCATTCGACTCTCTAAGCCAGCTTCCAGCCACAGATTTACTGCTTCTAATCACATTGCCATCTTGAAAATCATGTTCCCCTGCTTTCCCAAGCTTCTAATTGCCACACCAACCTTTCATTGCTATCCTGGGGTGCATATCTTCACTCCTGGCCCTGGTTTGTAAACCCCCCAGTTAACACATTAACTGGAAGGGTTTAAGTGCCAAGACACAGCCTCTTTTCCCCTGCCCAACTGTTCCCAGCCAGCACCTGCTTTATTGCTTACCGCTCTTTCCCTGTGTTTTAGCCAGAGATCTCATAGCACTGCTGAAACCAATAGTCCTCAATCTTGGCTATGCATCATAGCTACTTGGGGAGCTTTTCAAGTCCATGTATCCCCAGTGATTGATTCAATAGGACTGGGGTGGAGGCCAAGTACCTGTATTTTTACAAAGCTCCAAGTAGGTCTGTTATGTAGCCAGGATTGAGAACCTCTGGTTTAAGCATTATTGAGTGACAAACTTGATTATCCTTATCCTAAAGAGAAGGAAACCTTACCTATTCTGTCTCAATTGCGGCAGTCTCACAAGTCAACAGGATAATTATGGAGTTAATTTTCTGATGCCTAGAACCTCACCTGTATCCTTGTCAGCAGTAATGAAACTTAACAAACATTGTTTAATAATTCCTTGCTAGGCACTATAGGAGCACTGGGCCTAAAGATGAATAAACCATTGTTAGCTGCCCTCTAGGCTCACAGTCTAGTCTAGGAGGCATATTCAAAAACTGTAGCACACAGCCATTAGCTGTATAAACAAAGGACTCTGAGAACCTACTTCCTCTGTGGGAGAAGAGGAAAGAAGTTGTGAATTCTTCACAATGGAGTTAACATTGTCATCAGAGTCTTGAAACATGAGAAGAATTTCTGCCTGACAAAGGAGGAGCTGACTTGGCAAGAAAACCACATGAACAAAGAAATGTGACAGTACACAGCTTGTTCAGGAAGCAACTAGTAGTGTCCTGTAACATGATCCTAGAATAGCAAAGTTCATGATAAGACTGAAAAGGCAGGCTGAGGCCAGATGGCAAACTCATATAGAAAGAAGCTGGCCTAGCACGGTGGCTCACACCTGTAATCCCAGTACTTTGGGAGGCCGAGGCGGGTGGATCGCCTGAGGTCAGGAGTTCGAGACTAGCCTTGCCAACATGGCAAAACCCCATCTCTACTAAAAATACAAAATTAGCCAAGCATGGTGGCACACACTTGTAATCCCAGCTACTCGGGAGGCTGAGGCAGGAGAATCGCTTGAATCCAGGAGGTGAAGGTTGCAGTGAGCTGAGATCATGCCACTGCACTACAGCCTGGGCGACAAAACAAGACTCCATCTCAAAAAATAAAGAAAGAAGCTGCAAACTATTAGTAGACTCCTTATAATTCTTCAAAGGAACTGACTTTAGGAAGCATTTAGGGCAATAACTCCATCTATGCTACCATGTCATCAAATCTCATATATTGCTTAAGGTCAATAAGGAGTTGGTCTACTTAAGTAGATGAAGTACTAAAGAAAATGGCATGCCATATTTAAATGTGTAGGCTCATATAATGGCATGCAATGCACCTGTAAAAAATAATGCAGTGCATCTATGTGTACTTTCATGAAGAGACATAAAAATAAAAGAGCAAATTGCAGAACATGTGCATAGATATAGTATAATCCATTTGTATTTTGGAGTTTTTTAAGGTACGGTACATAACCTTTGTATATGCTAAATAGGCATAGAGAAAATTGTGGAATGCACAAGAATGTAAAAGTGAAATGAAAAAGTTGAAAAGAGGATCCTGTTTCTACCCTCTTCCCCTCTGTACTGGTTGAATTTTTTTACCATTAACTTTCATACTGTTATAATCTAGTTACTGTTTAAAAAACATATACACACACACTAAATTTGACCCAGCGTTTGCTAACCTTCAAAGCTAACAAAATCTCTTTGACCCCCATGGTCCATTTCCTCTTTCACCATGACATCCTGAAGGAAGAGGAAATGTCCTAACTTTCCAACACATCAATTTTATACCAGCCCTATCAGTAAATACTTCCAGTGTATGCCATGCAAGTTTCAGAAACCTACATACCTGGTTTGTCCCTGTCCCAACTCTTCCTTCTTCTCCAATCCTGCCTTGTTAATTGGCATATTATAGGACTCATAAAATTTTAAAACTTTCTGCCCTAGATGTACACTTTGACCTACTTAAATGGAACAGATGACAGATGACTGTGGCAGCTGTGCAGTGACTATTGACCTGCACCAAGGAGTGCAACAAATGAAAACTTCCTTCTGCTGAGAAAAATAGCTGTTATCAAGCTCTAGAGCACTAGTGTGAGAGCCATAACCAGAGGCTTCATGAATAGGTCCCTGTTACTAAGTCCTTTTCATAGCACCTTATGACAAAATGGGGTTTTTCATTAATGATCCTTATTAAAAAGAGCAGTATCATTTTGGCTGGTTCTAAACATATGGTTGACGAGAAAAGTTTAAGCAAAAGTCAATTTGTAGAATTTCTCTCTCTCAAGGCAAGACTGCTTTAGGAGTGAAAAGCACAGAGTGAAAAAGGACAGAATAATTAACTGACTAAAGTGAATACTTGCCAATCTTTATTTCTGCTAAAAGAGAGATTGCATTTTTATATCAGCCCATCCTAAATTCAGCTGGATATAAATGCAATTAGGTAAAAATCATAGTTAACAATTCAAAGGCTTTGTGACTAAGAAATAAATAAATGCCCTTATTATCTGACAACAGGAATGCTATTTCAGCAATCTAGAAAGCTCAGAAGGAAATTGAGAAAGTGTTGTCTGTGGTAGGGCCTGAGAGGGAAGAAGCATAAAGTTCATAAAAATTTGCCTGAAGTACTTGCCATCGTATGTAAACAAAGGGGTGGGTACACATAGAGAAACCCTATTTACTAAGTTTGATTTGATTTACAGAGAGCAAGCACTGAGATTCTGAATTTTTTTTTATTTGTGGAAAATAGTAGTCATTTGTAAAATAAAGTGGAAAGCCATGTGAGGCCTGATAACCTAAACACGTAACTGATTGAATGGCTTCTTGTGAAAAGAAAAACTATCTCCATTTAACAGATAAAGAATCTGAGTCCAAGGAGATAAAGGGTTATGCCCAAGTCACATAGTAAGTGATTGTGCCAGATTTTAGATCTGTGGGTTCCTGTTTGAGAGCCCCTGTGCAGTGCCTTTCTGCCCTAGCATTGCTCAAGAGTATATATAAGAATGCTAATGGCAGCATTAAATGTGCTGTAGAATACCTATACCTTAGAATACATTGTAGCTGTTAAAAATGATAAGGTAAATCTGTATTAATGTGGGAAATGTTCACGATACATTAAGAAGCAGGTTGGTCCTAATTTTAAAATGGGCAAAGAGCCTGAATAGATGTTTCTCAAAAGAAGACATACAGATGCCCAACAGGTATATGAAAAACTTCTCAACATCACCAATCATCAGGGAAATGTAAATCAAAACCACAATGAGATATCCCCTCACACCTGTTAGAATAGCTTTTATCAAAAAGACAAAAGGTAGCAAGTATTGGTAAGGATGTGGAGAAAAGGGAACCCTTGTACACTGGTGGGAATGTAAATTAGTATAGCCATTATGGAAAACAGAATGGCAGTTTCTCAAAAAATTGAAAATAGAACTACCAAATGATCCAGCAATTTCACTTTTGGGTATATATCCAAAAAAATGATAGCAGTATGTGGAAGCGATACCTGCACTCCAGTGTTCACTGCAGCACTATTCATGATAGCCAAGATACGGAATCACCTAAGTATTCATCAACAGTAAAGACAATATGATGTATATACACAATAGAATACTATTCCGCCTTGAAAAAGAAGAAAGTTAATGTCATTTGCAACAACAGAAATGAACCTGAAAGACATTATGCTAGGAGAAATAAGCCAGACACAGAAAGACAAACACTGCATGATCTCACGTGTGGAATCTTAAAAAGTTGAACTCATAGGAGCAGAGAGTAGAATAATGTACTATGTACCTGAAAATTGCTGAGTAGATTTTAAATGTTCTCACCGCAAAAATATATGAAGTGATGTTAATTAGCTTGATTTAATCATTCTACAATGTATGCATGTATCAAAACATGACATTATAGCCTATATACATAATACAAATAAATTGACTTGAGATAAAAGATTACTAAATAGTGTATATATATAGTGATCTCTCCTTTTTTAAAAATTTCAATAGTTTTGGGGAACAGGTGATGTTTGATTACATGGATAAGTACTTTAGTAGTGATTTCTGAAATTTTGGTGCACCCATCACCCCAGTGGTGTACGCTGTAACCAATGTGTAGTCTTTTATCCCTTACCTGCCTCCCACCTTGAGTCCCCAAATTCCATTGTATCATTCTTATGCCTTTGCATCTTCATAGCTTAGCTCCCACTTGTAAGTGAGAACATATGATGTTTGGTTCCATTCCTGAGCTACTTCACTTAGAATAATGGTCTCCAGGCCAGGCGCAGTGGCTCATGCCTGTAATCCTAGCACTTTGGGAGGCCGAGGCAGGTGGATCACCTGAGGTCGGGAATTCAAGACCAGCCTGGCCAACATAGTGAAACCCCCTCTCTACTAAAAATACAAAACTTAGTCAGGCGTGGTGGTGCATGCCTGTAGTCCCAGCTACTTGGGAGGCTGGGGCAGGAGAATTGCTTGAACCTGGGAGATGGAGGTTGAGGTTGCAGCAAGCCGAGATTGTGCCACTGCAATCTAGCCTGGGTGACATAGCGAGACAACAGCTTTAAAAAAAAAGATAATAGTCTCCAACTCCATCCTGGTTCGTGCAAATGCCATTATTTCAATTCCATTTTATGGCTAAGTAGTATTCCATGGTATATATATACACAGCACATTTTCTTTATCCACTTTGATTGAAGGGCATCTGGGCTGGTTCCCCATTTTTGCAGTTGCAAATTATGTTGCTATAAACATGCATGTGCAAGTGTCTTTTTCATATAATGACTTTTTTCCCTCTGGGTAGGTACCAGTGGTGGGATTGCTGGATCAAATGGTATATCTACTTTTAGTTCTTTACAGAATCTCTGTACTGTTTTCCATAGTGGTTGTACTAGTTTACATTCCCACCAGCAGTGTAAAAGTGTTCCCTTTCCACCACATCCACCCCAATTACGGCTATTCTTGCAGGAGTAAGGTGGTATTGCATTGTGGTTTTGATTTACATTTCCCTGATTATTAGTGATGTTGAGCATTTTTTCATAAGTTTGATGGCCCTATGTATATCTTTTTTTTTTTTTTTTTTTGAGAATTTTCTGTTATTCATATCCTTAGCCCACTTTTTGATGGGATTATTTGGTTTTTTCCTTGCTGATTTTATTTTTGAGATGGAGTCTCGCTCTGTCGCCCAGACTGGAGTGCAGTGGCCGGATCTCAGCTCACTGCAAGCTCCGCCTCCCGGGTTTACGCCATTCTCCTGCCTCAGCCTCCCGAGTAGCTGGGACTACAGGCGCCCGCCACCGCGCCCGGCTAGTTTTTTGTATTTTTAGTAGAGACGGGGTTTCACCGTATTAGCCAGGATGGTCTCGATCTCCTGACCTCGTGATCCACCCGTCTCGGCCTCCCAAAGTGCTGGGATTACAGGCTTGAGCCACCGCGCCCGGCTCCTTGCTGATTTTAAAACTGGAAAAGTTCCCTTGTCCCCCTTGCAGGACGTGCAGTGAGGGTGTGGCTCTGTTTTTCAATGCCCCGCTGCTCAAACCTCTAGGGGAGCATACAGATGCGCAAGCTGTGGGGCTCCAACCCCACAACAGTGTCTGGGGGTGAATGTTTACAGCTCCTGAAGCCGCAGTGGGTATGTGTTACAGGGTGCTCTTTTAGTTTTGCTGTCTATAGGCGGCTTGTGTTAACTAGCTCAATTAGACCCCTGCTTTATCTCAAGGACAGAGGGCTTTCTGTATTCTGGGGTTCTTGCCTTGGTGTACCGGAAGAATCGGATCACATGTGGGCTTGGAGAATTCGAGTGCAAGGTTCCACTGAGCAGAAGTAGCTCTCCGCAGATGGGGGAGCCAGAAGGGAGATGGTTTTCCCCTGGAGTTGGGCCCTTGGCGGCCCAAGTTCTCCTCTGACTGCCCCGACCAAACTGCATCATTCCACCGGTTGATGCCCTGCTGGCCGGCCAGCCTGCCGAAGCCTGTCAGTGTGCTCTTCCGCCAGCGTGCTCCTTTCAACGTCGGCTTGAGGAGCAGCCACTTGTGTCTTTTTCTGCTGATGTGTTCCTCACAACATCCAGTCACCATGTGTTCCTGCTAGGGTCTTGGGGGTTTTTATAGGCACAGGATGGGGGCGTGGCAGGCCAAGGTGGTCTGGGAAATGCAACATTTGGGCAGGAAATGCCTGTCCTCACCTAGGTCCGTGGGGATGGAGCCCTAGCCAGGGATCACACCTTCTACCCAGCACTTCTCTTCCCTCATTCTGTATCATTTAAAGGGGCCATGCGCTTCCCTTCCCAGCACTCCCGTATCAATTTGTTTGAGTTCCTTGTAGATTCTGGATAATAGTCGTTTGTCAGTTGCATAGATTGTGAAGATTTTCTCCCACTCTGTGGGTTCTTTGTTTACTTTGCTGATTATTTATTTTGCTGTGCAGAAGCTTTTTAGTTTAATTAAGTCCCATCTATTTATCTTTGTTTTTCTTGCATTTGCTTTTGGGTTATTGGTCATGAACTCTTTGCCTAGGCCATGTCTAGAAGAGTTTTTCCCATGTTATCTTCTAGAGTTTTTATAGTTTCAGGTCTTAGATGTAAGTCTTTGGTCCATCTGGAGCTGATTTTTGTATAAGGTGAGAGATGAGGATCCAGTTTCATTCTCCTACATGTGGCTTGCCAGTTATCCCAGCACCATTGAATAGGGTTGTCCTTTCCCCCACCTTATGTTTTTGTTTGCTTTGTTGACGATTAGTTAGCTGTAAGTATTTAGTTTTATTTCTGGGTTCTCTCTTCTATTCCATTGGTCTATGTGCCTATTTTTATACCAGTACCATGCTATTTGAGTGGCTATAGCCTTGTAGTATAGTTTGAAGTCAGGTAATGTGATGCCTCCAGATTTGTTCTTTTTGCTTAGTCTTGCTTTGGCTATGTGGGCTGTTCTTTGGTTCCATATAACTTTTAGGATTGTTTTTTCTAGTTCTGTGAGGAATTATATGGTATTTTGGTGGGAACTGCATTGAATTTGTAGATTGCTTTTGGCAGTATAGTTATTTTCACGGCATTGATTCTACCCATCCTTGAACATAGGATGTGTTTTTCCATTTGTTGTGTCGTCTGATTTCTTTCAGCAGTGTTCTGTAATTTTCCTTGTAGAGGTCTTTCACTTCCTTAGTTAGGTATATTCTTTGGTTTTGCAGCTATTGTAAAAGGGGTTGAGTTATTGATTTGATTTGCAGCTTGTTTGCTATTGCTGTATAGCAGTACTACTGATTTATGTACATTGATTTTGTATCCTGAAACTTAACTGAATTCATTTATCAGATCTAGGAGCTTTTTGCATGAGTTTTTAGGGTTTTCCAGGTATACAATCATATCATTTGCTAACAGCGACAGCTTGACTTCCTCTTTACCAATTTGGATGCCTTTTATTTCTCTTTTCTGACTGGCTTTGACTGGCTAGGGCTTCCACTACTATGTTGAATAGAAGTGGTGAAAGTGGGCATCCTTGTCTTTTTCCAGTTCTCATGAGGAATGCTTTCAACTTTTCTGCATTCACTATAACGTTGACTGTGGGTTTGTCATGGATGACTTTTATTACCTTAAAATATGTTCCTTCTATGCTGATTTTGCTGAGGGTTTTCATCATAAAGCGATGCTAGATTTTCTGAAATGTTTTTTCTGCTTCTATTGAGGTGATCATGTGTTTTTGTTTGTTTTTCTCTTAGACAAGAGTTTCGCTCTTGTTGCCCAGGCTGGGGTACAGTGGCACGATCTCAGCTCACTGCAACCTCCGCCACCCAGGTTCAAGGGATTCTCCTGCCTCAGCCTCCCAAGTAACTGGGATACCACATCTAGCTAATTTTTGTATTTTTAGATGGGGTTTCACCATGTTGGCCAGGCTGGTCTCAAACTCCTGACCTCAAGTGATCTGCCCTCCTCAGCCTCCCAAAGTGCTGGGATTACAGGTGTGAGCCACCACACCCGGCCTGATTTTTGTTTTTAATTCTGTTTATATGCTGTATCACATGTTTTGACTTGTGTATATTAAACTAACCCTGCATCCCTGGTTTGAAATCCATTTGATCATGGTAGATTATCTTTTTGATATACTGTTGGATTTGGTTAGCTAGTATTTTGTTGAGGATTTTTGCATCTACGTTCATCAGGGATATCGGTCTGTAGTTTTCTTTTTTGTCATGTCCTTTCCTGGCTTTGGTATTAGAGTGATACTGGCTTCATAGGATGATTTAGGGAGGATTCCCTCTTTCTCTTTTGGAATAGTTTCAGTAGGATTGGTACCAGTTCTTCTTTGAATGTCTGATAGAATTCAGCAGTGAATCCATCTGTTCCTGGACTTTTTCTTGTTGGCAGTTTCTTAATTACCATTTCAATCACAGTGCTTGTTATTGATCTGTTCAGAGTTCCTATTTCTTCCTGGTTTAATCTAGGAGGGTTGTATATTTCCAGGAATTTATCCATCTCCCTAGGTTTTCCAGTTGGTGAGCATAAAGGTGTTCATAGTAGCCTTGAATGATCTTTTGTATTTCTGTGGTATTCGTTGTTAATATTTCCTGTTTCATTTCTAATTGAACTTATTTGGATCTTTTCTTTTCTTGGTTAATCTCACTAATGGGCTATCAATTTTGTTTATCTTTTCAAAGACCCAGCTTTTTGTTTCATTTGTCTTTTGTATTTTGTTGTTGTTGTTGTTGTTTCAATTTCACTAAGTTCTACTCTGATCTTTGTTATATCTTTCCTTCTCCTGGGTTTGGGTTTCGTTTGTTCTTGTTTCTCTAGTTCTTGAGGTGTGACCTTAGACTGTCAATTTGTGCTCTTTCAGACTTTTTGATGTAGGCACTCAATGCTGTGAGCTTTCCTCTTAGCACTGCTTTTGCTGTATCTCAGAGGTTTTGTTAGGTTGTGTCACTTTTTTCATTCAGTTCAAAGAATTTTTTTAATTTCCAGCTTGATTTTGATTTCATTATTGACCCAAAGATCATTCAGGGGCAAATTATTTAATGTTGCGTGGTTTTAAGAATTCCCTTTGGAGTTGATTTCCAATTTTATTCCCCTGTGGTCTGAGAGAGTACTTTATATAATTTTGATTTTCTTAAATTTATTGAGACTTGTTTTGTGGCCTATCATATGGTCTCTATCTTGGAGAATGTTCCATGAATGTTCTGATGAATAGAATGTATACTCTGCAGTTGTTGGGTAGAATGTTCTGTAAATAACCTGTTAAATTCATTTGTTCTAGGGTGTAAGTCCACTGTTTCTATGTTGACTTTCTATATTGAAGTCCCCCACTATGAGATGAGATTCTATTTTGGTGTATTTTGAGGTTTTGCTTCCAGATTTAGAACTCCTTTTAGCAGTTTTTGTAAACTGTGCTGGCTTGGTAGTGGCAAATTGTCTCAGCGTTTGAAAAATACTTTATCTTTTCTTCATTTATGAAGCTTACTTTCACTGGATACAAAATTCTTGGCTGATAATTATTTTGTCAGCTGATAATTATTTAATAAGGCTAAAGATAAGACCTTAATCCCTTCTAGTTTGTAGGGTATCTGCTGTTAATCTGATAGGTTTTTCCTTTACAGGTTACCTGATGCTTTTGCCTCCCAGTTCTTAAGATTTTTTCTTTCATCTTGACTTTAGATAACCTGATGACTGTGTGCCTAGGTGATGATCTTTTTGTGATGAATTTCCTGGGTGTTCTCTGAGCTTCTTGTATTTGGATGTCTAGATCTCGAGCAAGGCCAAAGAAGTTTTTATTCTTTTGCCTTTGTCTTTGTTGGATTGGGTTAATTCAAAAGCCTTGTCTTTGAGCTCTGAAATTCTTTCTTCTACTTGTTTGATTCTATTGTTAAAACTTTCCAGTGTATTTTGCATTTCTCTAAATGTGTCTTTCATTTCCAAAAGTCATGATTGTTTTTTATTTATGATATCTGTTTCTCTGGAGATTCTTTTCATCTACATCCTGTTTTGTTTTAAAATTTAAGTTGGTTTTCACCTTTCTCTGGTGCCTCCTTAAGTAGCTTAATAATTGACCTTCTGAATTCTTTTCTGGCAATTCAAAGATTTATTCTTGGTTTGGATCCATTTGCTGGTGAGCTAGTGTGATCTTTTAGGGGTGGTTATAGAACCTTGTTTTGTCTTATTACCAGAATTGTTTTTCTGGTTCCTTCTCATTTGGGTGGACTATATCAGAAGATCTGGGATTCAATGTCTGCATTTTAAATTATTTTGTCCCACAGGGTGATCCCTTGATGTGGTGCTCTCCCCCTTCCCTAGGGGTGGGGCTTCCTGAGGGCCGGACTGCAGTGATTGTTATTGCTCTTCTGGGTCTAGCCACTCAGCAGAGCTACTGGGTGCTAGTCTGGTACTGGAGAGTGTCTGCAAAGAGTCCTGTGATGTGATCTGTCTTCAGGTCTGTATGCCATGGATACCAGCACCTGCTCTGATGGAGGTGGTAGCAAGGGGATGAAGTGGACTGTGTGAGAGTATTTGGTTGTAGTTTTGTTTAGTGCACTGGTTGTCTTGAATGCTAGTTCTACTAGCACTGAAGTTATTACATGGACAGACTCAGGACCTCTGGTTGGCAGAGATGTTACAGGCACTAGAATTAGCTGCCATTTTCTCCTTTCTTGGAGCAGGGTTGTTCTGTTGAGTTGCTGTGATGGCTTGAATTGGTTGGCCTCCAGCCCAGAGGTGTTGCTTTCAAGAGAGTATCAACTGCGGTGGTAGTATAGCAGGGATATAAGCTTGCCCTAAGGTTGCCTGGATAAATGTTCGGGTTTCTTACTCAATGAGCAGGACCATAGAGCTCCCACAAGTTTATGTCTTTTGTTTACGGCTACCAGGGTGGTTAGAGAAAGACCATCTGGTGGGGGCAGGGATAGTGTGTCTGAGCTCAGACTCCTTAGGTGGGGCTTGCTGTGGCCTCTGGGTGGTGGGAGTGGTGGTTCACAGGCCAACGGAGTTATGTTCTAAGGGAGATTATGGCTGCCTCTGCTGCTTCATACACATCACCAGGGAAATAGGGGAAAGCCGGCAGTGACAGGCCACAGCCAGCAAGGCCAGTCTCACTCCTGCCGTGCTTCCCTAACAGCCCAACAGAATCAAATTTGTATCCATGCCTCCAGTGCACAGGGTGGATATCGTGCCCTAGACTACACGCCTCCCCGCCGAGAAAGCAAGCAGGGGTTTTAGACCTTGCCCATCTGCCTGCCACGGCTTCTGTGCTCATATGTGCACTTCTGTTTGTCCCATCCCCCCCACAGATTCTGCCCAGGAAAATTCACGCTCAGTTGAAATTATTACAAAGTTCAGCTGAAAGTCTCCTTCTCCCTATGGTCGTTCCCCAATTCCATTGGCTGCCCTCTCCAAAGACCCCTGTGAAATAGTCAGAAATGGTTTCCCTGGGGACCAGGAGTGCCTACAGGGCTCTTCCTGCTGCTGCTTCTACTTATATATTTTGCTTGGCTCTCTAAATTTATTTCAGTTCTCCTTCTCCTATGATCTGGATTTTCAGGTTCCCCATTGAGGATGTGTGCAGAGGTGGATTTTCACCCCTCACACTGTTTTCTGTTTTGAAATGGAGTCATGCTCTGTCGGCCAGGCTGGAGTGCAGTGAGCAAGATCTTGGCTCACTTCAACCTCCACCTCCTGGGTTCAAGCGATTCTTCTGCCTCAGCCTCCTGAGTAGCTGGGACTACAGGTGCACACTACCATGCCTGGCTAATTTTTGTATTTTTAATAGAGACAGGGTTTCACCATGTTGGCCAGGCTGGTCTTGAACTCCTGACCTCAAGTGATCCACCCACCTCCGCCTCCCATAGTGCTGGGATTACAGGCGTGAACCACCATGCACGGCCACCCTCTCACACTTTGGACCTTGAGAGTTTGTTTGGAGGTTCTAGCAGGGGAGTGCAGCTGCTCATATACCCTTGACCGAAGACCAGTTCTCTATCAGGGATGGTTGTCTTCTTCAACCAAGCATGCAGTTTCGGGAGCCCTCTCACACTTTGGGCACTCAATTTTTCTGCTGTCTTATGGATTTTGCAGCAGCAAGCTACTTCTTTCAAAGGATCTGTTAATTCTTTTGTTTTTTCTGATATGTTCCTGCGGTAGTTCTTGGAGCCAGAGTTCACTATGTGAGTCTCCACATGCTGTTCTGTTCTGTCTGAGTGGCAAGTTAGTCCTGCCTCCTATCTGCCACTTTCCCCTTCTATCAGTCTCATTTTTGTATAGAAAGAAGTTGAGATATGTAGTATGTATCACATGCACAAATATAGAAAGTATGCTAAACATGGTTTATGTAGGCGCTTTAAATTTTTTCTCTTTATGTTTTTTGGTATTTTGTTGATTTTTACAAGTATATATTTTATAATGGGATAGTTGGGAGGTTGGTGACTTGGAAATGATAAAAGGGTATGGTTGGAATCAAGTGATGTATATAACCTACTTACTGGCAAATTGACCCTTAGATAATTAAGTTAACTATGATTTTTCTTGATGAGAATTTAGGGACTTTGTATGGCTTTTACTTCTGATTTTCATGATCCTCTCCTCTTTTTCAGTAACAGTAACGAGTAGCCAGAGTACTCCTGCCAAAGCCCCCAGGGTAAAGTGCAATGCATCCATTTCTTCCCCGTCATCCGCAGCTTGTGCCCCAAGCTGTGCTGGAGACCTCCCTCTTCCTTCAAATACTCCTACGTTCTCTATTAAAACCCCTCCTGCCAAGGCCCGGTCTCCCCTCAACAGAAGAGGTTCTGTCTCCTCCGTCTCTCCCAAGCCACCTTCATCTTTCAAGATGTCAATTAGAAACTGGGTGACCCGAACACCTTCCTCATCACCACCCATCACTCCACCTGCTTCCGAGACTAAGATCATGTCTCCAAGAAAAGCCCTTATTCCCGTGAGCCAGAAGTCATCCCAAGCAGAGGCTTGCTCTGAGTCTAGAAATAGAGTAAAGAGGAGGCTAGACTCAAGCTGTCTGGAGAGTGTGAAACAAAAGTGTGTGAAGAGTTGTAACTGTGTGACTGAGCTTGATGGCCAAGTTGAAAATCTTCATTTGGATCTGTGCTGCCTTGCTGGTAACCAGGAAGACCTTAGTAAGGACTCTCTAGGTCCTACCAAATCAAGCAAAATTGAAGGAGCTGGTACAAGTATCTCAGAGCCTCCGTCTCCTGTCAGTCCATATGCTTCAGAAAGCTGTGGAACGCTACCTCTTCCTTTGAGACCTTGTGGAGAAGGGTCTGAAATGGTAGGCAAAGAGAATAGTTCCCCAGAGAATAAAAACTGGTTGTTGGCCATGGCAGCCAAACGGAAGGCTGAGAATCCATCTCCACGAAGTCCATCATCCCAGACACCCAATTCCAGGAGACAGAGCGGAAAGACATCGCCAAGCCCGGTAAGTCAGCAGTGGTGGGAAGATACATTTCCTAACTTAAAAGAGGCCAGACACCCAGATGTCTCAAGTCAAGATGCTTTTTTTTTTTTTAAAGAAAGAAATCTATTTATTCCTAGTGCTACCAAATTTAGCACATAAATACAAAATTTTGCATGGGCCATATTTTAACTAAAAATTTTTTATGCTAAGAAACTTTTTGTTTGAAATTCAAATGTAACTGGATGTGCTGTATTTTATCTGGCAACTCTACTTAATCCCATTAAAATCCCTCCTGTCAGGGTCCATACTCCTCAGCCCTGTTGCCTGATTCACTAAAGCCCTCATCATGCTCCAGGATATCAATTCAAAAATATCTCCCCTCCCCTGTTAGACAGTATGCCATCCTCTTTTTATAGATAAAGCTGTTGTTCATGGGAAAGTTGCCAACATCCATAAGTAGATTTCCAGTTTGTAATTACATTTTGTGATTATTTAAAATACAGTGAAACTTAGATACTTACAGAACAATTTGAGTACAGAATCTTTCTAGATTTTTATGACTTCTCCCCAGTCTTTTATAATCATCTTGCCACACCACAGTAATACTTTTGACACTTATATCTATTCTTTTTAACATTCAGTGTAGTGTTACTTATCTTTTTAGAACTCATTTCATTGACTGACTTAATATTTAAATTAGATAATATCAGTCATCAGTGATTGCTGGCAGAAATAGGTTTGTGAACCTTGAAAAACAAGATTCATTACAGTGGTGGAGGCAGAAGTAGCTGAGAGCATTGGGTGAGCTATGGGCACCTGTCAGAGGGAATAAAAAGCTTCTATTGTTTGCATGTTGAGGGGAGATGGGTTAACCAAGTTTCCACTGTACTTCACAGTAGCTCTTGTTATGAGTTATGGAAGTGGTGGCAGGATGATTGAAATAGAATCCGGGATCATGATCAGCATCATCTGCCATTTTAAAGGGCAGAAGCTAGATAACCAACCTTAGGCCAGTTTTGGTTTAATTAGTGTTCATATCCCCCACCTGCTCTCATGAAGGCCTATCCCATAATTTTAGAAAAATAAACTGATACATTTTAAAGACAACTTAGTACACAAACTGCAATCAAGACCTTGCTGTGGAAAGTGGAGAAAAAAGAGTTATAAGGAATCTTTCCTTCTCTCAAAATTGTGACTGCTCTTTATCCCTAGCCAAAATTTCTATTTTTTTTTTTTTTCAAGGGAGCTGGTCTCAGCTATGTGTTAGCAGAAAAGTAGTTTCAAGGAAAAACTACTTTCACTGATAAATAAATCTTAAAATCTTTAAAAGGTAGAAATAGTGTGCTGGTCTTGTAATTTATTTGAAGCTAACATTTCTTAAAAATTTTTTACCTTTATATGATGATAATGTCAACTTCAGAAGAGAGTAACAGCTTCCATTTGAATACCTATTTTGTTTATAAATGGGGCGGCTGATTTATTCATTTATTTCAAAAAGGATGTTAATTGTAACTTCTTCGTTTCTTATTAGGAGACTTAGCTAGTAAATGTTTTCTTTTCACGTAAAAAGTCTATGCTTTCTTTCCCTACATATCATCTGTTAAGTTTTTACTGTAGTCAGTACAAATTAGCCAAAAAGACATTGCCATTAAAAGTATTTGGAGCTGAAAGTAGGCTAACTAAACAATCAAATTTCTGGCGGCCTAATTTAAGGTACACCTTAGTAATAACTTGGTAACAGTTGAACTTCAAGGAAATCTCTGAAATCTAAACTTTCTTCCTCTAGGTCACCATCACTCCCAGCTCCATGAGGAAAATCTGCACATACTTCCATAGAAAGTCCCAGGAGGACTTCTGTGGTCCTGAACACTCAACAGAATTATAGATTCTAATCTGAGTGAGTTACTGAGCTTTGGTCCACTAAAATAAGATGAAAAATACAAGACTGACTCTATAACTCTGGTCTTTAAGAAAGCTGCCTTTTCATTTTTAGACAAAATATTTTCAATGCTGAAATGTACCTAATCTGGTTCTGCTACCATAATGTATATGCAGCTTCCCCAGGATGAATGCTGTGTTTAAATTTCATAAAGTAAATTTGTCACTCTAGCATTTTGAATGAATAGTTTTCACTTTTTAAATTATTCATGTTCTCTACAATAATGACATCCTGGTTCATGGAGGCAAAAAACAAGTTTCTTGTTATCCTGAAACTTTTCTATGCTCAGTGAAAAGTATCTGCCAGCTGCAGCATGAGGCCTGTGAAGGCTGACTGCTGAAGAAATCCTCTGCTGAAGACCCCTGGTTCTGTTCTGCCTCCAACATGTATAATTTTATTTGAAATACATAATCTTTTCACTATGCTTTTGTGGAGGTTTTTTTAAGTATGTGTAAAAATGTGATGTTCAGATAAGTACATTTATATCAGTTCAGTGTTAAAATGCAGTCTCTTGAGTTAAAGTCATCTTTATTTTAAATGCAGTGATAAATGTCAACTCTTTGGAGAAACTAGGAGAACAACAACAGAAAGCTGTGTTTGTCTTTTTTCTCTCAAATATATCTCCCGTATGAGATTTCGGGTCCCCATGTTTTCACCAAGCGATCTGGTATGTCAGCCAACCCAACATCACTTTCTACAGGAGGTTGTGATTTTTGCCATTTACTAGAGGAAGATGTTTTATAAAATCAGTTTGGGGTTTGAATTCAGGTGTAGTCATCGGTTCTTTAGGGGCTGCAATGTTTTTAAAAAAGTCATCAGATTTTAAGAAAAAAGTGATGATTTCTTATTGATATTTTTATAACAGAATATAGCTTTTAACTGAAAATCCAGAACCAGAAACATAAACTTTGAGTTTCTCTTCATGTACATAAAAAGCAATAGCCTTTTAGTATAGATAGCCTTGAGCCGAAAAGTAATAGAATTTTCTCTAGATATTTAATACAGAGAGTGTATAGACTGACTCTAAGTTAATAATGTGCAAAATATCTTCAACATCCCTCCCCTTAAGCAACAATTATGTATCAGTGATCTTGAACCATTGTTTTATATTTTTCACCTTTGTAACCTCACGGAAAGAGGCTTTACATACTTTCTATGTACTACGTACTTAGAAGGGAGCCTCCTTCCAATCATGAAACTTTGTTTGTTTTATCCATATCCCTGAGGACTGTGTAACTTTATGTCGGTTTTTGTCATTATTTGAAAATCTATTCTTACTGACAACTTTTTAATTCCTTTGATCTTATAAGTTAAAGCTGTAACAACTGAAATTGCATGGGTCAAGTAAGCATAGTTTCATCCAGGGAGAAAAATAAATAAAAGGAAGCCATAGAATTGCTCTGGTCAAAACCAAGCACACCATAGCCTTAACTGAATATTTAGGAAATCTGCTTATATCTAGTGTTTGTTTTTTGACTGTTGGGCTTTGGAAAGATGTTATTTATGACCAATATCTGCCAGTAATGCTGTTTATCTCACTTGCTTTGAAAGCCAATGGGGGGAAAAATCCATGAAAAAGAAAAAGATTGATAAAGTAGGTGATTTTGTTTGTATCCCTACACATCTCCTGGCAGCACTACTGAGTGAAATTGGGATACATTTGGCTGTCAGAAACTATACCGAGAGTCTACTGGGTATAATATGTCTCACTTGGAAAGCTAGTACTTTTAAATGGGTGCCAAAGGTCAACTGTAATGAGATAATTATCCCTGCCTGTGTCGGTGTCAGACTTTGCGCTGATCCTGAATAATAAAGCCTTTTACCTTATCTGATGTCCTTTTCTGAGCTTTTTGCATTACCTAGAAGCAGTCTACACAAAAGAACTATAGTAGTCAAGAATCCCTTCTACCTGTTCATTAAATAAAATGTTTATTCCCAAAGTTATAATCTATTTCAAGCTGAAAGAGCTTTTAATAAAAAAACATCTTGCCTGGGTCAGACCTTGAGCATTTAAGATGGCTTGGATTACTTGATAAAGGAGGGTGGAGTGATGTAGTTCTTTTTCTAAACAAGTATTTCCAGCACAAACTTTTCCATTTGAATACATTCCAAGCACTATTGCTAGGATCCCGTATAAGAGTTTGCTTTTGGCTGTTTCAACACGGGCCCTTAATTTAATTTTGTGAGGATGACTGACTAGTCCCTTCAAATGTTTCTTCATCTGGACTGCACATTTAACTGATGATGGATCAAGACCATGTGTAGCTACTCTTGTATTGAGGGTCAGCCCATTATCCCCATCCCCAGCCCTAATAGCTTAAAACAGCTTTAACTCCCAGCTTGAAATTAGCCTATGGCCATGTTCATAACATCAGTCGTGTGTGGGTTCAACAAATGCTTTTCGAGAGCCTGTCATAGCCAACACACTGCTGCTCTTTTTTTCTGCTTTTCCTAAGTCTGTTTTTCTGCTTTTCCTAGTCCCAAGAGGGCCAGACTTCCTTTTACATTGCTCTTAAAGCAAAGGCCAAGTAGTCTCACAGAGAAAAATCAATTCCACAACTAGGTAGTGTGGGCAACATTTTACAAATGTGTGTCAGAAGAGAGACTGAGTGAAAATATTGTACTAGAAAAACTGAGTTCATTTCCTCCCTATGGCAATTCAACACAAGTGGTTTCTGCTTCATAATTCCATAAAGGGCTAAATGTAGGCCCAGTTGAGCTCTTGTGGGTAGATCTCATTGCTTCTCACACAGGTCTTCACAGGGAATTCTTTGCCTGCCCTAGGTTTGGATCATGCCACATTACCAATTAACCCATTACTCATAAAATTATCAGGGATTATGGAAAAAAAATTGGATTATGCATCAGTTCTTTAGATATTCGTTGGAAGTTATAGGCAGGCTGAATACATTTTGTTGGACTTCAGCTTAATGCTTTCATCCCTGGAATACAACCCTAGCTTGTTATAAGGTAACCATTTTGATCCCTAAAGTGGTAGCAAAACCTGTTTTATTTCTGAGCTGTGTTTGAGTACAAGCTAAAAAGTGTAGGGGTTGTTGAGAAATGATGTAAGATAAATTCAGCCTTTAAAGAAGAAATCACCTGAGCATATTAAGCAGCTTGTTTATATTGGTATGCCTGCAGCAAGCATATAACATCACAAATGAGAGATATTATGTTACTAAAGAATAGGCTTATTTGATCCCTAAAGTTCATCCCTTGCTAAGCCAGGAAAGAGGGTTTTTAGGGTATGCAACCAGGTTCCTTATTTTGAATGTAAAAGGTTTAATATTCCGTTTATACTCCATTTGTCTTTAATTTCCTTAACTTGCCACATGCCCCTTTGTTTTGACATTCTGAATAATTTATATTCAAGCCATTTTGTGAAATATGAATAGCATATTTCAAAATGCCTTTGATTGGAAGGCGTTTAAGTCAGCCAACATTTACATATCACCTGGGTGCCAAGCCCTGTGTGTGAGGCACCTGGTCTGCAAAGAGTTCCTTTCTTTATTTTCAGTTGCCAAAGGAGTCACTTTATAATACCTCAGGAGGCCAGAGTCAGCATTTGAGAGAAACAGCAAAGATCAGATTTCAAGTCCTTTGAATAAAGTTGTTTTGTAATCAGCTATTATGTAGCAAGTACTGTCTAGAAGCCTACTTTTCCCTCCAGGAACTTAATTCAGCTGCTGCTTAGAACTTTTAACTTCTCAAAGTAAAATACTTTTTGGATACATGTTTTTATTAAATTCCTTACAAGGTTATAAATAATGGTTGAAAACATGATCTCTAGTGCCACACTGTCTAGCTTTGAATCCAAGCCCTGTGTGTTAGTGGACAAGTTACTTAACTCTTCTGTGAATCAGTTTCCTACCTTAAAATGGAATTATGTGGGGTGGGGCACAGTGGCTCATACCTGTAATCCCAGCACTTTGGGAGGCAGAGGCAGGCAGATCACAAGGTCAGGCGATGGAGGCCATCCTGGCCAACACGGTGAAACCCCGTCTCTACTAAAAACACAAAAATTAGCTGGGTATGGTGGTGCATGCTTGTAATCCCAGCCACTCGGGAGACTGAGGCAGGAGAATCGCTTGAACCAGGGAGTCAAGAGGTTGCAGTGAGCTGAGATCGTGCCACTGCACTCCAGCCTGATGACAGAGCGAGGCTCCGTCTCAAAAAAAAAAAAAAAAAAGGATTTTTGTGGTTATTACACATAAAGCTTTTAGGACAGTGCCTGGCACATAATACCTAATATTTTATTGAACAGTTGCTGTTAGCTGTAAAGTATGGAGGGCAAGGGTTATTATCCATATTCGATACATGGACATAAAAGTTTAGCTCATTCCTGTTCCCTTTCCACTAACAGCTACAGTCTGCTAAGGTCTTCGCAAATCAGAATCAACTGGTAATTAAAAAACAACAACAAAAGCATAAATGTTGCCTGGGCCTCCCAGTCCCAGCACTTTTCAAAAGGAGCAAGTAGGTCTGTGGGGAAAAATCAAGTTTGAAATTCATGACTTTGTCCTACCAGGTACACATGAAAATTACAGAGATTATTTCATATGTGGCCTGTAGCCACTGTTCAAAGAGACCATAATCTTCAAATCTGTATCCTGAACTCTTAAACAAACCAAAGCCTTTGCTCACACAAAGCCCACCCTCCCATTTCCTGACTGCTGCCCCCAGCTCTGCCTCATTGTTTAAGATGTGATCACCTTTAGAGAGGAAGCTGCAGCTGCTGGTCTTTAGAGCCAAGAGCCAACTCTTGCTCACTTGTTAGGCTATTGTGCTCTCTTGCTCATGAGCAGACAAATAAAATAGGTAAAGCTGAAAACAAGGCATGTTGCTGTCTGTTAGTAGTAGGATACAAAAGAAGATTAAAACATTTCATTGAAGTATAATGAAGACTCTAGATTCTTCGCTCTCACTTGATGAGATTCTTCCCCAGGCTACTCTGTTTTTGATGCCAATAATACTTGTTGCCATTCTCACATCAGTGTGAAAATACCAGCCCTGAAAGTTTGCTTGATATTTTGATGTATAAATCCAACACTGGGGTTTCAGCTGTCATCTAAGCGTCGAATTTATGCTGCCACTGATGCTATTAAGGACCCTAGTTTCCAATTTACAGGAACTTAAGGAATGTGGCATGCTTTTATTAGAAGCTGGTATCTGCTTCTGCAAATAGTCCTGCCACCTTGTATCCCCTTCATGGGTTTGTGCCAGTTATCAATTCAAATGAAGATGTTAAGAGCTGGGTTGTTTTTTTCTTGATAACAACCTTGCTTACTTCTGAAGTCAAGGTCTAAAAGCAATTATACAAATCAACCCTTTCTCTATCAATATATTCCCATATGATATATGTTACTGAAACAAAACCAAACCATCTGGCCTTGCTATGTTGACGTGGAGTTAGCAAATATTGTTATACCATGTCACTTGATAATCATTCAGCATGACTGTTAATTTCTCTTCCACCTTTCCCTCATCTCCTGCAATATATTCAAACACAATTTTCCAAGAATTATTTGAAAAGAAGCATAAAGAGGATTTATTAAATGTAATTGTGAAATAACTTATTAGTGGTTCAGGAACTGAGAAATTAAAATCCAGTGGGCATTGTTGCCTCTATGAGAGGCAACATTCAGCCCAACCATTAATGTCAAGTTGGAAATGCTGCTTCCTCAAAAGCCCTTTTGGATTTAGACAGTTTTATATGGAAGTAAGAGACTCAGAGTCCAAAAATCAATGTCTTCAGAAAGAGGAAGACAAGTTAAAACGAACATTAATATCTTGAGTGTGGTTATGATAAACACTTCCCAACTCCCTAATTAGATAATGAGGTATTGGCCTTGGAGTGCTGCACGTGTAATTAAGTATCTGGCTTTGGAAAACTCCTAAAACCAAGAAATGTAAGTGACAGAGTCAAGTTATATACGGAAAGCCTGCAGGATAAAAAAAAAAATTATAATAGGAGTAGTTTCTGTTCCAGCCAACTCTCCTGTACAATAAATTGCACAAAGAGAGGATGCTGTTTAGAGCAGCTTGTTAATTTGAGTTATCCTGTGGTGTCCTCTTGCCTTCCTGTTTACGTTGACAGCATTTCTAAGCCCATTTATATTCTCCCTTTTTATGTCATTTTGGCCACTGTACTCATTTGAGTAGTGCATGAACCCAGGATTGTGGGTTTCATTCCCAAATGGGCCAATTCATTTCACTGTGTGTATTCTGTGGCCACAGGCAGCGTCTCACTGCCTGCGCTAGCCAGCCACTCCACAAGGAGGAGTGGACAGAGTTTAGACTTGGTATAAACACTAGATAGAAACTCATAGTATGTACCCTCACTATACAACCTGAAGGCATTCTCAGTGCTGCCTGTCTTTCCTCTTCCTGCCTGAAGACCAATTGTATAAACCTCTTAACAATCAAAGTTGTAGATTGTTTGATTTAGTGCACATTCCTGTACCCACCTATAACCCTATAAATGGGTATAATTATTATCTCCATTTTTTTTTTCAGGTAAAGAAACTAAAACAAAAGTTAAATAACTTGCCCAAGGATATGTAGCAAGTGGCAGCTTGTGGATTTGGTCTGACTCAAAGCCCACAGTCTTAATTCCCATCCTAGAGTGTCTGTCCTCTGGCCCTCCCCATCAATCAAATATGTGCTTTCCATTGTCAGTATATTCAAAAGAGAAGAACTCTCAAAATACATTTCCTACTAGAGTAATATTTGAAAAAATATTCCTTAGGAGAAGAAACAATTGTTAACTATAGAAGGAAGGGAATATGCAGGACTAGAAGCTAGAATCAGTGCTGAGAGTGTGTTATAAGAGCACAGGAAGAAGACTGATGAACACAGTGATAGGAAAACAGGAACAAAAGCACAGAAGTTAAAATTAGAAAAAGTGAAGAAAGGCTTACCCCCAAATATGACGGCAGAGAATGAAGATAAAGGTACACATGCCCTATGACCCAACAATTCCACCCTTCTACCTGAGAGAAACTCACATGCACTGGGACACGTATAAAGATGTTTGTGGCAGCATTGTTTATGCTAGCGAAAGGCTGGAAATAATCCAAATGTCTGTCCACAGTAGAATGGATAAACTATGAAATACTCATATTGTAAATGTATATTACAATGAGATGGAAAAGAATGAACTAGCTACATGACAACGCCAATGAATGGTTAGAATGTTGAGCAAAAGAAGCAAGAAAGAGGAATGTATTCAATATGATTGCATTCAGATCAAGTGTTAACAGAAGACAGGAAATTCTAACTAGTATGGAGAAATATACACATGGGTGGTAAACAGCAAAACAAAATCCTGATTTGATTATTACAATGAAACAGTAGTTCCCTCTGGAGGGTTGTGTTTGGGTAGTAACATGAAGGACTTCCTAGGTTATGGCAAGGTTCTGTCTCTTGCCCTGGTTAGTGATTATATGGGTGTTTGCTCTATAATTATATCTTGCATTTATGTTTTATACATTTTTCTATATATGTTTTATGATTCATGATTTTTAAGGTTTTTTTAAAAAGGAATGAAGATCAGATAGTTCTCTAGAGAAGATAGACAAGAGGTGGGCATTGGGGATGTCTAGATAGGCTTGCTACCAGTTCTTCAAAGGGAATAAGCTACTGGAGTGAGACTGTGGGTCTTCTTGATGCTTTCTAAGGAAAACAGGAGAATCCTCTGTTCCCTCAAAGCAGAAGGATAAACTAAGTTGCCTCTCCATGTACTGTCAGGATTCAGTATATGCATTCAGTTTAAAAGAAAAGAATTTTCCCTTCAGTAAAATGTGCTGTGGCTGAAGCATGGGGTTTGAGATTTTCATAGCTGGGACTGAGCCAGAAGACAGCAAGGGGTGGCCAACAGAGGGAGGTCCTGTAGCGTTGCCAGCACTGCAGCATTTGGCAGCCTGTTAAAGCTCCACATCATATGCATTTCCTCCTTTCTCCTTCTTCCCCAGTCTTGTATTTTCTTTCTCTCCTCAAGGTCAACCATCAAATCAATGCAGAAATGGGGCATAGAAATCAAATTCCTATTTTAAAGATACAGAGGGTCGCAAAGCTAGATAGTGGCAGAATCCATGCTGGTATCCTACAGTTTTTGCACCCAGTCCTCTTGATCTATTAGCCATTATCCTCAATTCTTTGCTATTCTGGTATTTTGAATATTTTGAACACTTGAATACTTTGCTATTCAAAATGTTTCTCTGCCTGGAATAGTTTTCCCACCTTAGGACTACCTTTAAGCCCTCATTTTTAAAGATCCAGTTCAACCCCTCCACCACTTCCTGTAGGAATTCTTCACAGATTTTCCTAATATAGCTTCCTTCCACTCAGCCCCATAGTGTCTGGTTTCAACACTCTGACAGTGCTTAGCACATTTGTCTTAGAATTATTTATATATTTCCTCCACTAGACTAGTCTCCTCAATATCCAACTGGTCTTACTTATTTCTCTATACCCAGTATTGTGCTGGAACTGGCTTATACTCGTGACAGCCAATTATTAAATATTCAGGGATTTTGTGAGCTGTTAAAGTGTTAGTAGCCTGATACTTAGAAGTAAATAATCATGGCAAGAGTATTTACACTATGGAAGTAGGCAGAAGGTACAAATCAGGGTCTTTTATTTTTTTCTGGAGAGCTAGCTCACCAGCACATCACTGCACATATCCTACCACCACCTGTCTGCCCCTGTGCTTGCTGTAGTGCTTGGCATAGTGGTTGTAAGATGCATGAAGAAGAAAAGCAACCAGTGAAAGTGCAGATCAAAAGGAAAGAGAATTCAAATAGCGTCAGCTCAGGAGCCCAGGGAAGAGAAGTTTCTGAGAAGTGGGTGTTCACTGCTGCAGAGAAGTTGATGAAGATAACTTAAATAAGGCTAAATTAAGCACATCTTTGTCCTTCTCAAGACCTACTTCAGTAGGATGATAGATATGAAAGATGGCTGGGAATAAAAAAAATACAGGTGGCTAGGAAATGAGCAGTAGATGTAAATTCCTTTCAAGACAAGAGGAGTCTTTCTCTTATTAAACAGCTATTTGCTGAACATCTACTATGTGTCAGGCATTGCATTAAACAAAGACAACACATGGGCCCATCCTCAATTTGCTCCTGGACTCACAGGGCAGACAAACACAAGAACACAATGACAAGTGCTCTGAAGGCATGATCTGGGGGCTGTTGGAGCATATTAAAATGAGCCTGGAGATCCCAGGAAGTTTTGCATACAGAAGCCAACTCTAAGCTTAACTCTGGAGAAAAAACAAATTTTCCAGATGTTTAAGTGAAGAATTATCCTAGCAAAGGAAATAGCACAATAGCATGAACAGAGGTTTGAGGACATGAGAAAGAATGGCCTGTCTAAGGAACTCTGTTATTCCAGTTTCCCTGATGGCTGCAGCAGAGAGAACATGTAAAGAACAGCAGGAGATGAGACTGTGGAGGTAAGCAGGGGTAGGGCACAAAGGCCTGGCATTGCCACCATACTGAGTTTGGGCTTTATCTTGAGGCACTAGACAACTACTGAATGACCAAGCAGGGGACAAGCACAATCAGATTTTTATTTTTGAAAAGTGGTTCTATAGTAATGTAAACGGTTAATGTAAAGATTGTAAAGGAACCAGACATTGGGCAGGCAGCCCAGTTAGGAGATGTATTAGTCTCTTCTCACACTGTGGCAGGACAAGCCACAGACAAAACTCCTCAGACACCGAGTTAAAGAAGAAAGAGGTTTATTCGGCCAGGAGCATCGGCAGGACTCCTGTCTCAAGAGTTGAGCTCCCCAAGTGAGCAATTCCTGTCCCTTTTAAGGGCTCACAACTCTAAGGGGGTCTGCATGAGAGGGTCATGATCGATTGAGCAAGCAGGGGGTACGTGACGGGCTGCATGCACCAGTGGTCAGAGTGAAACAGAACAGACCAGAAATTTTTACAGTGTCTTTCTATAATCTATAGATGACATCAGTTGCTAGGTCGGGGTGGAATTTTAACTACCAGGCTTAGGACAGGCAGGCCCAGGCCTGGTTTCAGGTCTGGTTCCTTGGTTTCGGGTCTAGTTCCTAGGTGCCGGGCTACGTGCCTTTAGTTTTGCTTCTCTTTCCTTTTCTGAGTATAAAACAATATAACAATATGAGAGGGTCTGTCTCTCTTCTCTCAACACTGCTAATAAAGACATACCCGAGACTGGGTAATTTATAAAGGAAAGATTCAGTTGACTCACAGTTCCACATGGCTGGGGAGGCTTCACAATCATGGCAGAAGGTGAATGAAGAGCAAGGTCACGCCTTACATGGCGGCAGGCAAGACAGCATATGCAAGGGACCTCCCCATTATAAAACCATCAGATCTCGTGAGACTTATTCATTACCACCAGAACAGCACGGGAAAGACCCGTCCCCATGATTCATTTACCTCCCACTGGGTCTTTCCCATGACATGTGGGAATTATGGGAGCTACAATTCAAGATGAGATTTGGGTGGGGACACAGTGAAACCATATTAGGAGGTGATTGTAGTGATCCATGCAGTACGGAAGGTGGACCTGAAACAAAACAATGGTGCACATGAGAGGATGTTACTGCTTTGAGAGATGCTCCTGAAATGGCAAACTAAAGTCTTAAGTGTGGAGAAAGGCCAGCATTATGGGTAATTAGAGAAAGAAGAGCTGACAGAGGTGACTGAGAAGCTATTTTAGGGAGAGAGAGTCCAGGACAGTTTCAAGGAGTAAAACAGTAAAGTCAAGCCGGATGAAGCACAAATAATGTCAATTGCATTTGACAATCTGGAAGGTAAGATTGGAGCCAAGTGGCAGTGTCAGGGAATGGGAGACAGCAAGTGCAGTTTACATTTCCAGAGAGTTTGGCTGAGAAGAGAAGTGAGAAGAACAGACACTGAGAGGGTATGGAGGGGGTCATGGTCAAGAAAGGACTTGGGGATGGGAAAGGTTAGATCAGTTCATGGGCTAGGAGAAAGCAGGCAAGAAAGAGGAAGGTTTTAAAGACCCAGATAACAATGAGGGGTTAACAAGGGAAGCAGGAAGGAAGGGGACTTTGCCTTAAGCAGGAGGAGGAGCCCCACCTCTGAGGCCAGAGGGGCGGCTGGGGATGCCAGGAAAGGCCAGAAGAATCTGGGAGGGTTTGGAAGAATAGGTATCCTGCACCAAGTTTGTAATGTTTGTAGGCAGAAGGGAAGGAGCCAGCCAGAGGCAGGGCCCATGCTATGGGAGAGGTGAAGCAGTAGTTCAGGGTCCCAGAAATGGAGGTTTGGGAGGGATGGCATCAGGAACAGAGATGGGCAAAGAAATAATTTAGAAAGTGCCCAAAAATGCAGTTGAAGTTATCACAGTGTTATGTATAATCTTGGAAAAATAGAAACAGCTTAAATGTTTCTGTTACCAACAAAGCCAGTGCCCCAAAAATGGGATCTCTCCCTGTTCGGTGCTACAAAGCCAATACACAAAACCAAAAGTGAGTGTCTAGCAGTGCAGGCCTTATTCAATGGCCACGGAATTGAGAAGTGGGAGTTTGACTCATAAACCAATTTATCAGCTTGTGAGAGCTGGGAAGTCACAGATACAGGGTATATTTAATGAAAGGTTTGGGCATTAAAAGCCAGAGGAGGAATATTCATGTCTTTTCTAGGAATAGGCAGAGAACTCAAAAAAGAAGTGCTACCTTCCTTTATGTCCTTTTGTGGTTTCTTCTGGTCATTGTCATGGTGATCAACTGTCATGGTACTGTGGGAGTGTCATTTAGTATGGGAATTAGATTATAATGAACTTAGAGGTACTTCAGAGGTAAAGTGAGTACCATCTGGGATCCCATCAGTCTTAGCCAATTTGGTCATGAGGAGGAATTTTGATCTTAGGCATCAGAGTTAAGGTCGGGTAGAAAATCCCCTATTTCATATAGGTATTACATTGGGTATTACACTGGATAACACAGTTCCAACATTCTTAGAGGATGTTTAAATAAATTAAAATGTGGCTGTTAGAAATTATACTACTGTAATGATTTTTTAAAAATAGGACATAAGTTATAAAATAAGAGGTATATAATTTTGTTATAAAATGTATAAATCGGCTGGGCACAGTGGCTCATACCTGTAATTTCAGCACTTTGGGAGGCTAAGGCAGGAAGATCACTTGAGGTCAGGAGTTCGAGACCAGCCTGGCCAACAAGGTGAAACCTCATTGCTACTAAAAAAATACAAAAATTAGCCGGGCATGGTGGCAGGTGTGCCTGTAATCCCAGCTACGTGGGAGGGTGAGGCAGGAGAATCACTTAAACCTGGGAGGTGGAGGTTGCAGTGAGCAGAGATTGTGCCACTGCACACCAGCCTGGGCAATAGAGTGAGACTCCATCTCCAAATAAATACATAAATGGTATAAATCAGGGGTGTCCAATCTTTTGGCTTCCCTGGGCCACATTGGAAGAAGGATTGTCTTGGGCCACACGTAAAATACATTAACACTAACAATAGCTGATGAGCTTAAAAAATAATAACGTTTTAAGAAAGTTTACAAATTCGTGTTAGTCCACAGTCAAAGCCATCCTGGGCCACATGCGGCCCATGGGTCATGGGTTGGACAAGCTTGGTATAAATTATATATAGACACATACATTGAAATGTACTGTAATCACAGTCAGTAGAAACCACAAGTGATTTTTTTCTTTTGCTTGCATTTTCCAAATTTTCTACCATAAGCATATGTTAATATTGTAATTTTAAAAAGTTATTTTGGCCAGGCGCAGTGGCTCACCCCTATAATCCCAGCACTTTGGGAGGCTGAGGCAGGCAAATCACGAGATCAGGAGTTCAAGACCAGCCTGACCAACACAGTGAAACCCCATCCCTACTAAAAATACAAAAATTAGCCAGGCGTGGTGGCAGGTGCCTGTAATCCCAGCTACTCGGGGGGCTGAGGCAGAGAATTGCTTAAATCTGGGAGGCGGAGGTTGCGGTGAGCTGAGATTGCACCACTGCACTCCAGCCTGAGTGACAGAGCGAGACTCCGTCTCAAAAAAAAGAGGAAAAAAAGGTTATTTTAAGCCAGGCCAGGCATAGTGGCACACATCTGTAATCCTAGCACTTTGGCAGGCTGAAGCAAGAGGATCACCTGGCCCCAGGAGTTTGAGGCCAGCCTGGGCAAGATAGTTGAGACCTCGTTTCTACCAAAAATAATTGTAAAAATTAGCTGGGTGTGGTGGTAAGCGCCTGCTATTCTAGCTACTTGGGTGGCTGAGGTGGGAAGATCACTTGAGCCCAGGAGGTTGAGGCTGCACTGAGCCATGATTGTACCACTGCACTCCAGCCTGGGTAACAGAACGAGATGCTGTCTCAACAATAAATAAATAAAATTTAAAAGTTGTTTTACAAAATAAGGTTTAGTTGAAACTAGGGAGGAAAGAGGTTACTTATTTCTCAGAAGCAGGAGAAAATGAAGAAATAATGAGCAGAGATACAAAGAAGCTTTGCATTTTTTTTCCAGGATAAGGAATTTCACAACGAACATCTTTGTGTGTATAAAAACGCAGAATAGGCCGGGCATGGTGGCTCACACCTGTAATCCCAGCACTTTGAGAAGCTGAGGCAGGTGGATCACGAGGTCAGGCGATCAAGACCATCCTGGCTAACAAGGTGAAACCCGTCTCTACTAAAAATACAAAAAAAATAGCCAGGCATGGTGGCGGGCGCCTGTAGTCCCAGCTACTTGGGAGGCTGAGGCAAGAGAATGGCGTGAACCTGGGAGGGGGAGCTTGCAGTGAGCCGAGATCACACCACGGCTCTCCAGCCTGGGTGACACAGCGAGACTCCGCCTCAAAAAAAAAAAAAAGAAAAAGAAAAAAACACACACAGAATATAAGCCAGGCATGGTGGCCCACACCTGTAATCCCAGCACTTTGGGAGGCCAAGGTGAGTGGGTCACTTAAGGCCAGGAGTTTGAGACCAGCCTGGCCAACATGGGAAAACCCCGTCTCTACTAAAAAATGTATACATACACACATACAAAAATAAGCCAGGCATGGTGGCACACGCCTGTAATCCCAGCTACTCAGGAGGCTGAGCCACAAGAATTTCTTGAACCTGGGAGGTGGAGGATGCAGTGAGCCAAGACCACACCACTGTACTCCAGCCTGGGTGACAGAGTGAGAGTCTGTCTCAAAAGAAAAAAAAAAAAAAACACAGAATATAGAGTCTTATAATGGAAAATATTTAAATATAACAGATTAACAGATTATATAAGATGATATAACTATGTTATAGAATATTATACACACATATCCAACTACTTCTTCATAATAGATTCCCAGAAGTGGAATTACTATGACAAAGAGTCTGATAAAGGCAATTGCCTTAAAAGTACCAACTCATTTTTAAGAAATTTGTACTATAAATGAGAAATTTTTGATAGAAATAAAAGGGAATTAAGAGAATTCACCCTAAAAGATCATCTGCAGAGAATAAATTGACAGGAGAGGGGTGTAGGGGTAAGAGAAGGAAAAATAACTAATATTTACAGTGCCTAATATGAGCCAGGCTCTGTGCAAGGCTCTTTAATAAATATAACCCTAATAGTATCATTATTATTCTCATTCTGCAGATAAAGAAACTAAATCTAGGCCAGGCACAGTGGCTCACACCTGTAATCCGAGCACTTTTGGAGGCCAAGGGGTGGATTACTTGAGGTCAGGAGTTCGAGACCAGCCTGGTCTACATGGCGAAACCGTGTCTCTACTAAAAAATACAAAAATTCGCCAGGCATGGTGGCACATGCCTGTAATCCCAGCTACTCAGGAGGCTAAGGCAGGAGACTCGCTTGAACTCGGGAGGTGGAGGTTGCAGTGAGCCAGTATCGTGCCACTGCATTCTAGCCTGGGCAACAGAGCAAGACTTCGTCTCAAAAAAAAAAAAAAAAAAGAGAGAAGAGAAGAGAGAAAGAAACTAAACCTCTTTGAATTTAAGTGATTTGCCCATGGAAGGTAGTGAGTGGCAGAGGGGGTATTTAAGTCCCAGCCTCCAAAACCTGTTGACATGGAAATGACTTTAAATAACTATCATGACAATTGTAATGTCTTCTGTCTTCCCTAGAGAATGGAAACTGGGACAGCACAGCCCAGCTGAACAGTGGAGGTATCTGGGGTTGTGGCACATGGGTCCCTGACGGAAGCTCATCTGGGAGGTGATTCAGTCAAACACAAGGAAGAAGAGCATGGAAGGATGCCCTGAGAGTCTAGATGCTCACTGGGACCAGAGAGCAATGCTCTCTGGTCTAAATTTAACAGAAGTATTAAAGAGTCAGAATTGAAATATATATACGTCCACCGGGCACAGTGGCTCATGCCTGTAATCCCAGCACTTTGAGAGACCAAGGTGGGTGGATCACGAGGTCACAAGTTTAAGACCAGCCAGGCCAACATGATGAAACCCCCGTCTCTACTAAAAATACAAAAATTAGCCGGGCATGTTGACGCGCGCCTGTAATCCCAATTACTCAGGAGGCTGAGGCAGGAGAATCGCTTCAACCTGGGAGGCGGAGGTTGCAGTGAGCCAAGATCACCCTACTGCACTCCAGCCTGGGTAACAGAGCAAGACTCCATCTCAAAAAAAAAAAAGAAAAAGAAATATACGTAAGTCCAATTAAAAGTGAACAGGGGATGATTTAAAAGATTGCTAGCTGCAGCAGAAACTCTGATGAAAGTCAACAAACTTTCCATGGAGCTCTTGTGAAGAGAACAGTATAAACGTGTCACCCAGATCCCATAATCTTGACTCTACCATCTACTGATCTTGTGACCTTATGCAAGTGACTTCATTTCTCTGAACCTGTGTCCTCACTGAAAAACAGGAAAGGCAATAACAGTACTTTCTCTGTTGTCATCGGAAGATTAAATGAATTACTATATGTAAGGTGCCTAGGCAAGTGCCAGTCATGTACTACATTTTAACTTCTTATGATTATCCTGGGGGTGCTAAAGTCCCTACCTTGAAGTACAAATAGTGGGGAAGACAGTCAGACACACATGGTCTTAATGGAATGGGTTGTTGAAGGCTTCAACACCACAGAGAGCTTGTATGTTTTCAGCTGCACTCAGCAATCTGGGAGCAGAGCCAAAGAAAACTGAGGTAGGGATTACCCAAGGTGGGAAGTCATCAGGGGCGACCCAGGGAAGAGTGAAAGCATGTGGGTCCCACGGGCACCTGGAAACAGCAGGCCAAGGGATCCAGGGTGGATGTGGAGGATGCAAGAGATTCTGGGAAGGGTGAGCAGGTGAGGAAGAATTACCTGAAGCAGACAAGTAAAAAGAAGCTAAGATGTTTGTGGTCAGAGTAGGGTTGTAAGAATTTGGTATGATATGGGCCATTCTGATGCCCATGTCCAAAGCGTATTTGTTACAGTGAATGACAGGTTGGGCAGAATTTAATGTCATTTGTAGGTTTTAGAAAACAATAATGAGGCCGGACGCGATGGCTCATGCCTGTAATCTCAGCACTTTGGGAGGCCAAGGCGGGCGGATCACAAGGTCAGGAGTTCAAGACCAGCCTGGCCAACATGGTGAAACCCCGTCTCTACTAAAGAAATAAGCCAGGCGTAATGGCGGGTGCCTATAATCCCAGCTACTCAGGAGGCTGAGGCAGGAGAATTGCTTGAACCCGGAAGGTGGAGGTTTCGGTGAGCCAAGATCGCACCACTGCACTCCAGCCTGGGTGACAAAGTGATACCCAGTCTCAAAAAAAAACCAAAACCAATGATGAAGCTAAGTTGCCATGAAAGCTACGAGGCAGGTAGGTGTTAAGCCACTGAGGAGGGTAAGAGAATGTGCTGGACACCAGCAAACAGTTGAGTGGACTGAGCCGGCAGTAAAACAGGATGATGTGCCCAAGAAGGGAGGGGAAACTGGGGTCTGGAGAAGCTGGGGTCAGGAGGTTAGAGAATGTCAGCCTATTCTGACCCCAAGGAAGAGAGGTGGGGCCTGGTGGCAGGCCAGGTTTTCATTTAGGATGAGAAGGGGGAAGGAGTGTGTGTGAAAAGAATGGAGGAGGTAAGGAAAGGGTGTTCACCAGATAGCTGGTGCTGTACAGCCCAGGGTCACAGAGACACCTGCAAAAGCCCAGGGATAGCTGGCAGCGAAACACTGTCCTGGATTACTGCCCTGCCAGGAAGTGAGAGTGAGAGGCCAGGTTATGGCCCCACATAGCCCTGCCAGGGCCCCCCCATTGCAGTGCAGGGGACAGGCTTGCAGGACTCAGCCCGAGAAAGAATCTGGGCTCCTGAGTCAGTGCAGCATCCTATTTCTGCTACATTCAGCCTGCTGAGTAATGACTCCAAAGGCAATGCCAGCAGCTCACAGGGCACAAGGGGAAAGTGAGAAGCAGGGCCTGGCACCTTATTTTGGGAGCTGCTGTCAAAGGCCCAGCCCCGCAGGCACTGGCTGAGGTGCCCAGAGGGGCAGGCCCTGTAAAAAAGATGAGTTATGTGACTTCACCAAAGACGGGGGAAGTGAGTCTTTACTTCTTAAAGGAGTCCTTACTTCTTGAAGGAGTCAATCCCATTGGTCATCCCAACTGGGCTAGTGCCTCAGCCTGAAATCCCTTAGGAGTGAGCCTTGTTTACTTTCACTGCTGACTTGTTCTTTGAAAATCACCTAAAATGATGACATGCAGAACACATACAAACGTGAGGTGTTAAGGTGTGCAGTTTGAGCTAGAGTGGACTTTGAGCTGGTTTCCAAAGGCAGAGATGCCACTCACACTCTCCCAGCCAGTCCTCCACGTGTCTCTAGTGATGCTCCTGGCTACAGCTAGGGCTCAGTCTAATGTGAAAACAGAGTGACATTAGTTGTCGCATATACACAAAGGTCAAACTTGCGATTCTTTGAGCACAGTGCTCTGGAAACTTGAGCTAACTGGCCCTGAGAACCTTTGAGACAAGCCTTTGGGTTAATTTCTGCTAAACATATAAAACCAAAGACTCAGCCCTGGGGATACTCATGGCTCTTGCATAGTAGATCTGGTTGCCTTAAATATCCAGTCTTCCTTAGACCCCTCCAGATCCCCCAAGTCTGGACTCTAGGTGAGTTGCCATTAATATCTTAATTTCTTATATACTGACCCACCTTTTTCTTAAAAAGTATGTCCTATTGATTCCTTGGGATTTTTTCTTAGGAATTCAATTTCTCTCATATTAAGTACCCTTATGAAATAAAGGAATTGGGGCCAGGCGCAGTGGCTCACGCCTGTAATCCCAGCACTTTGGGAGGCCGAGGCAGGTGGATCACCTGCAGTCGGGAGTTCAAGACCAACATGGAGAAACCTCATCCCTACTAAAAATACAAAATTAGCCGGGCATGGTGGTGCATGCCTATAATCCCAGCTATTTGGGTAGTTGAGGCAGGAGAATTGCTTAAAACCAGGAGTGGGAGGTTGCAGTGAGCCAAGATGGCGCCATTGCACTCCAGCCTGGGCAACAAGAGCAAAACTCCATCTCAAAAAAAAAAAAGAAAGAAAGAAAGAAAGGAATTGGAATCCAGTGAGATTGAGCGGTTTGCACTGAATGGTCATAAGAACTTTATAGCGGCCGGGCGCAGTGGCTCACGCCTGTAATCCCAGCACTTTGGGAGGCTGAGGCGGGTGGATCACAAGGTCAGGAGATCAAGACCATCCTGGATAACATGGCGAAACCCCGTCTCTACTAAAAATACAAAAAATTAGCTGGGTGTGGTGGCGGGTGCCTGTAGTCCCAGCTACTAGGGTGGCTGAGGCAGGAGAATGGCTTGAACCTGGGAGGCGGAGCTTGCAGTGAGCGGAGACTGCGCCACTGCACTCCAGCCTGGGCGACAGAGCAAGACTCTGCCTCAAAAAAAAACAACAACAACAACAAATAAAAGAACTCTATAGCCCAGCTATCAGAGCCCCACAGTCTGCCTCTGTCAGTTGGCCCACCCTCCACCTGCTGATCTCTGGTTTGTACCAGTCTAAGACCCAAACCACTTGTGACCACAGGTATGGACGCCTTCTGTGTGACAGTCTGGACATCACTGCATCGGGTAATGGTCATCACTACACTGGGGGAACTTTCTGACAGATTCCTTTCTGTGATAAGCCCAATCGGGTGGAATTCTATTGTGCCCAGAGATAATTGTCCTGCAGTCAGAGCGTTCTATATTTTTCTCTGTCGTTGATTAATCAAGAGGGTTTCAGGCTTCCCTGTAGGCAAAATGTCTAAAGCATAGAAATGGTGAGATCTGTGTTCTAAATTCCATTAGTTTTTCTGTGGCTACAACTGGGACTTACTCATTTATCAGATTAAATGCAATAGTGTTGGAAACAGGCTGGGTGCAGTGGCTCACGCCTGTAATCCCAGCACTTTGGGAGGCCAAGACAGGCAGATCACTTGAGTTAGAAGTTCAAGACCAGCCTGGCCAACAATGGCAAAACCCCATCTCTTCTAAAAATACAAAAATTTACCAGGCATGGTGGCACGTCCTGTAGTCTCAGCTGCTTGGGAGGCTGAGGCAGGAGAATCACTTGAACCCGGGAGGCGGAGGTTGCAGTGAGCTGGGATCACACCACTGCACTCCAGCCTGGGTGACAGAGCAGGATTTCTTAACCTTTAGAGGTTATCCACATTTTTGAGACTCTTTGAAACCTAAGGACACATACCCCAGAAAAATTCACAAGATGCTTATATACAAAATGTTACTTATAAGAGTGTGAGGAGGGGCTGCAAGTTTGTAAACCCTATAAAGCCCCTTGATGGAGTCTGGGAGATTTGTAGATCTCTGTTTAAAGATGCCTTAAGCTACTCTAAGCCAATTCAAGCCCAAGCACAATGCTGATGGAACAAGGCTGGTAGGTTTGGTCCCTATGTGGTCGAGCCAACTTTGTACACAGCAGCTCTTATCTTAGAACCATAGAATAATCTCAAAAGTTCAGATTAAGAAAGAGGTTTAGCATGTGCTCAGTTCAACCACCTCATTTTACAGATTAAACAGGAAAAAAAAAAGAAGCAAGAGAATATTAGTCATTTACTTGAGGTCACATAGATAATTACTGGCAGGGTCAGGACTACAGCCTATGTCACACCACAAAGTAGATGTTCTTTTAATGGTGAATCAGGAATATCAACTTTATATATGGAAGAAAGCACATGATTATAATATCTCCATTTTTAAAGATATGAACCAAGATAGGCAGCCAGTATTTACTAAGTGTCTATCATACATTTGTTCATTTATTCATTTATCAAAAAAAATATTTAACGTCCACTGTGCACCAAGCACTGTGCTAGGTACTATTTACCATAAGGCTCAAACCTTCCTTAAGAAATTACTAACAAAAACTGACCGGGCACAGTGGCTCACGCCTATAATCCCAGCACTTTTGGGAGGCTGAGGTGGGCGGATCAGCTGAGGTCAGGAGTTCAAGACCAGCCTGGCCAACATGGCGAAACCTTGTCTCTACTAAAAAAAAAAAATATAGGCTGGGCGCGGTGGCTCAAGCCTGTAATCCCAGCACTTTGGGAAGCCAAGACGGGCGGATCACGAGGTCAGGAGATCGAGATCATCCTGGCTAACACGGTGTAACCCCGTCTCTACCAAAAATACAAAAAATTAGCTGGGTGCAGTGGCGGGTGCCTGTAGTCCCAGCTACACGGGAGGCTGAGGCAGGAGAATGGCGTGAACCCGGGAGGCGGAGCTTGCAGTAAGCCAAGATTGCGCCACTACACTCCAGCCTGGGCGACAGAGTGAGACTCCGTCTCAAAAAAAAAAATACAAAAATTAGCCAGGCGCAGTGGCTCGTACCTGTAATCCCAGCTACTTGGGAGGCTGAGGCAGGAGAATCACTTGAACCCGGGAGGTGGAGATTGTGGTGAGCTGAGATCACACCACTGCACTCCAGCCTGGGCGACAGAGCCAGACTCTGTGTCAAAAAAAAAAAAAAGAAAAAAGAAAAAGAAGAAGTTACTAACAAAAACAAACACATATGGACACAATTTGGTGACAGCATCTTCTTCTATGGCAATATAGTTATCTTGTTCTGCATAGATATTGATTCAGATTGGCCACAGCATCAAGATCTCTTCGTGTCATAAATCAAGTTGGAGGGAGACAAATTTAAGGTCCTCTACCATCTATGGCCACTTTAGTTTCAGACTCATCTTTGATGGGCATGTGACTCTGGTATAGGGCAACTCTAAAAGTTTGAGGAAATACTGGAACTAAACAACTAAAAAAGGGAGCCAGGATTCCACACTAAATCCAGATAAAACTATTTTAGGTACCTAAGCAAGCTCCCAGCCCTGTTCTGACTCTACCGTGTGTACTCCATCATCTTGCTGCTTCTTTTCCTCAATCCCTGACATTCTTTGTTTTTGTTTGTTTTTGAGACAGGGTCTCACTCTATCATCCAGGCTGTAGTATGGTGATGTGGTGGCACAATCATAGCTCATTGCAGCCTCAAACTCCTGGGCTCAAGTGACTCCCTAATAATTGAGCTAACTTTGCACACAAGAGCTCTACAGGCCAGGCGCAGTGACTCACACCTGTAATCCCAGCACTTCGGGAGGCCAAGGTGGGCAGATCACTTGAGATCAGGAGTTTGAGACCATCCTGGCCAACATGGTGAAACCCCATCTCTACTAAAAATACAAAAAAGGCCAAGCACAGTGGCTCACCTCACGCCTATAATCCCAGCACTTTGGGAGGCTGAGGCAGGAGGATCACTTGAGGCCAGGAGTTCGAGGCCAGCCTGGCCAATATGGTGGAACCCTGCCTCTATTAAAAATACAAAAATTAGCTGGGCGTAGTGATAGATGCCTGTAATCCCAGCTACTCAGGAGGCTGAGGCAGGAGAATTGCTTGAACCTGGGAGGTGGAGGTTGCAGTGAGCCGAGTTTGTGCCACTGTGCTCCAGCCTGGGCGACAGAGTAAGACTCTGTCTCCAAAACAACAAAAAAAATTAGCCAGGCGTGGTGACGCACACCTGTAATCCTAGCTACTTGGGAGGCTGAGACAGGAGGATCGCTTGAGCCCAAGAGGTGGAGGTTGCAGTGAGTCGAGATCATGCCACTGTAACACTCCAGCCTGGGCAACAGTGAAACTCTGTCTCAAAGAAAAAAAAAAAAAAAAACAGAATATAACTACAGACACATGCCAATGTACCTAGCTATTTTATTTTATTATGTTATGTTATGTTACGTTACGTTATGTTATGTTATGTTATTGGTAGACATGGGGTCTTTCTATGTTCCTCAGGCCACCATGGCCAGCTAATTTTTTTTATTTCTTGCAGAGACAAGGTCTTGGGGGCTCGCTATGTGTTGCCCAAGCTAGTCTCAAACTGCTGGCCTCGAGTGATCCTCTCACTTCCACTGTGATGGTTAATACCGAGTGTCAACTTGATTGGATTGAAGGATGCAAAGTACTGATCCTGGGTGTGTCTGTGAGGGTGTTGCCAAAGGAGATTAACATTTGAGTCAGTGGACTGGGGAAGGCAGACCGACCCTTAATCTGGGTGGGAACCATTTAATCAGCTGCCAGCATGGCTGGAATATAAAGCAGGAAGAAAAATCTGAAAAGACCAGACTTGGCCTAACCTCCCAGCCTTCATCTTTCTCCCATGCTGCATGCTTCCTACCGTCGAACATTGGTCTCCAAGTTCTTCAGCTTTGGGACTCAGACTAGGTCTCCTTGCTCCTTAGCTTGCAGACAGCCTATTGTGGGAGCTTGTGATCGTGTGAGTTAATACTTAACAAACTCTCTTTATATATCTCTCTATCCCATTAGTTCTGTCCCTCTAGAGAACCCTCACTAATACATCCACCTCCTAAAGTGCTTCAATTACAGGCCTGAGCCACCGCACCCAGCCCCTGACACTCCTTGATTTGCATGTAGTCCTCATCCTGCCCTGACTCCATCTGCACCTAGATTTTTCTCCTGGAAAAGCAGGGATTACCTGTAGGCCAGGAGGACAATGGTATGCTGTAGGTAGGATGCCCAGTCCTACCTAGACATGGACTTAGACTTTGAATTGAGTGATCTGGCACTAAGCCAGGGTCATATTGGACTTGGCCAGCTGTATTGAACCCTCCCTAATCTGGAGTCATTCCCACAGCTGGGCTTCCTGGCGGGTCAGGGTGGGAAGGGATCATTATAGAGCACCAACTGTGTGTTGGGCACTATGCTAAATACTTTACATGGATAATTTCACTTTATCTTTACAACAAAGATGCAAGGCAATGCTTTTATTATCCCCATCCTAAAGATCAGGAAACTGAGGCTGAGAGAGGTTGAGTAACTTCCCTAAAGCTTGCAAGCAGTGAAGACAGGACTGAACCCAGACAGTGTGGCTCCACCACGCCCCTCTGAGAGCCGAGTTAGCAGGAAGTCATGGGGTGAGCAAGCTCTAGTCACAGCCTCTGCCTGCTTTCCTCCGGCCTGCAGTATACCCAGAGACAGCCATCCTCTGGTGTCTCTATTCTTCGTTTGGATGTGGATTACACTAGTTTTTCCTATGTATGTGGCTCATTATTTTTTAAAATACATTGTGAGCTCCTTAAGGACAGGGACCGTGTTCCACTCTAGTACTGCACACATGCCAAGCAAATAGCTCAGGAAGTATGTTTTCACTGGGGATCCAAATTGCCTGAAGACAGAGATTCAGCATAGAGAACCACAACTGGATCTCAAAGATCTTCTAGACTTCAGAGTCTCATTTTACAGTTGAGGAAACTGAGGCCTACAAAGTAGAGTCAGGGCCTTTCTTCAAGGCAGAGCCCTCCCAAATCATTCTCTTCCCCACAGCCCTGGGACTGTTGTCGGAACTCTGTGCTTATCAGCTAAATCATGTGAAGACCTTGATATCCAAAGACTGTAAAATAATTTAAACCCAGTGTCATTTCAGACCAGAGACTAATAGCCAGAAGTAAAGGAGCCTTAGAAATTACCCTGTTCGGCCAGGCACAGTGGCTCCCGCCTGTAATCCCACCACTTTGGGAGGCCGAGGCGGGCGGATCACGAGGTCAGGAGATCGAGACCATCCTGGCGAACACGGTGAAACCCGTCTCTACTAAAAAAAATACAAAAAATTAGCCGGGTAATGTGGCGGGCGCCTGTAGTCCCAGCTACTCGGGAGGCTGAAGCAGGAGAATGGTGTGAACCTGGGAGGCGGAGCTTGCACTGAGCCGAGATGGCGCCACTGCCCTCCAGTGAGACTCCATCTCAAAAAAAAAAAAAAAAAAATTACCCTGTTCAGTTTTCAGGTTGTAAATGAGGAACAGGCCCAGAGATGACAAATCACCTCCCCATCCTTGTCAGTTGGCCAGTGACTTCTTATTAAATGGGGTTGTCCCTGGCCTGGCCTGAGGTGACAGAGGCATGCAGGATGCACAGGGCAGCCTTTCTCCGGTTGGGGTGTGTATGTCCAGGTGGGAGTGGGAGTGACTGGCTCCTTCCCCAAGGCCAGCCTGCTTGGAGAACAGCGTCCACCCTCCAGCAGAGCCACCCTCCCATGTTCGCCCTCACTCCTCTGTCTCCCGAGCAGCAGAGGCATGGCTGGAGCCTGTGGCTGAGCTGGAACCTGATGCCACCACTCCTCCCATCCTCCTCCCTAAGCTTTTCCCTTCCCAGCACCAGCTCTGGCCCAAAGACCAAGTTAGGAATGTCACATATTCACAAATTCTTTTTTTTTTTTTTTTTTTTTTTTTTGAGAGAGTCTCGCTCTGTCGCTCAGGCTGGAGTTCAGTAGCACAATCTGGGCTCACTGCAAGCTCCTCTTCCCAGGTTCACACCATTCTCCTACCTCAGCCTCCCCAGTAGCTGGGACTACAGGTGCCCACCGCCACGCCCGGCTAATTTTTTTGTATTTTCAGTAGAGATGGGGTTTGACCGTGTTAGCCAGGATGGTCTCGATCTCCTGACCTCGTGATCCGCCCGCCTCAGCCTCCCAAAGTGCTGGGATCACAGGCGTGAGCCACCGCACCCGACCACACATTCACAAATTCTAACTTGGCTGCCCTGTGTCTCTTTGGGTAAAAAGTACAGAGCTCAGGAAAGTAAGTGTCTCCATTCTATTTTGCTTCCCACAGAAGCCAAGGGCCATAGGAAAGAGAAGTCCCCTTGCTTCTTATGGGCTGTATTGGAGTATCATGTGAGCTGGGAGCATTAAAGAAGGCTGTTCTGTCCTCACTTGATATTAATAGTGACCTTCCTCAGGGGGTCACCCCTGGCCCTCCCGTGCATTCCCAAGCACAGTATGGATCAAGAAAAAAGACCTTTCTGAAGGCTGAAAAGGATTGTTCCTGACAAGCCTGTAAAAACAGCAAACGGCATATAAGGGGACTGAGCTCTACATGGGGAATCTGTCAGGCTTAACAAAGGGCGGGCTCTCCCAGGGACAGGAAGTTAGAAGGTGAACTGCAGGGAACCTCCTTTTATGGGGATGGAGAACCACCCTCTCCCACTTCCCTGTGGCTGTGCTTCCACAGAAGAGCTGAGTGGCTGGTTGTCTCCATCTACCCAGGTCTCAAAGCAGTGCAGATAAATTCTCTCCTCTCTCTGGCTAAATCCCACCCCCAGATGAAGGAAACTATTTTCTTCCTTCTTTCCTGCAACCAAATACTTTTTGTTTGTTTGTTTGTTTTTGAGACGGAGTCTCGCACTGTCGCCCAGGCTGGAGTGCAGTGGCGCAATCTCGGCTCACTGCAAGCCCCACCTCCCAGGTTCATGCCATTCTCCTGCCTCAGCCTCTCAAGTAGCTGGAATTACAGGCACCTGCCACCACGCCCGGCTAATTTTTTGTATTTTTAGTAGAGATGGGGTTTTACCATGTTAACCAGGATGGTCTCGCTATCCTGACCTCGTGATCCGCCCGTCTCGCCCTCCCAAAGTGCTAGGATTATAGGTGTAAGCCACCACGCCCGGCCTTTTATTCTTTTCTTTCTTTTTTTTTTTTTTTTTTGAGACGGAGTTTCGCTCTTGCTGCCCAGGCTGGAGAGCATTGGCGCAATCTCAGCTCACCACAACCTCTGCCTCCCAGTTTAAAGGATTCTCCTGCCTCAGCCTCCCGAGTTGGGATTACAGGCATGCGCCACCATGCCTGGCTAATTTTTTGTATTTTTAGTAGAGACAGGGTTTCCCCATGTTGGTCAGGCTGGTCTCGAACTCCCGACCTCAATTGATCCACCCACCTCGGCCTCCCAAAGTGCTGGGATTACAGGCATGAGCCATCGCACCCGGCCTCCGAAATACTTTTTTTTTGTTTTTTTCAGACACAGTCTGGCTCTGTCATCCAGGCTGGAATGCAGTGGCGCGACCTCAACTCACTGCAACCTCCACCTCCCAGGTTCAAGCAATTCTCTTGACTCACCCTGCTGAGTAGCTGTGATTACAGGTGTGCACCACTACACCTGGCTGATATTCGTATTTTTAGTAGAGACGGGGGTTTCACCATGTTGGCCAGGCTAGTCTTGAACTCCTGACCTCAAGTGATCCACCCACCTTGGCCTCCCAAAGTGCTGGAATTACAGGCATTAGCCACCATGCCTGGCCTAAGGCAACCAAATACTACCAGAGAAAGTCACCATAAGGCAGATGGGTTTCTCTATAATTCAGAATCACCAATTCCACATGGGACCAAAGGATGCTCGAAAATATGACAACTGTGCTCTGAAAATGTAGTACTATAGCTCACATTCCTACTATAATCAACTATTTCAAACCTTCTGCACTCTCCCGATACCTCTGACACTCCCCCCACCCCCCACTCTCCACAGATGTCATAATCTGAGTTCTTCCTTGTGTTACCAAATGCTTAAACCCACCCACACCTGCACCCCTCCTCCTTGCCTCCCGTTGCAATTGAGGAGTTTCTTTTCTGTCTAATCAAGAGCAGCTCCACCACTTGTGTTTTAGATCCCATCTTCTCCTACCTTTTCATCACCCTTCTCTCTAGATTACCCAGTTCCTCTCTTGTGCATTTCATCATTCCTTCTCTATTGGATCCATCTCATGGTTATTTAAAGAAGCTGATATCCCAGAAAAAAAAAAAAAAAAATCCTCTGCCTCTACACACTCTAATTCCTCAAAATAGTTCTACACTTTCTAGTTCCATTATTTCCATTTCTCACCTCCCATTCACCCCTCAACCTGCTCCAATCTGACCTTTGCTCTCATTATTGTATTGGAACAGCTCTTGCAATGGTCATCAGTGACATTCGTGTTGTTTTATACAGTGGTCACCTTTCAGGCCTCATCTTGGCTCTTCATCATTTGACACTGTTGAATGATTGATCATTTCGTCTTTCTTAAAGAAAAAAAAAACTTTCCTTGTCTTCTATGATGAAACACTCTTCCTGCTTAATTCCTATGTCTTTGACTACTCTTGCTCAGTCTCATTTGCAGGTTCATTTTCTCTACCTAGTCATTAATTGTCAGAGTTCAAGTCATGGCGTTCTCAAGTCTGTTTATGCTAAAGTGCTCTTAAACACCACACTGTACTGCTCCATTGAAATGTTTAAATCTGCCAAGTGTGGTGGCTTACACCTGTAATCCCAGCCCCAGCACTTGGGGAGGCTTAGGTGGGAGGATCGCTTGAGGCCAGATGTTTGAGACCAAACTGGGCAACATAGTGAAACCCTCCTGTCTCTACAAAAAGAGCATTTTTAATTAGCCAGGCATGGTGGCACACACCTGTAGTCCCAGCTTCTCAGAAGGCTGAGGTGAGAGGATCACTTGAGCCCCAGTTTGAGGCTGCAGTGAGCTATGATTGTGCCACTGTACTCTAGCCTAGGTGACAGTAAGACCTCATCTCTTAAAAAAAAAAAGCTTAAATCTGCAACATGTTACAAACATCTCCCATATCTGCAAAATTATTTACTAAGTGCATACTATGGATTTGTCATACTTATTTACTTAGTCCCCCATTGTTAGTTATTTAGGTAGTTTCTAATATTTTTACCTTTATAAATAGCACTGCAGCAAACGTCCTCATTTGGTTCTTTTTACATATGATGTGACAGGATGAATAATGCTAACATTAATTACCACTATCCAGTCAGTAATAAATTACTATAGGCAAACTGGGGATGTTTGGAATGTACACTTAATCTTTTGAGGTCAATAACATGGAGTGCAACTACTAAGCAACCACACCAGAACACTGTCCAGGACAGAATCTGAGGCAAAAAAAAGAAAAAAGAAAAAAACTACTTGCTCTGTCTAGGGTGATATATCTCCCTTTTCCTGTTCTTTGGAGCTCTCAACGTGAGAGGCATCACCACGGACAGACTGGCAAGGGCTTCCGGACAAGGCTCTGCTCACTCTGGAAGTCACAGATCATTTGCCTTACTCCCAGGCTATACTTTGGCAGAAAACCGGTCCTGATAGAGTCCGTTTCCAAGGCCCGGAACCAGCCCTGAAACTGATTGGTCAGGCCTGGAGCTGGATGGCCACAGAACAAAGCAGGTCAGCAGAAGTCAGTGCCAGAAAGGTGGCAAGAGAAGGCTGACCGAGCAGACAGGATGGGGAGAGTCATGGGTGTAAGAGACAATGAGTGGGGGAGAGTTGGCACAAACAGTCAAGAGTTCCTCTTCATCTCTCCAAATAACTTAATATTAGACTGCCCAGGGCTCAGTGCTTGGCTTTATCTTTTCTGTCTTTTTTCTTTACACCTACTTCCTTATTGAGCTCATCCAGACTCAGCCTCAAATACCAGCTGTACACAGACAATTCCCGATTTTATGTTTCTAGCCTGGCCTCCAGCCTGAATGCCTGGCCTGTATAGCCAACTGCAAAGCTGACATCCCCACTGGGATGTTTAACAGGCATCTCAAATTTAACATGTTTAAAACTGAGTTCCTAATTTTACCCACCCTCACAACCCCAAATGTGATCTAACCTCAGGTAATAGCAATGCCCCTCTCCCAGTTTCAGGCCAAAAGCTTGAAGTCATCCTTAATATCTTTCTTTTTCTTTTTTTTTTTTGAGACGGAGTGTCGCTCTGTCGCCCAGGCTGGAGTGCAGTGGCCGGATCTCAGCTCACTGCAAGCTCCGCCTCCCGGGTTTACGCCATTCTCCTGCCTCAGCCTCCTGAGTAGCTGGGACTACAGGCGCCCGCCACCTCGCCCGGCTAGTTTCTTTGTATTTTTTTAGTAGAGACGGGGTTTCACTGTGTTAGCCAGGATGGTCTCGATCTCCTGACCTCGTGATCCGCCCGTCTCGGCCTCCCAAAGTGCTGGGATTACAGGCTTGAGCCACCGCGCCTAGCCAATATCTTTCTTTTTCTTACAACCTATATCCAACTCATAATCAAATCCTATTGGCTTTATTTATTTATTTATTTATTCAGTCAGAGTCTCGCTGTGTCGCCCAGGCTGGAATGCAGTGATGCCATCTTGGCTCACTGAAACCTCTGCCTCCTGGGTTCAAGCAATTCTCCCACCTCAGTCTCCCGAGTTGCTGGAACTACAGGTGTGCACCACCACACCCGGCTAATTTTTGTATTTTTTGTAGAGACGAGGTTTCACCATGTTGACCAGGCTGGTCTCAAACTCCTGACCCAAAGTGATCCATAGGCCTTGGCCTCCCAAAGTGCTGGGATTACAGGCATGAGCCACTGCACCCAGCCCTGTTGGCTTTATTTTCACAATATATTCAGACTCTGCTTCCACTCATGGAGGAATAACTGAAACAGGAGTTGCTTTCTCCTGCTAAACAACTGAGAAGCTGGATCAAACACACGAAACAGCTATTTCCAGACATAGACAAAAGGCAGTACAGGACTGTGACCACTCAGGGAAGGGAACAAATGAGGTTAGCCCACAGTTGTGGAGGCAACTTCCAGATTTCAATACAGGAAAGGAGAACTTAGAAAGAGCCCCGTGGTCTTCCCAAGTTGAGGAGTCAGAGACTGGAGTACCGGGAAGCCAAATCAGCTAGAATTTGCTAGATAAAATACCAGCGAGGAGGGAGCTACACAGAGAAAGAGCTCCGTGTAAAACATTGAGTCTCTAGCTGAATACCAGTAGTGCATGCGTAGGGTGACACTCCACAAGGCCAGGCCAAAAAACAACTGCGGGGGAAATAACAATGACTGAGGAGATGGAAGCCAAACATCCTTAGAGCTCATGTAGGGCTTGGATCATTCAAGTTCTGACCAGTCAAAGTAGAGAGACCCTGTGACAGACTGTATTTTCCAAAGACGGACCAATAGTTCCAATCTTGCAACCTTGTTATTCCCACACTAAGAGGTGGAGTCTATTTCCATCCTCCTTTAATCTGGGAAAATTTATGATTGTTTCTACCCATTGAATATGGTAATGAAGCTGTGTTGACTTTGGCCTCGGTTGGAAAGGCAGTGAAGCTTCCAGACACCAGTGTCATCTACCACCTCTCCCGCAGCTCGCACTTGTGACCACCTGGGTGGTCCCTTAGGATCGGCCAACAGAGGAGGAAAAAGCACCAGCCTTGGTTCACGTATGGGTCAAGCCACAGATGGTACTGCCTCTCAGCCCATTTCAGGGCAGCTCTGAAAGACAGTGGTGAGGGGAAATCTTCCCCGTAGACAGTGATGCTATGCATCTGTCATTCATTGATGAGGGAAGAGAAGTTGCATGAGGTAAAAAGTACAAAGATTCATAGGTTGTGGTGGTGAAGGTCTTGACTGTATTGGTCAGGGTCCTGGAAGGTGAAACATTGGATTGGGGGCAAGGAGGTCTGAGAGGGGTGTGTGTGTGTGTGTGTGTGTGTGTGTGTGTGTAAAGACAGTTACAAAGTGTGAAGATCTTCGCACCACAAGTTAATTCCCACAAGAAAGCATCAGCCAAGCAGGCAGAATGGCTCAGCCAACTGATGTCAGATAGCCTCTGTCACTGGACTCATTAGTGCCACTCTCGAAGACTGGTCTAGCTATTGCTGCTGCAAATGCCCAACCTGCCAGAAACGGAAACTTACTCAGTCTCAATACAGCACCATCCTTTGAGGAGACAATCCAATCATTTGGTGGCAAGTTGACTACACTGGGTCTTCTTCACTCTGGAAGAGATAACAGTTTACCTCGACTAGGGATTAAAACCTGTTCCATGAACTCGAAATGAATTACAGATATACATGTAAAATGTAAAGTTATATAACTTTTAGAAAAAACAGAGGAGACCACCAGGCACGGTGGCTCATGCCTGTAATCCCAGCACTTTGGGAGTCTGAGGCACGTGGATCACCTGAGGTTGGGAGTTCAAGACCAGCCTGACCAACATGGGGAAACCCCGTCTCTATTTTAAAATTACAAAAATTAGCCGGGTGTCGTGGTGCATGCCTGTAATCCCAGCTACTCAGGAGGCTGGGGTGGGAGAATCACTTGAACTCGGGAGGTGGAGATTGCAGTGAGCCGAGATCGTGCCACCCTGGGTGACAGAGCAAGACTCCATCCGAAAAGAAAAGAAAACAGAGGAGAATATATTTGGGCTCTGCCAAGAGTTAGTGAAAGAGTTCTTAGACTTGATGCTAAAAGCATAATCTATAAAAAAAAATTTGATAAATTTGTCCTCATCAAAATTAAAAACTTGCTCTGTGAAAGACCCTGTGGAAAGGATGAAAAGACAAGCTATAACTGGAAGAAAATATTTGCAAAGCACATATCCAACAAAAGACTGGTATCTAAAATACATAAAGAACTCTTAAAACTCAACAGTAAAAAAAAATTGAATTAGAAAATGGGCAAAAGATATCCACAGACATTTTACTGAAGAGAATATGTAGGCAGCAAATAAGCACATGAAGAGAGATATTCAGTATCATTAGCCATTAAATAAATACAAATTAAAGCAATAATGACATATCACTACACACAAAATTAAAAAATAATGACAACATCAAAGGCTGGCAAGGATTTGGAGAAACTGGATCAGTCATACATTGCTGGTGCAAATGTAAAATGGTACAGAAACTCTGGAAAACAGTTTGGCAGTTTTTAATAAAACCAAATGTGCAATTACCATATGACCTAGCAAGTGTACTCTTGGGCATTTATCCCACAGACATGAAGACTTACGTTCACAAAAAAACCTGTATACAAATGTTCATAGAAGGTTTATTCATAACAGCCAAAAAACTGGAGACGGCCCAGATGTCCTTCAGTGGGCGAGTGGTTAAACAAACTGGTACATTCATACCATGGGATACTCAGCAATAAAAAGGAATGAACTATTGATGAATGCAACAACTTGGACGAATCTTCAGGCAATTATGCTGAATAAAAAGAGTCAATTCTGTACTGTATGGTTCCAACATTTCATAAAAACGTTTTTTAAAAAGCTCAACATTGGACCAGGCGCAGTGGCTCATGCCTGTAATCCCAGCATTTTGGAGGCCAAGGTGGGTGGATCACAAAGTTAGGGGTTCAAGACCAGCCTGACCAACATGATGGTCATCTCTATTACAAATACAAAATTTATTACATCTCTATTACCCCATCTCTATTACAAATACAAAAATTAGCCAGGTGTGGTGGCATGCACCTATAATCCCAGCTACTCAGGAGGCTGAGGCAGAAGAATTGCTTGAACCCAGGAGGCAGAGGTTACAGTAAGCAGAGATCATGCCACTATACTCCAGTCTGGGCGACAGAGTGAGACTCTGCCTCAAAAAAAAAAAAAAGTTCAACATCACTTATCATTAGAAAAATGTAAATCAAAACCACAATGAAATGCCATCTCACACCAGTCAGAATGGCTATTAAAAAGTCAAAAAATAGGCCACGCACGGTGGCTCATGCCTGCAATCCCAGCACTTTGGGAGGCTGAGATAGGCAGATCACCCGAGGTTGGGAGTTCGAGACCAGCCTGACCAACGTGGAGAAACCCATCTAACTAAAAATACAAAATTAGCGAGGCCTGATGGTGCATGCCTGTAATTCCAGCTACTCGGGAGGCTGAGGCAGGAGAATTGCTTGAACCCGGGAGGTGGAGTTTGCGATGGGCCAAGATTGCACCATTGCACTCCAGCCTGGACAACAGAGTGAGACTCCATCTAAAAAAAAAAAAAGTTAAAAAATAGCAGATGCTAGCAAGATTGCAAAGAGCAGAGAAAAAGGAACAAATGCTTATACACTGTTGATGGTAGTGTAAATTAGTTCAACCATTGTGGAAAGCAATATGGTGATTCCTCAAGGAGCTTAAAACAGAACTACCATTTAACCCAGGAATTCCATTACTTGGTATATACCCAAAGGAACATAAAGCATTCTCACATGCACACATATGTTCATTGCAGCACTATTCATAATAGCAAAGACATAGAATCAACCCAAATGTCCATCAATGCTAGACTGGATAAAGAAAATGTGGTACATATACACCATGGAATACTATGTGGCCATAAAAGAGAATGAGATCATTTCATTTGCAGGAACATGGATGGAGCTGGAAGCCATTATCCTTAGCAAACGAATGCAGGAACAGAAAACCAAATACCATGTGTTCTTACTGATAAGTGAGAGCTAAATGATGAGAACTCATCGACATAAAGAGGGGGACAAAAGACACTGAGGTCTACCCGAGGGTGGAGGGTGAGAGGAGGAAGAGGATCAGGAAAAATAACTAACAGGTACTAGGCTTAATATCTGGGTGACAAAATAATCTGTGCAATAAACCTCTGTGACATGAGTTTACCTATGTAACAAACCTGCACATGTACCCCTGAACTTAAACATTTTTTAAGTCTTTTCTAAAATACTTTTGAAATGACAAAATTGTAGAAATGGATAACAGATTAGTGGTTGCCAAGGGTTAGGGACAGGAAAGGGAGGAAGAAGTGAGTGTGATTATAAAAGGCAAACACAAGGATCCTTGTGGGAAGGGAACTGTTCTGTACCTTGACTGTGGTGGTGGATATACAAGCCTACCATGTGATAAAATTTTATATTAAACACATGCACATACACACATGAGTGCAAGTAAAACTGAAGCAATCCGAATAAGTTTGGGTGGTTGTATCAATGCCCATATCCTGGTTGTGATATTGTACTACAGTTTTGCAAGATGTTACCTTTGGGGGAAACTGGAAAAAGGGTACGTGTATTAGTTCTTACAACTGCATGTGCATTTACAATTATCTCAAAAATAAAAGTTTAATTTTAAAACAACATATTCCACATTGATCTTCCAAATTTGAATTTGCCTTTCTTACCAGTAAAGCCTCAGGCAACACCAGTATCCAGCAGTTTACAGAGAACATTTGTTCCACTGACATAAGATTGAGTATAACCTTGGCTTGGACCAAGGGCCTTACTTTTCAGCAAAAGGTGTGTGGAAGTTGGCACATGACCATGGTATGCACTAGTTCTATCTCATACCCCAAAGCTCCTGGCCTGATAGAGTGATGGAGTGACTGCTTAAAGACACAGCTGAAAGAAAAAAAAAAAAAAACTATTAGAACTGATAAACAAATTCTGTAAAGTTGCGAGATACAAAATGAACCCACAAAAATCAGTAGCATTTCTATACGCCAACAGTGGACAACCTGAAAAAGAAATCAAGAAAGTAATCCCATTTGCAATAACTATGAATAAAATAAAATACCTAGGAATAAACTTAACCAAAGAAGTGAAAGATCCTTACAATGCAAACTATAAAACATTGATGCAAGAAATTGAAGAGGCTACAAGAAAAGGAAAGATATTCCATGTTCATGGATTGGAAGAATTAATGTTGTTAAAATGTTCACACTACCCAAAGCAATCTACAGATTTAATGAACTCTCTATATCTCTATCAAAATATCAATGACATTCTTCACAGAAAGAGGAAAAGCAATCCTCAAATTTATATGAAACCACAAAAGACCCTGAATAACCAAAGACATCCTGAGCACAAAGAACAAAGTGGGAGGAATCACATTACCCAACCTCTTATACTATAGAACTATCATAACCAAAACAGCATAGTACTTGCATAAAACCAGACACATAGACCAGTGGAACAGAGTAGATAACCCAGAAATAAATCCATATATCTATAGTGAACTCAGTTTTGACAAAGGTGCCAAGAACATACATGGGGCAAAGGACAATATCTTCAATAAATGGTGCTGGGGAAATTGGATATCCATATGCAGGATGAAACTATACCCCTATCTCTCACCATATACAAAAATCAAATCAAAATTGATTAAAGACTTAAATCTGGCCAGGTGCAGTGGCTCACGCTTGTAATCCCAGCACTTTGGGAGGCCAAGGCGGGCAGATTGCCTGAGCTCAGGAGTTCAAGACCAGCCTGGGCAACACGGTGAAACCCCATCTCTGCTAAAATACAAAAAAAAAAAAAATTAGCCAGGTGCTGTGGTGTGCACCTGTAATCCCAGCTACTCGGGAGGCTGAGGCAGTAGAATCACCTGAAATTAGGAGGCAGAGGTTGCAGTGAGCTGAGACTGTGCCACTGTACTCCAGCCTGGGCAACAGAGCAAGACTGTCGCACAAAAAAAAAAAAAAAAAAAAAGAAGAAAGAAAAAGAAAACACTTAAATCTAATACCTCAAACTATGAAACTACTAAAAGAAAACATTGGGGACAGTGGTCAGAGCAAAGATTTCTTAAGTAATACACCAAAAGCACAGGCAACCAAAGCAAAAATGGGATCACCTCAAATTAACAACTTCTGCACAGGGCTGGGTGTAGTGGCTCATGCCTATAATCTCAGCACTTTGGGAGGCTAAGATGGAAGGATCACTTGAGGTCAGGAGTTCAAGACCAGCCTAGTCCACATAATGAGACCCCCATTTCTAAAAAAAAAAAAACAAAAACAAAAAAAACCCTACTTCTGCATGGCAAGGGAAACAATCAACAAAGTGAAGAGACAGCTCACAGAATGGGAGAAAATATTTGCAAACTATCCATCGGAGAAGGGATTAATAACAAGAATATATAAGGAGCTCAAACAACTCAATAGGGAAAAATCTAATAATCTAATTAAAAATAAGCAAAAGATCTAAATAGACATTTCTTAAAAGAAACATACAAATGGCAAACAGGTATATGAAAAGGTGCTCAACATAATTGATTATCAGAAAAATGCAAATAAAAACTACCATAAGATATCATCTCATCCCAGTTAAAATGGCTTTTATCCAAAAGATGCAATAGGAAATGTTGGCAAGGATGTGGAGAAAAGGGAACCCTTGTATACTGTTGGTGGCAATGTAAACTAGTACAACCACCATGGAGAACAGTTTGGAGGTTCCTCAAAAAGTTAAAAATAGAACTACCATATGATCCAGCAATCCCACTGCTAAGTATACACCCAATAGAAAGGAAATCAGTATATCAAAGCGACATCTGCACTCTCATGTTTATTGCAGCACTATGCACAATAGCCAAGATTTGGAATCAACCTAAGTGTCCATCAACAGATGAATGGATAAATGTGGTACATACACATAATGGAGTACAACCATAAAAAAGAATGAGATCCTGTCATTTGCAACAAAATGGATGGAACTGGAGGACATTATGTTAAGTGAAATAAGCCAGGCAGAAAAAGACGAACTTCACATGTTCTCACTAATTTGTGGAAGCTAAAAATTAACACAATTGAACTCATGGAGATAGAGAATAGGAGGGTAATTACCAGAAGCTGGGAAAGGTAGTGGGGAAAGTCGTGGCAGGAGGGGGAGAGGGAAATGATTGTTAACGGGTACAAAAATATGGTTAGATACAATGAATAAGATCTAGTATTTGATAGCACAAGGTTGTTACAGTCAGCAATAATTTGTTGTACATTTTAGATTAACTGAGTACAACTGGAATGTTCATAACCCAAAGAAATGATAAATGCTTGAAGTGATAGATACTCCATTTTTTAAAACCATTCCTATGGTGCTGAGATAGATACCCCATTTATCCTGATATGAATATTACATATTGTATGCTTGTATCAGAATATCTCATGTGCCCCATAAATAAATACTATGTATCCATACAAATTAAAAACTAAAAAATTTTAAAAAGATGCAGCTGAGGTGCCAACTTGGAGTTGATATCCTACAAAGTTGAGGTGTCATCCTCCAGGTGTCATCCTAAATCAACGACCATGATATGACACTGTGTCCCCAGTGGGCAGAATACATAGGTCCAGGAACCAAGGCGTAGACCCACTTACCATCACTCCAGTGACCTCCTGGAGGAATTTGTGCGTCCTATTTCTGCAACTTTGGCTTCTGTGACTCTGGAAGTCCTAGTTCCCAAAGGGAGAATGCTTCCACCAGGAGGAGGTATAGTAGTTTCAGTAAACTAAGCTATGGCTGCTGCCCAGTCACTAAACTCCTCATGCCAAGAGACCAGCACACAAGGAAGGGAGTGACCACACAGGCTGACGTAATTGACCCTGATCATAAGGCGATAAGGCTGTGTTATGCTGTGAGAGCAGAGAAGAATTTCAAATTCATGTAATCCACTGAGATATCTCCTGACACTTCCTTTCCTAATTATAGAGGTAAGTGGAGAAGTGCAGCCTTGATCTGAGAAGGGCATGGTGACCCACGGCTAAGAATTCTTAGGGATGAAGGTCTAGGTCATACCACAAGGTATGGAATAGCAGAGGTGCTAGCGAAGGGTGAGGGAACTCTAGAATGGGTAGTAGAGGAGGGAGATGAAGAATGTTGATGTGGCCTCAAGACTAGCTGCAGCAGAGGGGACGGAGGAAGCGGTGGCTAGTTCGTCCCGCTAACCTTTAAGTTTCCCAAGGAAATAGACCAAGCAGAATCCTAGAGAAGTTATTCCCAGATGGAGTGAATTTATTATAAGAAGCAAATGGATGTGAATGGTGAAAGGAGTGGTTTGTGGTTTGTAGGGGACTCTGCGATAGAACATCCAAATTCCCCCTTCAGAACTAAGACACTCATCTCCTCAGCATCCAAGAGTGTTGACTATTGATGGCTCACAGCTGTGTCCCTCTCTGGGCAATTGCTGGCAGCTGAAGGGAGCTTCCTTGACTCAATGCTACCCCCCCTCACTGGGGGCAGCCCACATCCAAAGACTGGTCCATATGGGGTTACAAAGCCTTGCCCAGTGCCTCAGATTGAGGCAATTCTGTCTAAAAAGCATCTCAAAGTTAACTTGTTCACAGCCAAGTCTCTCTCTCTAAACCTAAACCCATTTCAGTACATGCCAATTCCATTCTTTTTGTCCAGTCTGAAACTTTGCAGTCTTCCTTGACTTTTCTCTTTCTCTGGTTCCCCACATCTAATTTGCCAGCAAATCCTGTTGGCTCTGCTTTCACCTCCACAATTTGACCATGTCTCAGCACACCGCTGCTAACCCTCTGGTCCAAATCCCTATAAACTCTCACCTGGAACACACCATAGCCTCCCCAGCTGGCCTCCCTGCTTCTGTGCTTGCCCCGCCCCATCTATTCCAAGCAAGCAGCCAAAGTGATCCTGTTAAGAGCTAAGTCTGTTCATGTCACTTCTCTAACAAATTCCTTTAGTGGCTTCTCATCACACTCAGACTACAAGCTAAAGTCTTTACAAGAGCCTCCAAAGCCCTCCATGTCCTGGCGCTGGGCCACCTGTCTGACCTCCTCCCCTGTCACTCTTCCCCAGCCCTGTTCCAGCCTCTGGCCTCCGTGCTGCTCCTCAGGCACACCAAGGACGCTCCTGCCGCAGACCCTGTGCACTTGCCTTTCCTTCTGCCTGGAAAGCTTTTCTCCCAGATAGCCACATGACTCCATCCCTCACTTACTTTGGGACTTTGCTCAAATATCACCTTGACACAGAGATGTTTCCAGACCATCACATAAGTCATAACAAACTCTACTCCCATCTTTTTTTTTTTTTTTTAAATTTTAACAGAGTCTCGCTCTGTCACCCAGGCTGGAGTGCAGTGGCACGATCTTGGCTCACTGCAACCTCCACCTCCCGGGTTCAAGCAATTATTGTGCCTCAGCCTCCTGAGTAGCTGGGACTACAGGCATGCACCAGCACGGCCTGGCTAATTTTTGAATTTTATTAGAGATGGGTTTTCACCATATTGGCTGGGCTGGTCTTGAACTCCTGACCTCAGGTGATCCACCTGCCTTGGCCTCCCAAAGTGCTGGGATTACAGGCATGAGCCACCGTGCCTGGCCCTCTACTCCCATCTTATCATCACCCACACCCCCTATTCCCCTTTGCCCTGCTTTAGCACTTACCACCTGCCGTCAATTTTTGTTTACTATCTATCTGCCTCCATTAGAATGTAACATGCGCGAAGCCAGGGACTTTGTGTGTTTGTTTATTGCACGATATCTCCAATTCCTGTAACAGTGCTTGGCATGTAGTCGATATGCAAAATAATTTGTTGAATGAACAGGTAAAGTTTCAGGGACTTTATAGTCTAGGAATTCACACTACCCCACTCCACTCCAAAACAGCTACCTCCTGAAATGCAGATGCACCAAAACAACCATAGAAACACTCCCAGGTAGAAAAAGAAACACAGCACAGCCAGACAGCCATGGGAAACAACACACTCACTGACCTGAGGGAAAAAGGCCCCCTCACTTGTGAATTCACTGTCCTGAACTACCTGGATTGCAACGGGACTCAAAGATGTAGAAAGAAAGAGAAGACTGGAGCCTGCAGGAATAGCTTGTGGCCTGACACCAGGGCTGATTTGTCCATTAGGCACAAGAAACTTAGCACCAAGGACTCCTGACACTTTTAGGGGCCCACAAAAATATTTCGATTTATTTTAGAATCAGAAGAAAAATGAACATAATAATTAATATGAGGTAATAAATCCAGTTGGGATTATAATCATCTTTATACCAATGTAGTCATAAAATACAGTTTCTCTTTCTCTTTCTCTTTTTTTTTTTTTTAATGGAGAAAGCAACCAGGAAGGCAAAAGAGACCCATGAAAATGACAGTGTGGCCCTGACTAAGCTCCCCTTTAAGGCTCTGGCCAATATCAAGCAAGAGCCGGTCAGGACAGGGAGATGGAGGGAAACTGATATTCAGTGTGTGTTCCCATTTATTTGTCACCCCAGCCCAGCTTTTTGGTCCTAGGTTATAAAAGAGGAAATAGGAGCTTGGAAAAGTTAAATGATTTGGCAGAGCCAAAGATAGTAAATGGCCATGCTAAAATTTGAGCCTAGGATGTCAGAGACCAAGCCACAGATGACCTTAGCGCACTGCGGCTGCCAAATGGTGCCTGCAAAGTTACAGGCACAAATGGGCGGTTAGACATTTTCCTCAGATCTGCCTCTGCCTGCCAAAGGCAGCCCCACTGAGTCAGCCCAGCTCCACCCTGCCCTTCATGAGCCCAAATGTGCCTTGTCTACCCCATCCCCAGTGCCAAGCCCCTGCCCCACCCCTAGCTCCAGGTCTTAATCATGAAACTTTGGGGAAATAAGGTTAAGTGGTAACACCCCACCCTATGAATAGGCAGATCTGGCTGCCCTCTCCTGCCTGTCAGTCCTTGCAGAGAGCATGAACTCGTTCCTCAGAAAGAAAAGAGCAGCCTGGGAAGAACTCATCCTTATTATTCCCACTGAAGCTGGGTGCCAAGGCCTCTCTCCTTGTGCCAATGCAAAGACTCTCACGGCCTCTCCTGTCTGCATCCTAATCCTCCTCAGCCGGCACTCAGGGTTAAGTTCTTTCTTGAGGCCTAAGCAAAAATTCTCTCAGATTTCCTTGTGAATCTCCCCTCTATCTCCTGCCCCTATTTGGTGAACCCTCACATGGGAGCAGTTGGGCAGTATTCAGTATCCAGGAGGGTAAGAAAACCTAGCATGAACTTGGGAACAGAAGGGCTTAGTTGAATTCCAGCTCTGCAGATAAATAATTTAACCTTTCCAAATTGAAATAAAACCCCTCTAAACAAAAAGAGAGAGAGAACAAAAGGTTCATAAACTGCTTAGCACAGAATCTGCAACAAAGTTGTGCCAATCAATGTTCGTGATATTTGTGCCTGGTGATGTTTCCACTCTAATTTGCCTGGTTTTATGGTGGCTGTATTCTGGGTTCCTCACTAATTCAGTCATTAATTGCACATTTATTGAACACTTACTATGTGCTGGCTACTATATAAGCATTAGAGACACAAAGTTGGAAATAAGACATCTTTGCCTTTGAGGATCTTGTAAGGATGGAGAGAAGTGGATAGTCAACTACAGTATAATGTGGTAATTGTCCAGCTCTGCATCTCAGTTGATGGTGTTGCCATTGGGAAACCAAAAAGTCAGGGGTTAGAGAAGCATTTAGCCTTCACAGAGGAGATTAACAACATGAAACCAAAGCATATTATAAGATGGACCAGGAGAGAGAAAAATGGGACCCTAAGACCTGGCCTTCAGCAATTTTGTATAGTAGAAGGTAGAAATCTAGCTGTTCCTGGCTATCTCTCTTAAGAGAAGCCTCTATTAGGGTCCTGGGGATTTAGCTCTAGGAGGTTTCTAAAATGGTAAGAGATTATTTTTTATCAGGGCTGACTTTATGAGTAAAAAAAAAACCTATGGAGTAGGTTGCTACCTACGTGTGCCTCAGTCGTATACAAAAATGACTCCTCACATCACTGTTCTCTATTATTAGAGTCAGTCCTTAGGGACTCATTTAGCCCCCAGAATCTCCATTGAAAGGCACATAATCCAGGGACAATGACCCTTTGCCCTAGCTGTCCCCTGCTTAGGTTGCTCTTTTCCATATATTCAAATCCTAGCTGTCAGTCAGGGCCCGGTGCACTTCCTCAGTGGTTTCATTCCAGCCTACTCTGCTCTGTTGCCCTATTCTTTGGGCTCTGTATTGCTGGTACATGTATTTGATCTAGTAGCTATGGCCTTGTGTGGCTTCTTGGCTGGATTCTGTGTGTGTGTGTGTATCCCCTCTCTTCCTGATTAGTCTGTCAATTATCTACTGTTGCATGAAAAACCACCCCCAAACTTAGTAGCAACTATTGATTTACTCCTAGACTAGGCTGGGATCAGATGGGTGGTTCTTCTGCTGGTTGGCTTGATGTTTCTTATGCAGCTTCAGTCATCTGGAGGCTCAGCAGGGGTGGGAGGATCCCAGAGGGCTTCATTCACCTGTCTGACACCTCAGCTGAGGAGATTATAACAGGGAGGGACTGATTGTCCCATCTCTCCATGTGAGGTCTCATCTTCCAGGGCCTCTCTACATGAGCGTCTCTCTCCAGCCGGGTAACCTGGACTTTTTTTTTTTTTTTTTTTTTTTTGAGACGGAGTCTCGCTCTGTCGCCCAGTCTGGAGTGCAGTGGCCGGATCTCAGCTCACTACAAGCTCCGCCTCCCGGGTTCACGCCATTCTCCTGCCTCAGCCTCCCGAGTAGCTGGGACTACAGGCGCCCGCCACCTCGCCCGGCTAGTTTTTTGTATTTTATAGTAGAGACGGGGTTTCACCGTGTTAGCCAGGATGGTCTCGATCTCCTGACCTCGTGATCCACCAGTCTCGGCCTCCCAAAGTGCTGGGATTACAGGCTTGAGCCACCGCGCCCGGCCAGACTTTTTTTATTTTATTTTTTTGAGACAGAGTCTCGCTCTCTCACCCAGGCTGCAGTGCAGTGGCACAATCTCAGCTCACTGCAACCTCTGCCTTCCAGGCTCCAGTGATTCTCCTGCTTCAGCCTCCCTAGTAGCTGGGACTACAGGTGCCCGCCACCACGCCCAGCTAATTTTTTGTATTTTTAGTAGAGATGGGGTTTCAGCGTGTTAGCCAGAATGGTCTCGATCTCCTGACCTCGTGATCCGCCCACTTCAGCCTCCCAAAGTGCTGGGATTATAGGCGTGAGCCACCGCGCCCAGCCTAGCCTGGACTTTTTTACAGCATGGTGGCTGAATTCCAAAAGAGAGTATTTCAAGAAGTTGAGCCTCCATATGCAAGAGCTTACCTACTTGTTTCATGTTTGTTAGGATCTCACTAGCCAAAGAAGTCACACAACAAATCCCTAAGTCATGGCCAGGTGTAGTGGCTCACGCCTGTAATCCCAACACTTGGCAGGTTGAGATGGGTGGATCACAAGGTCAGGAGTTTGAGACCATCCTGGCCAACATGGTGAAACCCCGTCTCTACTAAAAATACAAAAATCAGCCAGGTGTTGTGGCAGGTGCCTGTAATCCCAGCTACTTGGGAGGCTGAGGCAGGAGAATCACTTGAAACAGGAAGGTGGAGGTTGCAGTAAGCCAGGATTACACCACTGCACTCCAGCCTAGGCAACAAGTGTGAAACTCCATCTCAAAAAAAAACAAAAATCCCCAAGTCAATGTGGGAAAGGTCTCCAAAAGGATATGACTAGCAGAAGATGTGGTTTATTGGGGGCCATCAATGTTGACCACAGTTTATAAACACTTAGGGTAGAGATTGTATCTTCTATTTTGGAAATGTTCACATTTACTAGCATTGTCTAGAGTATACTGGTAGGCACTCAATCAATATTTGTTGACTGAATAAATGAATGGCAAGTAGAGTTAACAGAGAGCAAAGCTCTGTAGGATAAGCCTTGCAGGCAAGAGCTGAAGGTTGCTCCATAAAGAAAGCAGAGGCCTGAGAGGAAAGGTGGTTGAACCCCAAAAACCAGTAGGTGGGTTTTAGTGAATTTAACTAATGCCTTCCTCATTGATTTTGAGACTAGAAGAATGTAAGCAATAAATATCCTAAGAAGCCAGAGTATGCTCAGCTCAGCACTGCATTAGGCCTCAGGGTGAGTATGGAAGAAAACAAGGCCATTGAGGTTATTGAAGAAACCAGAAAAAGGATAGGAAAACTTAAATATTACAAGGCCTTGGCCTGGTGCAGTGGCTCACGCCTATAATCCCAGCACTTTGGGAGGCTGAGGCGGGTGGATCACCTGAGGTCAGGAGTTCGAGAGCGGCCTGGCTGGTGAAATCTCGTCTCTACTAAAAATACAAAAATTAGCCGGGCATGGTGGAGCATGCCTGTAATCCCAGCTAGCAGGGAGGCTGAGGCAGGAGAATCACTTGAACCCGGGAGGTGGAGATTGCAGTGAACCAAGATCGCATCACTGCACTCCAGCATAAGCTACAGAATGAGACTGTCTCAAAAAAAAAAAAAAATTATATATATATATATAAAACAAGGCCTCATAATATACTTAACATAGTACATGGCACATAAAAGACACTCAAAAAAATATTCTGGAAAGAAGGAAAATGATGTGGTCAGGAAATAAAAGATGGGTTACTTCAGGGTTCAGCAAACAATAAACCACAGGCCAAATATGGCCCTCCATCTGTTTTTGTTTTTGTTTTTTTGTTTTTTTGTTTTTTTTAGATGGAGTCTCGCTCTGTCACCCAGGCTGGAGTGCAGTGGCATGATCTCAGCTAACTCTAACCTCTGCCTCCTGGGTTCAAGTGATTCTTGTATCTCAGCCTCCCGAGTAGCTGGGATTACAGGTGCACACCCTTACCATGCCCGGCTAATTTTTATATTTTTAGTAGAGACAGGGTTTCACCATGTTGAACAGACTGGTCTCAAACTCCTGACCTCAAGTGATCCACCCGCCTCAGCCTCCCAAAGTGCTGGGATTAGAGGCATGAGCCACCGCGCCTGGCCCCTCCATCTGGTTTGGTTTTTTTGTTTGTTTGTTTGGTTTGTTTGTTTGAGATGGAGTCGCACTCTGTCACCAGGCTGGAGTGCAATGGTGCGATCTTGGCTCACTGCAACTCCGCCTCCCAGGTTCAAGCGATTCTCCTGCCTCAGTATCTCCAGTAGCTGGGACTACAGGTGCCCACCACCACTCCCAGCTAATTTTTGTATTTTTAGTAGAGATGGGGTTTCACCATGTTGGCCGGGATGGTCTCGATCTCTTGACCTCGTGATCCGCCTTCCTCGGCCTCTCAAAGTGTTGAGATTACAGGCATGAGCCACCGCACCAGGCCCCGTCTGTTTTTTAAAAGAAAGTTTTATTGGAGCACAGCCATGCCCATTTATTTGCATATTGTCTATGGCTGCTTGTCCACTCTAACAGCAGAGTTAAGTGGTTACAACGAAGACCATAAGGCCTACGAAGTGTAAAACATGTACTATCTGGCCCTTTACAGAAAAAGTTGCCAATCTCTAGGTTAGTCTAAAGTGACTCAATCAGTGCTTCCTAGACTCCGTAGAGCTGACACAGTTTTCCTTGATGGAGGAGAAGGGAGGTGAGTACAAGGTTAGATGGAAGATGAAATGCTTTGTGCTCAAAACTGTGAATGGTTCTGGTCCTAGTGAAAAAATGTTTTTTAGGACCCCAGCAAGGAAAAATTTGTGGTGATACGCAATAATGTCAGATCCTGGGCCCCTGTTCAGATCAGTGGTCCAGGTAATTCCTCTCAACTTTCTCCCCATTCATTGCCCTGTTTGCACAACCCCATCCACTTTTTTGACCTGATGTGGAGCAAGGTACCCAGATACTACAGTTGGACAACAGGGAACCACTGACAAGGTAGATGCACTTTATATTTGAACATACATCTGGGTCCATAGGAGGAAATGGGAGCATCTAACTATGAAGAGAAACAGCTCAATACCTTAAACTTTATTCCTTCACCTTACAAGGGTCTCAAAAGGTCATCTTGATCATTCCCCTCTAACTAGACTGAACTGATGTTTTTTTAATTCTTTTTTTTTTTTTTTTTTTGAGACGGAGTCTCGCTCTGTCGCCCAGGCTGGAGTGCAGTGGCTGCATCTCAGCTCACTGCAAGCTCCGCCTCCCGGGTTTACACCATTCTCCTGCCTCAGCCTCCCGAGTAGCTGGGACTACAGGCGCCCGCCACCTCACCCGGCTAGTTTTTTGTATTTTTTAGTAGAGACGGGGTTTCACCGTGTTAGCCAGGATGGTCTTGATCTCCTGACCTCGTGATCCGCCCGTCTCGGCCTCCCAAAGTGCTGGGATTACAGGCGTGAGCCACCGCGCCCGGCCTTTTTTTTTTTTTTTTTTTTTTTAAACATGGAGTCTCACTCTGTCACCCAGGCTGGAGTATAGTGGTGCAATCTCATCTCACTGCAACCTCCGCCTCCCATGTTCAAGCAATTCTCCTGCCTCAGACTCCTGAGTAGCAGGATTACAGGCTCCTGCCACCACACCCGGTTAATTTTTGTATTTTTAGTAGAGATGGGGTTTCACCACGTTGGCCAGGCTGGTCGCGAACTCTTGATCTCAAGTGATCCGCCTGACTCAGCCTCCCAAAATGCTGGGATTACAGGTGTGAGCCACTGCACCTGGCCTAGACTGGACTGATTTCAAATCATCTCCCAGATCTAACACACACACACCCCTCCTACTGTACCCCACACCCACATGCTTAAAAATAGAATAGCCTCTCTCCAGGGCTGACCTGTCCATAGGCACAGTGGGCACAGCGTGGAGAGTATTTTAGGGGCCAAAAAAATGTTTTAATTTGATTTCAAACCAGGAAAATACAAAGGATGTAATAAGAATGGATAGATAATAATGAATCCAGCCTGGATCATATTCTTTATACCAGTTATATAAAATATAATTTGATATGTTCTTATGGAGGAAGGACCCGTAAAAGGCATAAGTGCCGAGGGCTAGCAGAAGTTACAATGCGGCCCTGACTTCCTTAAGTAACAGGTTTCAGGGTCCACAAACTTCCTGGAGACGGGATTGTTTATTCCCCCAAGGTCTCAGAATCCCTGCTTTGACCGTGTCCTCCCTTGGCCCAGTCCTTTGGAGAACTGAACACAGCTGCCTTTATCCTTTGAGGCAGGATAAAAAACAAAACAGCTCTCTGGGAAGGAAGCGGAGGCCTGCAGGTAGGAAAGAAGAGCGCTGGTGTCATTTCACTGGCCCCAGGGCCTGGCGAGGTGGGACTGCACAGCCCAGTTCTGGGCAGAGCAGAACCCAACTCAGATCCTCCTGAGTAAATATTGCTTCAAGCCCAAGAGTGTTGACTTAAGAAACTGTGGTTCTTTCACCCTTCCCTGGCAGTGCAGATTAATCTCCGGGAGCCGCCTCCAGCTGAGAGCTCTCCGTGGAGTAAGTGCTGCCTAGAGTTTGCTTTTTTTTTTTTTTTTTTTTTTTTGA